>NW_026652276.1:90982307-91138680 GCF_009828535.3 Hylobates moloch
AAGGAGATTTTGGGCTGAGACAATGGGGTTTTCTAGATATACAATCACGTCATCTGCAAACAGGGACAATTTGACTTCCTCTTTTCCTCATTGAATACCCTTTATTTCCTTCTCCTGCCTGATTGCCCTGGCCAGAACTTCCAACACTATGTTGAATAGGAGTGGTGAGAGAGGGCATCCCTGTCTTGTGTCCATTTTCAAAGGGAATGCTTCCAGTTTTTGCCCATTCAGTATGATATTGGCTGTGGGTTTGACATAGATAGCTCTTATTATTTTGAGATACGTCCCATCAATACCTAATTTATTGAGAGTTTTTAGCATGAAGGGTTGTTGAATTTTGTCAAAGGCCTTTTCTGCATCTATTGAGATAATCATGTGGTTTTTGTCTTTGGTTCTGTTTATATGCTGGATTACATTTATTGATTTGCATATGTTGAACCAGCCTTGCATCCCAGGGATGAAGCCCACTTGATGATGGTGTATAAGCTTTTTGATGTGCTGCTGGATTCGGTTTGCCAGTATTTTATTGAGGATTTTTGCATTGATGTTCATCAAGGATATTGGTCTAAAATTCTCTTTTTTTTGTTGTGTCTCTGCCAGGCTTTGGTATCAGGATGATGCTGGCCTCATAAGATGAGTTAGGGAGGATTCCCTCTTTTTCTATTGATTGGAATAGTTTCAGAAGGAATGGTACCAGCTCCTCTTTGTACCTCTGGTAGAATTCGGCTGTGAATCCATCTGGTCCTGGACTTTTTTTGATTGGTAAGCTATTGATTATTGCCACAATTTCAGAACCTGTTATTGGTCTATTCAGAGATTCAACTTCTTCCTGGTTTAGTCTTGGGAGGATGTATGTGTCGAGGAATTTATCCATTTCTTCTAGATTTTCTAGTTTATTTGCATAGAGGTGTTTATCCTTGTGTTGTTCTCTTACTATATCTTAGATAACTTTTTATATTCACACAGATCTACCTCATTTGTTTTAATAGCTGTGCATTTCATGTTAGAGGTACCTTAATTTGTTACCCCAACTTCCTATTGATGGGCATTTAATTGTTTACTTTCCCCTATTGCAATCATTTCTTTGTTACAAATATTGCTGAAGATGTTTCCGTATACTCATAAAAGTATATATATGTGTATATATACACATATATATACTTTTATGAGTATACATGTATATATATATATATATATATATGAACTAAATTACTAGAAATGGAGCTGCCAGGTCAAAGGATTTGTTCAGTTTATATTTTTAAAGACATAATTGCTCTTCAAAAAGTTCGACTGTCTATTATATTCTGGGTATTATCAAATGACTTAACATTAGACAAGCATTGGTGAAAATTGGCATTTTGATTAGCATTTCTTTAATTATATATGAGATAAAAACTCTTTTCATTGTTTATTGGCCCTTTCTTTTATTCCCTTTGAACTGTGTATTCAAAGCCTTTTCTCATTTTTAAAAAAGATTGAACCCCTTTTATAAAGACTAACGGGTATTGGAGTCAAATGAGTCTTCCTTTTTTTTATTCTTTTTTCCTCTAAATATTTGTAAAGAATATTACAGATATACTCTTAATGAAATAAAACATTGAAATATATTTAAAGATTCATTTATGCCCCTTTTTCAAATTGCTATTTAAGTGCCTTTATATATTAGGGAAATTAACTCCATTCTCCTATGAATTACAATTTTTTTTTACCAGTTCATTTTCTTTTAACTTATGGTATTTTTAATGCAAAATTTATGTAGTACATTTGTCAATCTTCTTTATGATTTCTGGGTTGTATCTTATTCAAGAAAGTATCTCCTCAGGCCAAGAGTATCTCCTTCTAGTACTTTCATGGTTTCATTATGTTGTAGTTACATCTTTATTCATATGGGATTAATATTCATGTAAGAAACAAAATAGGAATCTAACTTTTTTTTCATTGCACTAAGTCCTCACAGCATTTACTGAATAATCCTTCTTACCCTGCTTAGAAATGCTGCTTTTATCATTTCTATTTTATCCTCTATTCTGAGCCAGTGATCTTCTGAGTCATCCTGCATTATCACAAACTCTTAAAATTTCTGTAGTTTAATAATATGGCTTAGTATCTAATATAGCTAGTTTCTTCAGATTTACTTTTTTTTAGAGAGTAGCTACTAGCCAGCTCTGGTATACCACCAAATAAAGTATTGTTGTTGTGCTATGAAAAACATTCTTAGGCCATGCTAGGAACACAAAGCAGAGAATAGTCAATTCCATTTGAGGAAGATAGTAGAGGAAGCTTCATAGAGAGACTTTCAGGTGTTTGAAGGTTTTCTTTAAAGACACGGAATGTAACCCTCTTGTAGCACATGAGGCCTTCCATTTTTGTTCCATTCTTGGACCAGATAGTTGAGAAGTCTGTATGTAGAAGAAGTACAAGCTTCATATCATCAATGGCAAGATGAAGAACAAAGATCCCAGGTGATCCTAAGATGCTGCAAGGGATAGAACCAGAGACTCCTCTGCTGAAAAGCCTTAGCTGGCTCCTCATCTTTAAGTTACAAGACTGTAGAATTTGTTTGTCTTTCTTTCTTACTCTAGCCTGAGTCTTTGCCACTCAAAGATTTCGTACTGAACAATTACAGAACCAAGCTGGGGCATTGCTAATAAATTTGCCTCACAGAACTGGGGAATCCCAGACTCCGGAAAAAAATTATCTGATAGGAATGTTGTGTGGAAGGCAGGAAGATTGGACTAGAAGATATTAGAGTTCTTCCACTTTTCAGTAAGCTGATGGTGCTATGAAGAGTCTGGTTGGAGTCATTTTTCAGTCTTTCAGAAGGAGCATTGTTGAATCCCTGTAATGTCCTGTGGGTAGTGTTTGTTGTAAGGGAGATTCTGTCTTGGCTGAGATGTAAGCCCATGTGGCCCTCTGGAAAGAAAAGAGGTTGGGGACATGTGACTCAGGGGCTGTGGCCAACACACCTCCTTCACACCTCCTCTGTCTCTCGCAGGTACCAGCACCCTCCCTGGTTCAGGTAGGGAATGAGGAATAGGTTTGTGTGAGATGGGAGACCTCCAAGAGCTATTGTGGGATCATTTGTTGAGCAGCCAAAATGAAATGTATTTCTCTTCCCAAGACATGTGCAGTGCCTTCGCTAGCTTCTTTCTGAAGACAGACATATTCCCTTTTTTGTTTACACTGTAAGCACTCAATAAATAGTATGCCTCGGTAGTCATAATAATCCCTGGTTGCTTCCAGAAACAAGCCAAACTCATGAGTAAAACCAGCATTAGTGGACTCCAAACAACTGTTGCATTTCAGACACCTCAGAGCCAGCTTGGTAGCCAATGACCTTTCAGTGCAAGCTGGCTCCTTGGTGTTACTGGAGGAGAAGCAACTGCTTTCCCAGAGGCATGGGGCTGCCCCAGACAGCTGTGTTTGCTGAACTGTTTCATGTCACCTCTCTATTTAGTCCAGAAATAGAGATCTGAGAAAAGATAAAAACCAAAACAATGGCAAGGTCTAAATGTAAACAATACGGCAATGACAATGGCTTATTAGCTTAGATCATGGGAATGCTTCATAGTGTCCAGGCTCTAGGCAGGAAAGGGAGGCTAAGCCAAGATTTGAGGGTCCCCATTTCTAAATCGAGGTCTTCGAAGGCCTAGATTAGTTTAACATGTAAATTCTTCACTTTACCCTTGCTCAGCTGGAGAGTCTATGTCTGGGCTTCTGACAAGGAGGAGAGGCTAGAGAAGAAAGAACAATGTGTACTGGAATGGCCCAATAGAGTATTTGTCTCAGATGTCTTTAGAGAAGGAAACAAAGGTCCTCTAACATGGTGATGTGGTGCAGTGGTAAGGAACCTGGAGTGTGTCTGGAGAAGAGCCTCCTAACTCTGGTTCTGTGTTGGCCATAACATTTTCTATCTAAGCCCAGTTTATCTCAGTTTGCTCATCTGTATAATAGGAAGATAAGACTTCATAATATGGTAATTTTCTAATTTTCTAACCTCTGATTCTAAGAGCTTCAATACTCTTTGCAAAGTTAAACAGAGACCAAAAACTACCCAGGAGACCCAGACTTCAGAAATAGGGCTTATAAAATTTTTTTAATGTCTTCTGTAAAGTCTATATAATAATTTTATCACTGTCCACATCTTCTCCATGTTCCTTTGAGATTAGCTAACAGCACCTTGGACTAGTTCTACTCCAAAGAGGGTTAGAGAGACAGTACAGTTTTGTGATATTATTCGTAGGAGCCGAGGGAGTTTGACAAGCCGAAATAATTACCCAAACCTTACAGCTCTGCTTATCAAGCTCTTGCTTATCACCGCCATTGACAACAAAACCAAATATGTATGGAATATTCACAAAAAAGGGTGAGCTTACTGTGACAGGAACCTTGTTAAAAAACAAAATTGGTCCTAAGCCTGACAAGCTCATCCTATCATTTTGGAGGTAAATTTTCTTTCTTTCTTTCTTTTTTTTTTCTTTTTTGAGAGGCAGTCTTGTTCCTTCGCCCAGGCTGAAGTACAGTGGCACCATCTCGGCTCACTACACCCTCTGCCTCCCGGGTCTAAGTGATTCTCCTGCCTCAGCCTCCCGAGTAGCTGGGATTACAGGCGGGTGCCACCATGCCCGGCTAATTTTTGTATTTTTAGTAGAGATGGAGTTTCACCCTGGTGGCCAGGCTGGTGGTCTCAAACTCCTGACCTCAAGTGATCTGCCCACCTCATCCTCCCAAAGTGCTGGGATTACAGGTGTGAGCCACTGCACCTGACATTGGAGGTAAATTTTTAACAAGATAAAAAGCAAGGAGTGGCATCTCCTGGAAAATGAGGTCATGATGCTCTGTGGAGGAGGAGGGCCCTGATAGGAGCCTGGAAGGAGGAGGCTGCTGGCAGCAAAGAGAAGCCAGAGGCACGCCAAGCCAGGACAACATGATGAGCAGGACACAGAAGTGCCATGTCAGGAGACAACAAGTACATGAGCGTCTTTGTAGGGCAGGACAGATGAGAGCGAGCAGACAGCAGGTTCAGCTGGAAGGGGGTTCAAGATTTGGCAGACATCCCTAGTTGCCTATCCCAATATCTTCTCTTCCTCCTTAATAACCCAACCTTGATTTTTAGCTGAGCTTCTTAATGCTCAGAATTAAAGATAACACTTTCCACACTCCTTTGCAATTAAGTGTGGCACATGGCTGGCTCTAAACAATGAGATATAGGCAGCCAAACACAAACTCCCTGCTTACAAGTTTATCTTCTTTCTTAAAACTTCAAAGTGAATACATCTGGGATATGGGGACAAAAGTTGTCCTCAGGAACCATGAGTCATAGTGACTTTAGGAAATGATGATTCAACACCAGACAGCAGTAAGTGAACTATTTCAAGATGTCTCAGAGTCTTAGTGTTGGAAGGATCCTGGAGGCTGAAGTCCTCTCAGCATTCCTACTCAGAGGCTGTGCATTCATGTTCCATACCCTTTGAGCCACAGCAGCCACTGCCTTGCCAGACAGGCTGCTGCTTTTTCAGGCAGCTCTAGTTGTTAGGAAGTCTTTCTCTGTATTAACTTCCCTGGAACTCTCTTAAGCCTCATTCTGCCCTGTGGAGTACGTCAGATTCTGTCTCATCTGTCCTCTGTATGACACTAACATATGCCTGTTTCCAAGTTCCAACTCCAAGGTTGCCTACTTCTGATCTAAAATAAAACTGTGAGGGGTGTTCATGTGTGTCCTCTGGTGCTTGAACATTGAACATGCATGTTTATGCCCACACTTGCTAAGTGCTAGCTGGGCTCATTGATTTTTCTTTTCATTTTTGTTTTTTAGAGATGGGGGTCTCACCTGCCATGTTGCCCATGCTGGACTCCAACTCCTGGGCTCTGATCCTCCTGTCTCAGCCTCCTGAGTAGCTGGGGGGACTATATGTGTGAGTTTGTTCATTTTAAAGGTGGCTTTGCCCAGTAATCTCTAGCTGGGAACATCCCACTGACCCTGGGAACTAATGCATGGGGGAGGATGAGAGGTACTCCTGGGAGGGTGAGCGCCTTTGGGTTATCTCAGTCCCTGACACCTTCAGGAACAGGCAGGCAGATGAGCTGTCATTCTAGAAAGTGCCAGCTACACCTGCACACTCCTCTCAGCCTCGAAGGCACACACCCTAAGCTCTGAATCAAAGGTAGGGCTGCTGCCCCAAAGCCGATGTGGCTTGTTAAGAGTCTGAGAGACTGTAGGTCATTGCAGTCACAAGGGCATCCACCAGAGATGGGGACAACCAACAGGAGACCTCAGCCTTGGTGCAGGCAGTCTAATGAGGGGCCCAGCAGTGTGGTTACGAGAAAGGGCTCTGAGTCAGCAATGCAGCTTGTTGGTGGAGCTACTGAGCAAAGCTTCTTACCTTCTCTGCTTCTTCAAGGCCCAGTGTTTTATCTGTCAAATTTGGAGAAGATCTCTGCCTTATAGGCTTTAAATGTTTACTTAGTAGCTCTCAACTTCTTTTCTCTCTTGGCTCAAGTTTTGAATGTTGAGGCAGGAAACTACTACTGAATATCATTTACTTGAGATTTCCCTTGTGGGAAGGGGTATGTGTGTGTGTGTGTGTGTGTGTGTGTGTGTGTGTGTGAGAGAGAGAGAGAGAGAGAGAGAGAGAGACACCAAAGGCCACTGCGGGTGAGGGTGGGGTGTTTGGATGAACACCAGTCTGGGAGAGTCAGGATCCCTGGACTTCTAGGCCTGAGCTCCACTGCTCCCTGGTCATGTGGCTTTGGGGAAGCCACTCTAACCTTTCTAGGCCTCATTTTCTCCATTTCTAAAATGAATACCATAAATGGGAAGTAATTTCTAGTGTATTATACTACTCAAACTTCCGTTCTCACTTGTTTTTTTGTGTACCTTCTGCATGATGGGAACTAATTCACAGCATGAAACAAGCCCCCGCAGTCCCAACTTTTAGCAGCCCGTGCCCCCGGAGAGGTCAGGTCATACCCAGATAGACAGCTCCACAACGGAAGGTAGAGGTGATGAGCAGCATGCAGGTAATACAGCGACGCAGGGGCATGGAGAGCGATGGGCAGGCACTGCGGGGAGGAAGTGCTGTTTGAGCAGGGAGCTTAAGCACTTGAGGCAGTGAGTCCAGTGTTTGGCCTGAGCACGGAGGGGCAGGAAGTGGGCCTGAGGCAAGGAGATTGGATTTCATTCTAATGGGAGGGCTTTGTTTTTATTTCGGCCTTCAGAGCTGTATTTCAGTCCATGTGCAGCTTAAAACACTGCTTCTCCCATCTCCTTCCCCGCTCTGTGGTGGTGGTGGTGGTTTTGACACTGAAGGGTGGAACCCGGAGGTTGGGGTGAGGAGGAGGGAAGGATGGAGCGGGTCTGGCAGGGCTTCTTGGAGAGCATGTGGAGTTGATGGCAGATGAAAGAAGCAGGAAAGGGCACGCATTCCAGTTCATCTTGTATTTCCAAGCTCTGAACTCACTACTTAGAAGGAGGACGTAAGCCGTTTCCTCCACTTTTCCCTTTTCCCTTGTATTTTCTCGTGGATTTAGAACACGTAGAGAATTGATGCCAATGCCTATGATTTGTCTCTCAGCTAACTTTTAAAGTATTTGCAAGGCTGAATGATTATGTGTTGTGCATGAAGTGTTCCTGTATTATCTCCCAAAGCTGTTTTTTCCCATGAAACCTATTGAAATCAAAGAAGAGAAGGTCACAACTCTCCTGGCCTCAGGTTTTTCCTGAGGTGGCAGAGCTGTGGCATGGACAGGGTGGGCTGGTACAAGTGGGAACCTGTTTTCCAGAAGGGTGAGTTCAAAGGCTCAAAAATAAAGAAGCAATAAAATAAAAAAAAAGCAAATAAAAGAGCAAGGCTGGGGCTGGATAAATGAATCTAAAGAAAGCAAAGGGCAAACACAAAAGACCCACATTGCTCAGCTACTTCCCAGACCTCCAATCAGCGTCAGCCCCTCCATTACCTAAAATTGGGCCAAGTTGAAAGACTTGAATTAACTGGCTTTTGTTTTGTCTTTTCTTACAGCTCACCTTCCCTAGAAGCCTGGAGTGGAGGGTGAGTCCCAGAGGATGGGGAGCAGGAGGGAGGACAGAAATGTGGACAGAGTGATGCCCACTCCCTAATTAGCTCCATAATGTCTGAGACTTGAGCTTGAACTTGCTTTCTGTAAGCAAAAGTAGCCCGCTGGCCATCCCTATATACTCAACTAAAGACACTGCCCAATCCTCAGCAGTACAGATAAATACCCTTTTCAAGATTTATCCACACTGCACGTAGATGCCCCTCCCTGACTCAAAACCTTCAAAAGTATCATAAGGGCCAGTAAGATTTGATCCAGGTGGTATTCCTAGCTGTCTCCCGCTCATCTTCTCCCATCATTCTCTCCCAGCCTCCTTGGTTTTTCTTTTACTTGAATAGCACATTCCTCCCTAGGGCCTTTGTATTTGTCGTTTCCTTGGCCCAGAAGGGTCTCCCTCAGTCATGCACTTGGCTTACTCTCATTTCATTGAGGACCGTGCTCCAACTTCACCTTCTCGGGGTCTTTCTGGCTCTCCCAGACAGCTTGTCCCTCTTGTAAGAATATTTATCTGTCTGTGTGCACATCATCTATCTCCTTCATTAGGATGTAAGCACAGGAGGCATGGGAATTCGTCTGTTTTAGTCATCACTGTATCCGTAGCACTGCAAATGGTTCCTAGCACATAGTTAGCAGTCAATAAATATTTGCTGGAAAAATGCTTTGATTTGTGGGGCAGAGTCATACTTGCTGGTCTACCCAATGTCTCCAGCACGAGCTCGTTTCACGTGCCTGCAGGTATCATTTGCATTGATTATATCTCCTGGTTGTGTGTGTGTATGTGTGTGTGTGCATGTATGTGTGCATTTGCATAAGAATTGCTTAGTAAAAGTGCTACTTTTACTTGATTTTTGAAAATTGCAAAATAGCCGCGACTACAAGTGAGGAGCCCATTTGGCCAGCAAACAGAGGGAAACTTGAGAACTTCAGCCTTGCAGGTTTCCCCTAGTGCCCAGTGAGGTGGGCGGCCATACCTCTCTATGGTCCCAGCCTGGCTATGAAAGAAGGGAGATGCTGCCTATGATATGCCTTGCCTCTAGGCAATGTTGAGGACGGGTCTCAGAGAGGGGCTCCACCAGAGCTGGTGGTGATGGGAATAATAACATATGGACCCAGGTCTCCCACCCCCACGCAGCAGCCAGGCCTTGTGGCTTCAGCCACGTGGGCTCGGGGAGTTGTTTGATTATATGTGTGTTTGGTTTCCCTGTTTACATGGAGCAGTTAAAGGTCATGAAAAGACCTCAAGACCTCTGAGTTCTCTTCACTTGGTTTCCTCTTTCTTTCCCAGGGGGTACAGTCCATGCTGTGTGAAATACCCACAAGACCGTGTCAAGAGGAAGGTATACCTGAATACCTGTATACCATTCACACAGCTTTCAGTGACTAGGTCTTTCGTCTGGCCCGCTTTCATAAGCAGTGACATTATTTAGCATCTGCTAATCCAAAATTCACCAAGTACATATATTTTTAATATTTTAGGCCATTCAATAACTACCGAATGCCTGCTATCATGCATTAAAATTTTAGAAACCAAGTTCTGCCTTGCCTTTCAAGAGAAAAATCCCAATACATAAAAAGAGGGGGGCAGGAAATAGAGCAATTCTACAGTAAGCTTCCACTGGAGTAACCCCAAGGGAACTCCGTACAGCCACAAGGGCTTTAAAGACCATGATCAGAAAACCTCTAGGCAAGATTATTTTTAAATGTTTTACAAAAATATATTCATGTCAGGTCTATGCCAATATTTGATTTTAAGCGACATGCCCCCAATTTAAACCCCAGTCTGGCTAACCCTCTGGCGATCTACTGAAATCCACACTGCTTGGCAGGTAGACAGGCCTGAGTGTAAATTCAGAGAGAGGAAGGCCCCAGAGTAACCAAGTGTCACATCTAAAACACTTGTACCCAAAAGTGTACAATCTAGATGGGTCAGAGTTCTCTAGATTTTTTGGCATCGTATTATTCAAATCACAGCAGGCAATGGAGACTCTGACCAATGAACGTGAGGTATACTTACGGTAGTGTGGTCAGTTTAGAAGTGGCAGGAAGCATTTCTCTTTCTGGTAACTGATGTGAAGGCTAGCTGCCCTGAAAACTCAGATTATCTGGATCTTCTCTCAGGCAATATGGGAAACAGATGGTGAGCACATAGTCATTCTCTTTCCCATCTGATCCTCCCAGCAACTGTCTGTAGTTGACTGGGGGTGCCAGTTCTTAAGTCACGATGGTTCTCTGTTAGAAATAAACCTATTTCCATCTAAGGATGAATAACAAAATACAACTTTTTCTAGTGAGGCATAAATTGGATGTGTTTGAAGTTACACATTTTGAAGAATTGTAAATGTCCAATACTTCTGAAAACACATATGTTTTAATAAGTTGATTTTTGTTTTATTATTTCTTTTCCTTTTGTTCCATGTCATCTTTCCATAGCTGACATGTTTAATAATATATTTTCAATCTAATGGTTGCATATAAAGTAAGAGTTGCATTAGACTAATTGTAAAGATCATAATATATCAAATCAAATGGTGTTTACACCAAAATCAGAAACCCACACACACACTCTACATATGTATGTGTACATGTGTTTGTGTGTAGTGTATGCAGAAGCAGAAACATGGAGTTACAGCTTTTATCACCCAAAATGTGCATTTAACATTGAAGTGATACTCATCTTTAATTACAAGGAGTTGTTTCCCAGGCAAATCAGCCAGTCAAGTCAATTGTCTATAACTTACTTTGTAAAAGATGGAAAAGAAACCAGGTATGGTGGCTTGTACCTGTAGCCCCAGCTACTTGGGAAGCTTGAGCCCAGGAGTTCAAGGCCAGCGTGGACAATACAGTGAGACTCAGTCTGAAAAAGACCCAAAAGGCCAAGTGTATAGCTCAAGGCTGCTCAGAGGTAAGGGGCAGATCTGAGGCCAAGGCTATGTGGCCAACTCAGTGTCTCAGATTCCCCAATGCCCTCTGGGTCTATTTGCTGCTGCCTTGGTTTTTCATACCTGGGAACCTTTGCATTCCTGTTAAGTTGGAAGCAGTTCAGTATTCAAGGGCCAGAGGCTGGAGGTAAACAGGCAGTCAAGGTGAATCCCAGAGGCTCTTTGAAATCCATTCATTCATTCATACATGCATTTACTGAGCAACTATAATACGCTGAGTTACATAATACAATGCAGGTGACCTTGTTCTAACAGATGCCTGAATCTGTGAAAACAAAGGAAAAAATAACTGTCTGTATCAGTTTCCTAGGGAAAGTGTAACAAAGTAACAAAGTACCACCAACTGGGTGGCCTACAGCAATAGACATTTATTGTCTTGCAGTTCTGGGTGCTAGAAGTCTGAAATCAAGGAGTCAGAAGGGCCAGGCTCCTTCTGAAACTTGGGGGTGAATTCTTCCTGTCTCTTCCAGCTTCTGGTGGTTGCTGACAATCCTTGGAGTTCCTTGGCTTATAGATGCCTCACTCCAAGCTCTGCCTCCATCGTCACACCCCATCTTCTCCCTTGGTGTCTCTGTCTCTTCACATGGCGTTCTCCTCTCTGTCTCTACTTCTCCTACAAGGACACTAGTCATATTGGATTAAGAACCCACGCTGCTCTAGGATGACATCATTTTAACTCACTATATCTACGGTGACCCTATTTCCAAATGAGGTCACGTTCTGAGACCCTGGAGATTAGGACTTCAACATATCTTTTAGGGGGACACAAACCTGTAACACCCTGAGGTCCAGTTTGTTTCAAAGGATTTTCAAAGTTTACAGGATTCATCTCCCAGCCTATTCCACTTTCTCTTTGAAGCCTCCTGACTTTCTAAAAAATAACTTTTAAAAAATGCTGTAGCAAGATTTGTGGGATTATACATATTGTGGGATACTTCAAATGTTTTAAATTAACCATTTATAATGCAAAAGTAGAGTGCAACACAACTATGTTATTCACAAGATAATTACAGAATTTACTTTGAAAATATTAATTTACAGTGTACTCTTGGAAGTAGGATCCAAGTTTTCAACTCCCTAAGAAAAGACAATTTATTTTAATCCTGTGGGTTTATCTCAGGCAGCAATCGTGTGCCTCATTAGTCATGACTTCAGACTCCTACATTTGAGTCCCATTGCGACAGTGAGGCTGGGCCAAGGGACCGGCTCCCCACAGATAGCCCTGCTCGCACTTAGGAAGAAGCCATTTTTTAATTGACATGTGCCTCATTCCTTCCCTTCTACCTGCTGAGCCAACACACGCTGCCTTTGCTCTGACATCACTCTGTTCATGTCCTCATGCTCCTGACTCAGAGCAGTGCCTGGCTGTCTCCTGTCCTTTTCTCATCCGCATCTCGCCTGTCCTTTGCCAGAGGGTGGACGTGCTACAGTCCAGCCCGCAGGTGGCTGCTATTTGCAGCAGTGAGCTCTGCAAACAACACTGTGCTTACCCCAGGCCTTAAACCTGTTTGTTCTTGTCCAGTGACCCAGAGAGAGCTCAGGGCTCAGAACCATTTTCTCAGTGCTACCAGTGTTCCCCCTGAGGCATTGTGCCTGTAATATGCTCTCCACATTTTGATGGCAAGGGACTGCTTTACCTGACCCCACTGCTACTGCCCCAGAGAAATAACAATAATAACCAATATTTATTGAGCAATTACTGTGGTGTATTAGGCTTTTTATATGAATCCTGTCATTTAATCTGCACAAAACATTATGAGGCAAGAACAAATATCATCCTCACTTTGCAGATAAGGAATCCAAGACCCAAGGCAAGTAGGTTACTTGTATAAGGCCACACTGTTAGTATCTTTTTTATTTTATTTAAGACAAGGTCTCACTCTGTCACTCAGGCTGGAGTGCAGTGGCACAATCACGGCTCACTGTATCCTTGACCTCCCAGGCTCAAGCCATCCTCCCACCTCAGCTTCCCAAGTAGCTAGGACCACAGGTACACACCACCATGCCCAGCTAAATTTTTTTTTTTTTTTTTTGTAAAGATAGGGTCTCCCCATGTTGCCAAGGCTGGTCTTGAACTCTTGGTCTCAAGTAGTCCTCCTGCCTTGGCCTCCCAAAGTGATGGGATTACAGACGTGAGCCACCATGCCCATCCAACACTGTTAGTATCTTTGCAGACCCTGGCAACCCACCCTCAGGTGCTCTGACCCCAGCGACAGGAATTTTCATCACTCTGGCCCTGTCCTGCTCTGTTTGGGAATGCTATGACAAAATATCATAGACTGGGTGGTTTAACAACAACAAACATTTATTACTTACAGTTCTGGGGGCTGGGAAGTCCAGGATCCAGGTGCTGGCAGATTTGGTGTCTGCTGAGGGCCCTGGTTCAGAGTCTTCTTGGTTCAGAGATAGCCATCTTTTCAATGTGACCTCACATGGCAGACAGAGCAAGTGAACTCCCTGAATCCTCTTCTATAAATGGCAGTAACCCCACTCATGAAAGCCTCATGACCTAATCAACCCCCAAAGGCCCATCTCCAAATATCCTTTAAAAAAATTTTTTTTAATAGAGATGAAGCCTCATTACATTGACCAGGATGGTCTCAAACTCCTGGCCTCAAGCGATTCTCCCATCTCGGTCTCCCAAAGTGCTGGGATTACAGGCATGAGCCACCACACCCAGCCCAAATATTTCAGCATGTGAATTTGGTGGAGCATAAACATTCAGATCATACTTGCCCTGTGGAGGATGATGGGTGGATGGATGGATGATGGCCTATGGAGGATGGTGGGTGGATGGATGGATGATGACCTATGGAGGATGATGGGTGGAAGGATGCATGATGAACTATGGAGGATGATGGGTGGATGGATGGATGGACAATAGAGCAATAGACTGATCCCGGCACAGAGAGCTTGACTGGCCTGCTCAAGGACATGCCAGGCCCTTCAAGTACACACAGTCATAGACATGCCTGTGAGGGAGCAGCACACAGGGGCAAGGAGTTTGGACTCTGAGTGACACTACCTGAGTTTAAATCCCGGTACCATCACTTGCAAATTGTGTAACCTGGGGCCAGTTTGTTCCACATCTGTGTGCCTCAGTTTTCTCATGTAGAAAGGTAGAATTTTCATAATATTACTCCTGAGATGTTAAGATAAGTAAATAAAATCAGACTTGTTGAGGCTGGGTGCGGTGGCTCACGCCTGTAATCCCAGCACTTTGGGAGGCTAAGGCAGGTGGATCAGTTGAGGTTAGGAGTTCAAGACCAGCCTGGCCAACATGGTGAAACCTCATCTCTACTAAAAATACAAAGTTTAACTGGGCATGGTGGCACTTGCCTCTAATCCCAGCTACTCCGGAGGCTGAGGCAGGAGAAACTCTTGAAGCCAGGAGGCAGAGGTTGCAGTGAGCCAAGATCATGCCACTGCACTCCAGCCTGGGTGACAGAGAGAGACTCCATCTCAAAAAAAAAAAAGTAGTGCTCGCTGAATGTTGGCTAGTATAATTATTACAATTTTTTAACAACAATACCTTACTTTTGCCTTATGCCAAACCTTTCAAAGCCTGTGGGAAATGTTTTCTCATGTGAGCCTCGACTGGTGCCACGTAGTAGATGAGGCAAATATTTATGTCTAGTTTACAGAGGAGTTCATTTCAAAGAGTTCAGGAACATGAGAAATCCTAGAGCCAGGGATGGTAGATGCAGAAGCCAGGTGGGCTGACTAAGCCCAGAGGGTAAGAACTGCCCTGGGGAATACTGTGAAAGATGAGAAAAATCTGTCTTTAGCTCTGCCCTCCTTCATTCTTCACTGCTGCAGCCTGAATTGCTTTCAGCTGTGATCCCCTCTGAGCTCTGATACTGCTGTAAAGGGCTGTTTTTCACCTGCCCATTGCTTGTTTAAGCAGGGCCGCTGGAGGGGCCTCAAAAACCGTGCAGAATGGACTTGTGATGGAGATATTGCAGGCACTCCTTGAAACACTTGAGGAACTTAACACAGGTAACTCTAGCAGCTGATGGAGAATAGTTGGAGGCATGGATTCAGGGAGACGAGTAGGGAGGCTGTATTGATAATTCAGGTGAGAAATATTGATTGATCTGAATTAAAGCACTAGCAATGGAGGAGAAGAGGCCGGCACGAGAGAGAGGTTGGAGGTAGTGCTGAGAGTTGACTGAATGAATGTGGAAGATGATGGGGAGCTGGGGTTGGGGTTGACAGGAAATACTTCATAAAGCAGTGGTTCTCAAGCTTTTTTGTTTTAACATCAGAATCACTTGGTGGGCTTGCGAAAATAGAGATTGCTGGGCCCCTACCCAAGAGTGGGTGAGGGCTCTCTTCATAGTTTGAAGACAGCCATCTTCCTGTTGTATCCTCACAGGTGTGGTCCCAGAACCAGCAGCATTAGGATCACCTGGGAACTTGTTAAAAAATGCAAATTTGTGGGCCCCTCTTTTGGGTAGGGGCCCAGCAATCTCTATTTCTCCACCCCACCTCACTTTATTGGCTTTCTCTTTATCTAGTTGCACAGAATGGGAGTGAATGCAAAGTCACAATGCCCATTGTTGCTTTGCCATGGCAACCTAATGGTTCAGACCAGGAGCATTATCAGGAACCACCATCCTAGAGAATAGTGTGGTTAGGTTTCAGTGTAGCTTCTAGGAAGGAATTAGACACAGATGGGCTGAGAAGATGGAGGAAAGCATGTTAGGTGGGCTAAATGGCATGGATAGTCAGTAATATGAGACTGTGTCCTGCCTGTTCAAGTGGCCTCTTGAGGACCTGAGTGTGGTAGAGATAAGACTTTTTAAATAACCAGTGCCTTTGCAGTGTATCTCTTTGTGAGCACTTCCCGTGCTCATGTTGTGATATAGCCATTGGATTTAATGAATCTTAGTGTGAATTGTTTCAGATTCAGACGCCAAGAGGATTTAAATGAAATTAAGACGTGCAGGCAACTCCAGGAAAGAAAGGCATGTTGTACAGGGAAGAGAAGGTGGAGTCATTAAGCCACAGGAAAACTGGGGTAAGTGCAAAGCTCAAAATGATCCCAACCAAGGTGGGAGGCAGCTGGCATATTAATACAATAACTCTTGAGAGTCATGATTGAGTGCTATATTTGGTGACAGGTGAAGTGTGTTAATTCCTTAGCACTTCTGGTCTGCAGCTTGCTTCCCTGAGTCCTGGGGAAAGAGCCTCAGGCACAAAGATGCAGGTGCTGGCTTTATAAATGGTGGGAATATATTCAAAGGTCCAAGGGAAGACTGTACATAAACACCATCTGGGATAACCTCTAGCTAAATGCCAGTAATGGTCTCTGTTAAGGCTCCTGGTCTGAACCTTTAAGTGGCTATGGCAAAGCAACAATCAGCCTTCTGACCTTGTGTTCATTCTCATTTTGTGCAACTAGAGAAAGAGAAAGCCACTAAGGTGAGTTAAGCTGGGATGGGGAGGAGGATTCCTTTTGGTATTCTAAGGATGGCAGGTATTTAGCCTGTGGAAATAGTGCATTTTAATCTTCCTTACATGTGGGGCTATTTTTCTTATTCTAGGAAGCAGAAGTCAGTTCCAAACTGCTAATCAGGTCCTGGGTTTGTTTTGGATATTCACTTGAGATTAGCACATTACTAGTTTATTATCTCATTTTTCTCACTAAAAATACCATACCTTGAATAGTCTTTTAGAATACTGTTAGTCAGTTTGGGCTGCTATACCAAGATACCATAGACTGGGAGGCTTGAACAACAGAAATGTATTTCTCATAGTTCAGAAAGCTGGGAAGTCCAAGATCAAGGTGCTGGCAGATTTAGAGTCTGGTGAGAGCTCTCGTCATGGTTTGCAGATGGCAGTCTTCGATTAATTCATCACGTGATAGAGAGCTCTAGTCCTTTCTCTCCTGATAGATATATTAATCCCTTCATGGTGGCTCCACTCTCATGAGCTCATCTAAACCTCCCAAAGCTGCCATTTCCGAATACCATTGCATTGGAGGTTAGGAGGGACACAGACGTACAGTCCATAACAAATACTCTTTCCTGAAACTCATATTTTCCTGGGCATTTAAATTGGGTTTTCATTTTACTTTTGATTCCTTCAAGTCTCTACAGCCTTGGAATCATCTTTTTCGATCAGCTGGAATCATACTCCTTTGCCACCATTTAGAGTTAAGCAAAATGACAGAGGAACCAAGTATTTCTGCTACGTGTTAAGCTCCTGGGGTGATCAAATGACGCACACCTGTGACCAATGAGGAAATGTACTAGTCATGTTGAAAGTCCCTTTATTGCTTTTCACAAAGAGAAAAAGCAAAAGGATACAAATATTTTAAGTAAAAAGTCATTATTAGCCCCAGTGGTTCCTGGAATAGATCTAAGTTTCATTGAAATTTCTCTTGCTTATTGTCTTGTCCAGAGAAGTTGACTAGTAAGTATTGGTTAGCTTTAAACACTTTTAAAAAATAAAAATCCAGGCTAGGTGCAGTGGCTCATGCCTGTAATTCCAGCACTTTGGGAGGCCGAGGCAGGTGGATCACCTGAGATCAGGAGTTCAAGACCAGCCTGGCCAATGTGGTGAAACCTCATCTCTACTGAAAATACAAAAATTATCTGGGCATGATGATGTGCACCTGTAGTCCTAGTTACTAGGGAGGCTGAGGCAGGAGAACCACTTGAATCCGGAAGGCAGAGGTTACAGTGAGCTGAGATCGTGCCATTGCACTCCAGCCTGGGCGACAAGAGTGAAACTCTGTCTCAAAAATAAATAAAATAATAAAAATCTGGAGTATCATTCATATTTCTTAAATAAAACATGTAATAATGTTATGCAATGTAATGTAACATAATATAATGGTTTTGAAATAGTATAACATTTTTTTCTTGGAGGTCAAATTAGTCTTGTTTAAAAGTTACTAAGTGTCAATCTTCAGCTATAAATTCATCCTGAGACCCAAGATGTGGAACATCTATTTATGGAGGATTAGCTGTGGTGTCTGTCACTCAGCAGCCCAAGGGGCTGGGAAGAGGTCAAATACTAAAGTAAACTCACCCATGGGAAGGATATTTGGTGCAATGACAGAGCTGAAAGGGTCATTCAGCTCACTCATTTTACAGACGAGGAGAATGAGTCCCAAAGCAGGGGAGTAACTTCCAAGAGTAACACATTTAGTTGTAAATTAAATGGCATGCAGATCAGAGGTGGGGAGGATGGTAATCTGAGCCTCTCTCCCCAGCCATGGATGCCATTTCTGTCCTCTGCCCATTCTGTCCCAAGGATTTGGGTTTAGACCAGGGCAGGTCTGGAGTTGCCACTCTGGACAGTGCTAAGGTAGGGATTCACAAAGCATATGCTGTGGAACAAAATGAACTGATGTTACTTAAATATATTGTTTTGTAGTTGTGTAGTTTTCAGATATGCAAAGTAGAACAAAGCCAGTAGGTTTATTTTACTTCAAGGCTCTGCTTCTTTGGGTCATTACAATTGAATGAATGCATTTACAAATCCCACAGAAATGTTTTAATGTTCAGAATTTCCCACACTTGCTAACAATGGAAACCTCTTCTCATGGACCAATTTGTGAGACTAATGATTCTCAAGAACTCATATTGGGAAAGGCCAGTCCCAGTACCCTTGTTCACTTAAGAGGAAAGGAAGCCAGAAAGGTGTTATGGAACCAGTCTTACATTTTGGAAAAAGCTGTTCTCAAGTTTAACCAAGTGCCAGATCATGCCCACTCTGGACAGCTGTCTACTGAAATGATAATCCCAGGAATACATCAAGTTGGGCTTCAGTTTGTGTTTGAGATTATCTGTTAATTCAGGGCCCATCATGTCATCTTGGCCCTTCCTCAGAATATATGAGGTCACTGGAGATGATAGAACTGACCTAGTTTTTCAGTGGCCTCCAAACTACTTATGTTAAATGAGTCAGCTAGACTGTACAGTCCACAGTGAACTAGATTTCAGGAAAGAACCTGTACTCCAGAGAGTGTCCTGTGAGTGAAATGGATCTAGGAATCAATGGGACAATTGTTCATTATTTACCTACTTGTATTTGCTGTTGTCAAACTTTCAACATCAGATGCTATATAATGGATCCTGAAAAGTTACTGCTGACAAACTCTTTCCTCTTCACTCTCTTTTTCTTGTGAAACAACCGTTTTGGTCCCAGATACTTTCAGTAATAATGATGGAAAGGTGACTTAGATATTAGTTCAAACTCTGTCAAAGGAATTAAGCATCTCTGGATTGCTCTTATCAAAAGCATTTAGAACTATTTAATCAATTTTTTTTAAAAAGAAATGTTAAAAAATGATTGTTAAGGATGGCTCAGGTGAGTTAGTTTGGCATCTACAGGACCTCATAAAATGCCACTTACTCCACACAAACTTCTCTTGCTAAGTAGAGGTTATGCAACGACTTCCTCCCTCAAGACCAGCTCTATGAAAATTAATAAACATGGAAATATATATTCTATTTTAAAAATTGTCATCTGAGCTAGAACCACCTTTTATATTGCAAATCCTCTATGTTCATATTTACATATATGTGTATACCTGGATACATGCAATGGGTAATTTTCAAACACTAAGACTACTAACAACCTTGTAAGGACTTATCAATTCAAACTTAAATCTGGAGGTCATTTTCCTGGAAAAAAAATGTACAAATACATACATATGCACACATGTGCATACACACACACATATAATTTGTGTGTGAGGCCAAGAGTTGGAGGTACTGCCTATAACGTTAGATGACAAGCCATACAAGAAATGGACATTGCTCTATCTCATATTGGAAGCTCCTTAGAAGTCAGCAATTTAAGAGTGGTGTTTTTTGAGACCCATGATTTGCAAAGTCTGTTT
The DNA here is from genome assembly GCF_009828535.3 of Hylobates moloch. Taxonomy (NCBI): domain Eukaryota; kingdom Metazoa; phylum Chordata; class Mammalia; order Primates; family Hylobatidae; genus Hylobates; species Hylobates moloch. The sequence goes on from NW_026652276.1 coordinate 91,002,180, forward strand.
TGGGATGGGGAGTAAATTGTGGCCAAATTTGATAATTTACTCTGTAACAATTGAATAACTGTGGATAGTGGGTCAAAAGAGCAATTTTGCCCTTGGCTGTAGAGATTGAAAGAGTAGAAGCAAAATACATAGAACCCTTGGCTACTCTGATTTCAGTACAGAAATCAAGGGACACACAATTCCAAAGTCAGGACCCTCCAAACAATGAAACTGAATGAAATACCGCACTTAAAAGATATATCTATATCCAAGTCCCATAAGAAATCACAGACAGCAGAAAAGCAACCTAGAAATGGATCAGAGGGTAATTTAATATTTTGAAACCTCTCCTTTCTCTTCCATGTTGATGTGTTTTTCTTGGGGTCTGATTTTAAGGAACATCAGTAGGAGGAGGTAGGAGTATTTAGGATGAGGGGGCAGCATTAGTGAAATTTATTGTGTTTGACATGGATTGTGAAAAGTAGATAACACTTGGGAGGTTTGATAATTTGAGAAAGCTCTTTTCAATGTTGATAGAGATTTGTATTCATACCTATATTCCTGCTGTGTTATTCAATCTGCATGTTTCACAATTGAATATGTTTCATTACATACTGTATAATGTATTATTGATATATTTCTACTTTGCTAATATCTGATTGAATTAAAGCACTACATTATGTAGAAGAGAATAGCAATGTGACAATGTCAGAATGTACTGCTTTCTACTGTTTTCTATTGCCTGGCTGTGTGTGCAGGGTCTTCCATAAAATAGCTTCAACTTTATGGCTTTCCATTTCTTCTCTACATACACTTTATAGTTGATCTAAATCAGATGAATTTATATTCCCCAAACAGGCAACACACCTTCCCAAGTCTGTGCTGTTGCTCATAATACCCACTAATCCTGGAATGTTCTTCCCGCTGTCATTTCTACTTCTCAGAAATCCTATTGAAAATGTACTTAAAATGCTAGCTCCATGCTTCAGATTCAAGATGGCTGACATTTATCAAAATGTCAAATGTGTGACCTTTCTCAAAATCTCCATAAATTCTACAAAAAGTTAAAAACAATAAATAAAAAAATCAATAATGGCAATAAAAAACAAGAAGCTTGATAAATAGCATCTACTAGAATTTCTACACAAAATTCACAATGAAAAGAAAGGCTTTAAAATACCCACAAATACACTTATGCTATTTAACATGCAAGACCTATATAAATAAAGCCTTAACACTGCTGTAGACATAAAAAAGGAAGTGAATGGGAAGATTACATTATGAAAGTACCAATTCTTGCAAAACAAAGCTATAAATTCAATGCAATTATTTTTTTAAATTCAAGGATAATTTTAATGAAACATGATAGGCTAAAAATATCATAAAGAACAAAAATATAAAATATCCAAATGAATTTTAGAAGAATGGGGGTGGCTTGCTCTACAGATATCAAAGCATACTAAGGAGCTGCAGTAGCTGAAACAGTGTGATACTGACTTAGGAACAATGAAACAGATTGATTGAGGAAAGAGACTACACTTTTCAGGGAAATTGATAAGCTGGTTGTAAAATTTGTGTGGACTATCCAAGACAGGAACAACTAAAACTCTGTTGAATATAAAGAATGAGGTGAGAGGACTTGCTCTTCTAGAAATCAAGACATACCACAAAGCTACAGAAGTAAAATAGTGTGGTATTTGGTGCAAGGCTAGACAAATAGACCAGTGGATATAACAGGGAGTTCAGAAAGAACTCACAATTTTGGTAACAGAAAATATCGATAGCAGAGGAGGAACTTTATCCTGTTGGGAAACGATGGAATTCTCAATAAAATGTGAGACAATTGGCTATCTACATACCAAAAATAAATCTCTCCTTCATAACATATAAAAATAATTTCCAGGTAGGTTAAAGACCTAAATGTAATATGTAAAACTCTAAAGATTTTAGAAGAGTATATAGGAACGTATCTTCATGACCTTGGGTACAAAGTATTTTTTTGTTGAAAGCAGTAGTCACAAAAAAGAAGATTCATGAAGCTGACTACATGAAAATTAAAAACTTTTCATCATATGTCAGTATGAAAATGATGAAAAGAAAAGCCAATGAGAGGCGAAGACATCTGCAGGACATGTGATGATCAAAGGATAGTCAGAATAAAGAAGGTCTATAGATCAATAAACAAAAGGTCAACAACTCAACAGAAAAATGTTTAAGAGACTCAGACACTTCTCAAACAACAACAAAACACTGAATTGGCTAACAAACATATAAAAAGTTCAGCCTCACCACTAGTCATGAAAATGCAAATTAAAACTACACAATTATACTATTACACACCCGTTAGGTAGGCAAACATTGGAAAGCCTAATTTTTAAAATTTATATATATAAATTTATATATTTTAAAATTTATATATATATAAATTTATTTTAAAATTTATATATATAAATTTATATATTTTAAAATTTATATATATAAATTTATATATTTTAAAATTTATATATGTAAATTTATATATTTTAGAATTATATATATTTATATATTTTAAAATATATATATATAAATTTATATATTTTAAAATTTATATATAAATTTACATATTTTAAAATATATATATATATAGAGAGAGAGAGAGAGAGACAGGGAGACAGGGTCTGGCTCTGTTGTTCAGTCTGGAGTGCAGTGGTGTGATCATAGCTCACTGTAAACTCGAACTCCTGGGCTCACGTGATCCTTTCTTCTCAGCCTCCAGAGTAGCTGGGACTATAAGTGCATGCCACTACACCTGCTTAATTTTTAAATTGTTTTGTAGAGACAGGGACTTGCAGTGTCACCCAGCCTGGTCTCAGACTCCTAGCTTCAAGTGATCATCCCACCTTTATCTCCCAAGTGTTGGGATTATAGGCGTGACCCCCCACACCCTGCAGGAAAGCCTAATCTTAAGTGTTGGCCAGGTTAGGAGCATGCATGACTGACAAAATGTAAATTGGTACCAACACTTTGAGAAATAGATGGAATTATTTAATAAAATTGAAGATTAGCATATTCTATAACCTATAATTTCCACTTCTACTTGCATATCTTACTGATTTCATTGTCAGTGGTTCCTAAAGGCGATCAGAACATGTCAACCCCAAATATACTACTTTAACATATTGATTATTTTTATTTATTTATTTATTTTGAGATGGAGTCTCACTCTGTCACCCAGGCTAGAGTGCAGTGGCACCATCTCAGCTCACTGCAACCTCCGCCTCCTGGGTTCAAGAGATTCTCCTACCTCAGCCTCCTGAGTAGCTGGGATTACAGGTGCCCACTGCCATGCCCAGCTAATTTTTGTATTTTTAGTAGAGACAGGTTTTGCCATGTTGGTCAGGCTGGTCTCGAACTTCTGATCTCAGGTAATCCGTCTACCTCAGCCTCCCAAATTGTTGGGATTACAGGTGTGAGCCACCATACCCAGCACATATTGATTATTTTGAATTGAAGGTAATTGAAGAAAAGCAGATGCACGGAGGGCTCTCTGACTAACCCTTTCCTACCTAAAAGTGGAGCATAAATTTCTTATGAAAAAGGTGTCCTTCCTGTACCAGGAAGAGAACATTTTTATCACTTGAGGTGGGGAAGTCAACACTGAGATGAATCTGTACAAACGAACCTACTATAATAACGCTTATCTTTCATTAGTCTTTCCCATATATTTCCTGGTCACTTTCCCACATATACACTGGATATATGCTCAGTAATGGGATGACTGGGTCAAATGGTGTTTCTAGTTCTAGATCCTTGAGGAATCGCCACACTGTCTTCCACAATGGTTGAACTAGTTTACAGTCCCACCAACAGTGTAAAAGTGTTCCTATTTCTCCACATCCTCTCCAGCACCTGTTTCCTGACTTTTTAATGATCACCATTCTAACTGGTGTGAGATGGTATCTCATTGTGGTTTTGATTTGCATTTCTCTGATGGCCAGTTGTGATGAGCATTTTTTCATGTGTCTGTTGGCTGCTTAAATGTCTTCTTTTGAGAAGTGTCTGTTCATATCCTTTGCCCACTTTTTGATGGAGTTGTTTGATTTTTTTCTTGTAAATTTGTTTAAATTCTTTGTGGATTCTAGATATTAGCCCTTTGTTAGATGGGTAGATTGTAAAAATTTTCTCCCATTCTGTAGGTTGCCTGTTTACTCTGATGGTAGTTTCTTTTGCTGTGCAGAAGCTCTTTAGTTTAATTAGATCCCATTTGTCAATTTTGGCTTTTGTTTCCATTGCTTTTGGTGTTTTAGTCATGAAGTCCTTGCCCATGCCTATGGCCCGAATGGTATTGCCTAGGTTTTTTTCTAGGGTTTTTATGGTTTTAGGTCTAACATTTAAGTCTTTAATCCATCTTGAATTAATTTTTGTATAAGGTGTAAGCAAGGGATCCAGTTTCAGCTTTCTGCATATAGCTAGCCAGTTTTCCCAGCACCATTTATTAAATAGGGAATCCTTTCCCCATTTCTTGTTTTTGTCAGGTTTGTCAAAGATCAGATGGTTGTAGATGTGTGGTATTATTTCTGAGGGCTCTATTCTGTTTCATTGGTCTATATCTCTGTTTTGGTACCAGTACCAAGCTGTTTTGGTTAGTGTAGCCTTAGCATGATGCCTCCAGCTTTGTTCTTTTGGCTTAGGATTGTCTTGGCAATGTGGGCTCTTTTTTGGTTCCATATGAATTTTAAGGTAGTTTTTTCCAATTCTGTGAAGAAAGTCATTGGTAGCTTGATGGGGATGGCATTGAATCTATAAAATACCTTGGGCAGTATGGTCATTTTCACATTATTGATTCTTCCTATCCATGAGCATGGCATGTTCTTCCGTTTGTTTGTGTTCTCTTTTATTTCGTTGAACGTGGTTTCTAGTTCTCCTTCAAGAGGTCCTTCACATCCCTTGTAAGTTGTATTTCTAGGTATTTTATTCTCTTTGTAGCAATTGTGAATGGGAGTTCACATATGATTTGGCTCTCTGTTTGTCTGTTATTGGTGTATAGGAATGCTTGTGATTTTGTATCCTGAGACTTTGCTGAAGTTGCTTATCAGCTTAAGGAGATTTTGGGCTGAGACGATGGAGTTTTCTAAATATACAATCATGTCATCTGCAAACAGGGACAATTTGGCTTCCTCTTTTCCTAATTGAATACCGTTTATTTCTTTCTCTTGCCTGATTGCCCTGGCCAGAACTTCCAACACTGTGTTGAATAGGAATAGTGAGAGATGGCGTCCCTGTCTTGTGCCAGTTTTCAAAGGGAATGCTTCCAGTTTTTGCCCATTCAGTATGATATTGGCTGTGGGTTTGTCATAAATAGCTCTTATTATTTTGAGGTACGTCCCATCAATACCTAGTTTATTGAAAGTTTTTAGCATGAAGGGCTGTTGAATTTTGTCAAAGGCCTTTTCTGCATCTATTGAGATAATCATGTGGTTTTTGTCTTTGGTTCTGTTTATATGATGGATTATGTTTATTGATTTGTGTATGTTGAACCAGCCTTGCATCCCAGGGATGAAGCCCACTTGATCGTGGTGGATAAGCTTTTTGATGTGTTGCTGGATTTGGTTTGCCAGTATTTTATTGAGGATTTTTGCATCAATGTTCATCAAGGATATTGGTCTAAAATTCTCTTTTTTTGTTGTATCTCTGCCAGGCTTTGGTATCAGGATGATGCTGGCCTCATAAAATGAGTTAGGGAGTATTCCCTCTTTTTCTATTGATTGGAATAGTTTCAGAAGGAATGGTACCAGCTCCTCCTTGTACCTCTGGTAGAATTCAGCTGTGAATCCATCCGGTCCTGGACTTTTTTTTTGGTTGGTAAGCTATTAATTATTGCCTCAATTTCAGAGTCTGTTATTGGTCTATTCAGAGATTCAACTTCTTCCTGGTTTAGTCTTGGGAGGATGTATGTGTCGAGGAATTTATCCATTTCTTCTAGATTTTCTAGTTTATTTGTGTAGAGGTGTTTATAGTATTCTCTGATGGTAGTTTGTATTTCTGTGGGATCGGTGGTGATATCCCCTTTATCATTTTTTATTGCATTTATTTGATTCTTCTCTCATTTCTTCTTTATTAGTCTTGCTAGCGGTCTATCAATTTTGTTGATCTTTTCAAAAAACCAGCTTCTGGATCATTGATTTTTTGAAGGGTTTTTTGTGTCTCTATCTCCTTCAGTTGTGCTTTGATCTTAGTTATTTCTTGCCTTCTGCTAGCTTTTGAATGTGTTTCCTCTTGCTTCTCTAGTTCTTTTAATTGTGATGTTAGGGTGTCAATTTTAGATCTTTCCTGCTTTCTCTTGTGGGCATTTAGTGCTATAAATTTCCCTCTACACACTGCTTTAAATGTGTCCCAGAGATTCTGGTATGTTGTGTCTTTGTTCTAATTGGTTTCAAAGAACATCTTTATTTCTGCCTTCATTTCGTTATGTACCCAGTAGTCATTCAGGAGGAAGTTGTTCAGTTTCCATGTAGTTGAGCGGTTTTGAGTGAGTTTCTTAATCCTAAGTTCTAGTTTGATTGCACTGTGGTCTGAGAGACAGTTTGTTATAATTTCTGTACTTTTACATTTGCTGAGGAGTGCTTTACTTCCAACTCTGTGGTCTATTTTGGAATAAGTGCGATGTGGTGCTGAGAAGAATGTATATTCTGTTGATTTGGGGTGGAGAGTTCTGTAGATGTCTATTAGGTCTGCTTGGTGCAGAGCTGAGTTCAATTCCTTGATATCCTTGTTAACTTTCTGTCTTGTTGATCTGTCTAATGTTGACAGTAGGGTGTTAAGTTCTCCCATTATTACTGTGTGGGAGTCTAAGTCTCTGTGTAGGTCTCTACGGACTTGCTTTATGAATCTGGGTGCTCCTGTATTGGGTACATATATATTTAGGATAGTTAGCTCTTCTTGTTGAATTGATCCCTTTACCATTATGTAATGGCCTTCTTTGTCTCTTTTGATCTTCGTTGGTTTAAAGTCTGTTTTATTAGAGACTAGAGTTGCAACCCCTGCTTTTTTGTTGTTTTCCGTTTGCTTGGTAGATCTTCCTCCATCCCTTTATTTTGAGCCTATGTGTGTCTCTGCACGTGAAATGGGTCTCCTGAATACAGAACACTGATGGGTCTTGACTCTTTATCCAACTTGCCAGTCTGTGTCTTTTTATTGCAGCATTTAGCCCATTTACATTTAAGGTTAATATTGTTATGTGTGAATTTGATCCTGTCATTATGATGTTAGCTGGTTATTTTGCTCATTAGTTGATGCACTTTCTTCCTAGCATTGATGGTCTTTACAATTTGGCAAGTTTTTGCAGTGGCTGGTACAAGTTGTTCCTTTCCATGTTTAGTGCTTCCTTCAGGAGCTCTTTTAGCACGGACCTGGGGGTGACAAAATCTCTCAGCATTTGTTTGTCTGTAAAGGATTTTATTTCTCCTTCACTTATAAAGCTTAGTTTGGCTGGATATGAAATTCCAGATTGAAAATTCTTTAAGAATGTTGAATATTGGCCCCCACTCTCTTGCAGCTTGTAGAGTTTCTGCTGAGAGATCAGCTGTTAGTCTGATGGGCTTCCCTTTGTGGGTAACCCGACCTTTCTCTCCGGCTGCCCTTAACATTTTTTCCTTCATTTCAACTTTGGTGAATCTGACAATTATGTGTCTTGGGGTTGCTCTTCTCGAGGAGTATCTTTGTGGTGTTCTCTGTATTTCCTGAATTTGAATGTTGGCCTGCCTTGCCAGGTTGGGGAAGTTTTCCTGGATAATTTCCTGAAGAGTGTTTTCCAACTTGGTTCCGTTCTCCGCATCACTTTCAGGTACGCCAATCAGACGTAGGTTTGGTCTTTTCACATAGTCGCATATTTCTTGAAGGCTTTGTTCATTTCTTTTTACTCTTTTTTCTCTAAACTTCTCTTCTCACTTCATTCCATTCATTTGATCTTCAATCACTGATATCCGTTCATCCACTTGATCAAATTAGCTACTGAAGCTTGTGCATGCATCATGTAGTTCTTGTGCCATGGTTTTCAGCTACATCAGGTCATTTAGGGACTTCTCTACACTGTTTATTCTAGTTAGTGATTCATCTAATCGTTTTTCAAGGTTTTTAGCTTCTCTGCAATGGGTTCATACATCCTCCTTTAGCTCGGAGAAGTTTATTACCGATCGTCTGAAGCCTTCTCTCAACTCGTCAAAGTCATTCGCCATCAAAATCATTTACATCTCCACGGCGAGGAGGTGCATTCCTTTGGAGGAGAAGACACGCTCTGATTTTTAGAATTTTCAGCTTTTCTGCTCTGGTTTCTCCCTGTCTTTGTGGTTTTATCTACCTTTGATCTTTTATGATGGTGATGTACAGATGAGGTTTTGGTGTGGATGTCCTTTCTGTTTGTTAGTTTTCCTCCTAACAGTCAGGAGCCTCAGCTGCAGGTCTGTTGGAGTTTGCTGGAGGTCCACTCCAGACTCTGTTTGCCTGGGTATCACCAGTGGAGGCTGCAGAACAGCAAATATTGCAGAACGGAAAATGTTGCTGCCTGATCCTTCCTCTGGAAGCTTTGTCTCAGAGGGGCACCCGGCCATATGAGGTGTCAGTCGGCCCCTACTAGGAGGTGTCTCCCTGTTAGGCCACTTGGGGGTCAGGGACCCACTTGAGGAGGCAGTCTGTCTGTTCTCAGTTCTCAAACTCCCTACTGGGAGAACCACTACTCTCTTCAAAGCTGTCAGACAGGGATGTTTAAGTCTGCACAAGTTTCTGCTGCCTTTTGTTCAGCTATGCCCTGCCCCCAGAGGTGGAGTCTACAGAGGCAGGCAGGCCTCCTTGAGCTGCGGTGGGCTCCATCCAGTTTGAGCTTCCTAGGCTCTTTGTTTACCTACTCAAGCCTCAGCAATGGCGGACGCCCCGCCCCGCCCAGCCCTGCTGCCACCTTGCAGTTTGATCTCAGACTGCTGTGCTAGCAGCGAGCGAGGCTCCGTGGGCGTGGGACCCTCTGAGCCAGGCATGGGATATAACTTCTTGGTGTGCGGTTTGCTAAGGCTGTTGGAAAAGTGCAGTATTAGAGTGGGAGTGACCCGATTTTCCAGGTACCATCTGTCACAGCTTCCCTTTACTAGGAAAGGGAATTCCCCAACCCCTTGCGCGTCCTGGGTGAGGCAATGCCCCACCCTGCTCCATGGGCTGCACCCACTGTCTGACAAACCCCAGTGAGATGAACCCGGCACCTCAGTTGGAAATGCAGAAATCACTCATCTTCTGTGTCACTCATGCTGGGAGCTGCAGACTGGAGCTGTTCCTGTTTAGCCATCTTGGAACTCAGGTCTTCTTTTCTTAAATATGAAGGCCTCCATGTACATGTAAGAATATTAACATCAAGTATAATTTATATGTTTTTATCCTGTTAATCTCTCTGTTGTTAGTTTAATTCTCAAGCCAAGTCACAGAACCTAAGAGGGTAGAGGAAAAGTTTTCCACCCCTCCACGCAAGAATACAATGTATAAGAATGTTCATTTCATCTTTGTTCTTAAATGACAAAAGTTGAAAATACTTAATTCCCTTTCAATAGCAGAATGTGTAAGCAGAAGTATGGCTATTTAGTAGAATGTTATACAATAATAAAAACCAACAAACATGATGTAAGTAAAAAATTAAGTTACAAAAATTGCAGGCCAGGCGTGGTGGCTCATGCCTGTAATCCCAGCACTTTGGGAGGCCGAGGCGGGCAGATCACGAGGTCAGGAGATCGAGACCATCCTGGCTAACATGGTGAAACTCTGTCTCTTCTAAAAATACAAAAAAATTAGCCGGGCGTGGTGGTGGGCACCTGTAGTCCCAGCTACTCGGGAGGCTGAGGCAGGAGAATGGTGTGAACCCGGGAGGTGGAGCTTGCAGTGAGCCGAGATCGCGCCACTGCACTCCAGCCTGGGCGACAGAGCAAGACTCCATCTCAAAAAAAAAAAAGAAAAAAATTTGCATATAGCGTGATTCCATTATATAGAATCTAAAAACAGACAAAATGAAACTATGTTGTTTAGAAATGCATACATACGTGGTAAAAATAAAAGGAAGAAATTATTACTGCCAAAATCAAGAGATGACCTTTCTGTACTAGTGTAGTATTAATAGTTACATGGGTGCCCCCATTTACCACCATTTGCTAAACTGTACGCATAAGTTTTACATAATTTCCTGCGTGTTACATTTCATAAGAAGAGCAAAACCAAATAAAGTCAAAGACAAAACAAAAACCCTAGGAAGTACAGAAAAAAAAAATGAGAAGGCCGGGCGCCGTAGCTCATGGCTGTAATCCGGCACTTTGGGAGGCTGAGGCAGGTAGATCACTTGAGATCAGGAGTTTGAGACCACCCTGGCCAACATGGTGAAACTGTCTCTACTAAAAATACAAAAATTAGCCGGGTATGGTGGCCTGCACCTGTAATCCCAGCTATTTGGGGGGCTGAGGCAGGAGAATCGCTTGAACCCAGGAGGCAGAGGTTGCTGTGAGCCGAGATCGGGCCACTGCACTCCAGCCTGGGTGACAGAGTGAGACCCTGTCTCAAAAAAGAAAAAAAAGAAAAGAAAAGAAAAGGAGAAAAGACATGAGACTCTTGAAACAGGAGTACATGTTAATTTAATATGTGTTAAAAGCAGTATTTCAAATTCAATTTAGTCAATAAATGATGTTGAAACTGGAAGGAAGAGATTGACATATTTGACTGACAATAAATTTCAACTCATCTCCGTGGTCAAAGACACCACAAATAACTTGGAGAAAATATTAACAACATACACAAGAGGCAAATAATCATTTCTATAGTACATTACAAATGCCCAGAAATGAATGTGGGGTGGAGATATGAGCAGATAGTAGACAGAACAAAAGATATAAATGGTCAATAAACATATGAAAAAATAACCAACTTTATTATTAATTGGCAAAGTAAAAGTAGAAAAACTGATATGTAGGGAGAAGTAATATAATCACTGTAATTACTTGTATAATTGTAATACATTAACATTATTAAATTTAAAAGTAATTTAAATACAAAAATTAAGAAAATCAGTAAAGGCTAAGACTCCTCTAGCTTTACCATTTCTTAGTGCATGATCCATATTCTTATAGTCTCAAGATGGCTGCCCTGGCCCAGGCATTACATCTGTGTTCCAGGCATAGTAAAGGGAAGAACGGCACAAAAAAGCTAGTGCATGCCAGATGAGTCTGACCCTGCTCGTCAGTCAAAAAAGAGCTTTCCCATAGGCCTCAGCATCAAGAACTGTACTTAAATCTTATTGGCAAAACAGTATCGTAGGTTACCCCTAACTATTAGGGAATCTGAGGAGTGTATTTTTTAAATGGGCATATTTCTGTGTCACACTAAACTGTGGTTCTGTTAACAGACAAGAAGGGACGCACATAGAGTTGGCCCTTTGTATCTGTGGGTTCTGTATCTGTGAATTCAACCGATCACAGAAAATTTTGGGAAAAAAAATTCTGAATGCATAGAGACTTTGGGGGGGCATTATTATTCTCTAAACAATACAGTAAAACAACTATTTAAATAGCATTTACATTGTATTAGGTATTACAAGTATTCTAGAGATGATTTAAAGTATACAGGAGGATGTGCACAGGTTATATGAAAATGCTATGTCATTTTATATCAGGGACTTAAGCATCTATGAATTTTGATATCTGCTAGAGGTCCTGGAACCAACCCCCCATGGATATTGGAATTGTTCTGCCCAATACCCACTGAGGGAGGGCTGTATATTGCTTAAGCAACTAATAATGTCTGCTGCATGAAGGAAGCATCTAGAACAGAGCCTCATATATTGTACATAATAAATAATAGTTAAAAGAATTAATTAGAATTTTTATATTATAATGTATATAAACCTTTATTTCATACTATAATCCACATGAACCTTTATTGCTTGAAATTTTTACCATGAACATGTATTACTTTCAAATTTATAGATCGAATGCATACTTATATTTGGAGTCCTGGAGGATTTTGCAGTTCCATGAAGTAAGAAAATGCACTCTCTCTCTCTCTCTCTCTCTCTCTCTCTCACACACACACACACACACACACACACACACACACAAACACACACTGATGGGGGGTATGTCAAAGGAATGCAGGAGCCAACTAAAAGAGCTGCCAATGGTCAAAGCTAGAACCATTTGAGTAATAAGTATTGGATTGCAACACAAAGTATAAAATAAATATCCATTAGTCCTAACTGATATAAATAAATGTTAAATAAATAAATTGGGAAAAAAAATTTCCCATGTTGAAGAATTTCCAATAATTTATGTAGTTACTCCACCCTCAAGGAGGGGTGCATAGCTCTCCAATCCTTAGGTTTTGGCTATGCCTAGTGACTTCCTTCCAAGAGTGTGGTATGAAGAGCAGTGGTGGGGAGAGTAATTTTACAGAGCAGAAACCTCCCAAACACCACAGCCAGGTGATGAACAAGGCCAACATCAACAGCAGTAAGTCATGGGGATAGCAGGTACTCTTGATATGAGGGGAAGAAAATAGCACTTCACCTCTGTGGTCTTCCTCCCAATAACTCATAACCTGAGTCTTTTCTATGAGGAAAGACATCAGACAAATTCCAATACTAGGCAACCTATAAAATACTTGGCCTGTACTCCTCAAAACTGACAAGGTCATCAAAAATAGAGAAAGTGCGAGAAATTGCCACCTTTAAAGAGACATGACAACTTAATGTAAAGTGGTATCTGAGATGGAATCATGGAACAGATAAAGGGCATTAAATAAAAACTAAGGATCTCTAAATAAACTACACCTTTTTAAAATAATGCTGTGTCAATATTGGCTCGTTAATCATAACACATGTATCATACTAATGTAAAGTGTCAACGATGGGGAGACTGAGTGGAAGGTATGTGGGAACTTTCTGTACTATCTCCTCAATTGTTTCTGTAAATCTAAAACTGTTCTAAAAAATAAAGTTTATTAAAAAGAAAATATCCAAATTCTTGTGAATATTCTTGATGTCTTTTCTATTGATTAAAGGATATATTAGTTATCTATTGCTGCATAACCAATTGCCACAAACCTAGTGGTTTAAACAAGACATATTCATTGTTTCACAGTTTCTGGGTATTAGGAGTTTTGGCTTGGCTTATCTGGGTCCTCTTTAGGATCACACAAGGCTGCAAAGAAGTTGTTGGTGAGGCTGTATTCTCATCTGCAGGCAGGACTGGGGAAGAATCTCCTTCCCAGATTACTCTGACTCTTGGCAGGACCATTCCCTTGCAGCTGTATGACTGGAAGCCCAGCTTCTTACTGTCTTCTTCCAGAGGCTGTCCTCAGCTCCTAGAGGGCGACAGCAGTTCCTTGCCAGGTGGGCTTCTCCACCAAGGCCATATGGCTTCATCAAGCAAGCAAGAAGAGTCTCTTGAGCAAGTTGGCTAGCAAGATGGAGTCTTATATGTTGCATGTAACTACAGGAGTGCCATCTCAACAAGTTTGCCAAATTCTACTGGTTAGCAGCAGGGCACAGGCCCCATCACACTCAAGAGGAGGGGATTTTGCCAAAGTATGATCACCAGGAGGCAGGGCTTATCATGGGCCACATTACAGTCTTTTTGCCACAAGGCTTTATTCATCTAATTCACATCCATAGTCATGAAGGGAACCGGAAGAATGGAGCCATGTACTGCAGGCCACATCCAGCCCCAAAGCTCAGCAACAAATCCCAAGTCCCACACTCCGGCATCTAGTCCCACACTCTCAGCTCAAAAGCCACCAGGAAGTCTTTGGATGAGCACCCGGTTCCAGTTCTGAAAGTCTAGGTCTATGCGTATTCTATACTTTGATGAAAAGTTTTTAAAAATGTTAGGCACATGTCATCAGGACCTCCTGAGGTTATATCACAGGCACGTCCTTAACCTTTGCAAAATAAACTTTCTAAATTGATTGAGACCTGTCTCAGAGACTTTTGGGTTCATACCTTGTATGTATCCTTTCTCAGGAAACTACTGGAGGATGTTTTCCATCAAAACAAGAAAGGTAAGCAAGAGAAAGACATGGGATCCAGGAAACCCAAGGTCTAATTCAGAAGAGAAAAGAGGATAATTCCCAGAACAAAAGACAGTGGAGGGGGCTCAAGAAAAGAGCTGAGCTCCAGCTGCATAGAGAACTGATCCAGATGGAAGAAAAGACTCCCTGAGAGATCTAAGAAGAGGAAACGGGTAGAATTATAGAACACTACTTAATGTCTTTGCAAACAACACCAAGAGCAGACTTGACTTAGCCAGAAAGTTTGAGGTGTTAGTGCTAAAAATGTCTAGAATTATTCTGCCCAATACTATCGCCACCTGCTACATGTGGCTGTTTGAATTTAAGTCAAATAAAAAATCTAAAAATTCCATTCTGCAGTTACACTAACCACATTTTGAATGTTCAATAGCCACATGGGACTAGTGGCTACTGTACTGGACAGTGCTGTTATAGAACATTTCAACTATTGCAGAAAGCTCTCTCAGACACCACTTGTCTAGAAAAATATGAAGCCAAGGAAGAAAATAAAAGAAATGGAGAAAAATATCAACTTCCAGAAAAACAAGCCCTTGTAGAGGAAAAGAAAAATAATCATAATATATAGGGTTCAGCTGTGAATAGCCTTTTGCTAATCATAAAAATGTAAACATTGAGTTCTGAATTACATGTGTAGAACTTTATTGAGGTGTAGGAGGTGAGGCTTGTGGTTTAGATGAAAGAGAATTAAAGCCTCATCTTCCCAGATAGGAGCTTAATAAATGATGCCTATGAATGAAAAATCAGGAAGGAGCAATGTAGACATTTTGTTAAATGTGTAAAGGAATATAACAAAAGATTCAGCTAAACAAGTCAAAATGATGTCTCCAGGGAGGGGAAAAAGGAATAGAAGAAACAGAAAGTGCTGATTTAGTAGCAAGTTTTACAAAACTTAAGCTTGTTTCTTAAGCTATGTTCATATAGAAGTTGATCAAAATAATGAAATCAAAGAAATGACAACAAAAACTGTTACAATCCCATCTCCCTTATCATGTCTTTTTTGGTCCCCAGGCATGACACTTCTATATTTTCATATTTAGGGAAGCATTATCTGAAGTTCCGATATTGGCACCTAACTGCCCTGCTTTGGTTTGTAGCCAGTTGTACAAGCTTCTAGTCAGATGCCTGTGTACTCATAAATTCTTAGACTAACTATTGTCTGATTTCAGAAGCTTCAAGATATTTGGTATTTCAGTTAAATACAGAATAAAGAGTGAAGCTTCCAATATAATGTAAAAAATGATAATAGTAAAAATAATAATAGCTAACATTTACTGAACACTTACTATGTGCAAGGCATATAATAAGAACCTACCAATAAATCAGGGTGTCAATGTACTCTCGTTCCATAGAAGAGGTCATAGATAGGCCAGGAAAATAAAGCTGTTCTTTCATCTCTAGAGGGCATCATTCTAGATTAGAATCTGCAGAATTTATTAAGGAGGTGGCAGTGTTTTTCTCTAGTATGACTAGGAGGGAAATGTAAGCTGCTTGCTGGTACACTTACCCCTGTGTAACCATGGTGGGAATATAACTAGCTCTCCTGTGAGTCTCTTACTTCTGACGTGCTTTGCAAATTATTAGGGCAACCTGCAGCAGGCCAATTTAGCAGGGGCTTTGGGGCTTTCTTTTAGGAGGAATTTATCCCAAGAGATCTAAGCCAGGGTAATTTCATGTGAACTCACTCTTGCCCCACCCCCCACCCTAACTTTTTAGATGCACACTTCACTATGAATGGAGTTTGAGGTTCTGCTCATCTGTAGCACTTCTATTTACTATCATAGTGGTTTCAAAAGTAATGTATAAAGAGTGTCCTAGTCCATTTGGTCTGCTATAACAGAAACAATATAAGCTGGGTGGCTTATAAACAGAAATTTACTTCTCATAGTTCTAGAGGCTGGATGTCTAAGATCAGGGTGCTGGCATGCTTGGGTTCTAGTGAGGATGTTCTTTCAGATTGTGGCTGGCCATCTTCCCCCTGTAACGTCACATGGCAGAGAGAGTGCCAGGCAGCTCTCTGGGGCCTCTTTCCTAAGTGTACTAATCCCATTCGTGAGGGCTCCACCCTTATGACCCAATCACTTTCCACACATTAGGGGGTAGGATTTCAACATATAAATTTTGGGGGGACACATTCAGCTCAGATAGTAAAGATTTTTCAAGTCTAATAATTCCTAAGGATATTGAGATGTGTATACATAGGAACCCTCATTCTCTGTTAGTGAAACATAAAATAGTGTAAGGATTTTGACTGGCAACTTGACAATATCTATCAATTTTCAAAATGTGCATATATCTTCTGCCTCAGTAATTCTACTTCTAGAAATTTACCTTACAGATACATTTCATATAAGTATACAAAGGTAATGCACAGGGATGCTTACTGTGTGTTTTGTTTCGCATTGTTTTGCTTTATTTTGTAATAGCAAAAACCTTGAAACAACCTAGATGTCCATTAATAAAGTAATGATTAAACTATTATACTCTATCCAATCAATAGAATTATTTGTGGAAATTAGAGTAGGATATGTTTATGTGATGTTTCATAAAAAAGTCTATTGCATATTAAGTATATCGATTTATGTCAATATCTATATTGAAAATATCTGAAACTTAAAAATGACTACTTTAAGATGCAATGCTCATTTTTTACTTTATATAATTTTGTACTCTATGTTTTTAAAGTATGGGCCTGTATTATTTTTTAATTCAACAACACATTTTAAAACATGTAATGACTAGTAAGTCACAATTCTAGTTTGCAGCTACCAAGTGAGTGATCTCATATTACATAAATATCCTTTGGTCATAAGACCTGTGAGAACAAACAAGATGAACAGGTATAATCAGCTAAGATGATAAAATTATGTTAGATTTTATTTACTACCATGTGAATCATGGAGGGGGAAATGGTACATGTATTTGAAACATGAGATTACTTTCTCAAACTCCTGGCCTTAGACGATCTGCCCTCCTTGACCTCCCAAAGTGTTGGGATCACAGGCGTGAGCCACCACACCCAGCGAGATTACTTTCTAATGTTTAACTTAAAAAAGAAAAAATATTACAATATGTTTAATCTCAAATCCATATCAAGATATAGGTGACTCACAGTGTTTTGCCTGAATGCAGGAGCAACCCAGAGAAAGAGCAGTTCTCTGTCATATAAGAGCCTGTGATTTCTGTTGCTATGTGTAAGGACAGACAGACAGACAGATAGAATTAGATTCTAAATTAGAAAAAATACTTCAGGAGCAAAGAAAGTGCAAGAGAGACATTAGGCAAGTTTTAAGAAAATTGTTAGATAATTTTTATGAAGGAAACGTCTTATGTTCGGATTTGCCAAATAGGGCATTATTTTCTCCTGATAAGTTACTGATTTCCATGTTAATCTGCTCTTGCTGTTGAGAAATTGAGCCTGTGTCCACATTCACACGTTGCTTCTGGGAGCCAGGAGTCATCTGAGTTAATAGAAAAATCACTAACTCGGTTACGTATGAGAGAGGTTCTGTATTCCTAGGAGCCTGCCTTATCTAAGGAAGGAGAAGGTGCCAAATAGGATTTTGGTATACCCTCTTGGTTTAGTAACAGAAAAATGATGGGGTCTAATCTTTCTAATTACACCCTGTGGATATCTTATCTAGTGCCATCGTCAAATATTTTCACCTTTAACTCATCACATTCTTAAAAATTGCTTTTGCCAACTTGATCTTTACTGGGTCTTATTCCTCAGTTTCTTTCACACTAACACCGGTAACTTACCTGTAGCTCACCTGGTGAACCTTACCAGGGTGAGTACATTTACCACCATGACTGGACAAATGACATGAAGAAAGCAGTCATGGAAGGGTCAAAGCCGCTCAAAGTCATGCTTATTTTCTACTAAATTCTTTTGCATGAATATGACATTGAATGAGGCCTCAGTAAATGGGAAATTCAACCTAAAATTGAACTGCACAGGCTGGAAGTTAGGTAAAATTTGATTCCATTTGAATAGTTCTAAGCAAGCAATTTGTTACCCTTTATCCTTTAGTGGAATTGATGAACAGGTGGTTTTCAGAAGATCACTTGGTAAATTTAGCTTCTGAAATTTGAGCAACTCAAGATCTGATTGGTTGCTCTTGCCACATGATAATTCAGAGCCCAGGCATCACGCTGGCTTTTGCCTGGGGTTTTCAGGAGGGGAGAGTTGGGAGAGGCTTTGCTGCTGAAGAAATTTATTTGGTAGATTGAAGGTAAGGACAGTTTGTGACTTTTTCTGTAATGCTCTTTCAGGACATGTTCCACAACTTCCCTTAAAGTATTTTTCAAAGGTTTGGGCCATAACTGAGGAAATTAGTGGTAGAAATATGGCTAGGAAGTCTAACCCCATTGCCCTACTAAGGCCCTACTAATATCTGCTATGTACAGTGTGTGATTAGAGTCAAGTCCTTTGCTAACCAATTTATTGCTTGACTGAATTGGTTCTCTTGTCTAACAGTTTTTTGCCTTTGATATTTTTCTCTAAATATATTAGTATGAAAAAGAAGATATGTTGCTCTACGTTCCTATATTTATCCTGCTCTACTGGGCTTCATTTGCCTGAGGAGTGGCAGTTTTGCTAGCTTAACAAAACCAGCCACTGCAGGGTATTGGTTTACATGGCAAACATCTTTGGATGAAGGGACAGCTGTTCCAACTCATCATCCACTTCATATCAAGAGTCTCACTCTCTGGCGTCAAACTGTAGAGGCCTTGAGAGATCCTTTCTCTATTTTCTGCATTAGAAGCTCAGGCTAAGGACTGACAATCCTATATGTACTTCAGCCAATGCTTTACAACTTTGTTATTTTTCAGGTTTGAACGAGAGCTACAGAAACGAAAGAAAAATTCTGTATAAGCCAATGGTGTTCGGGAAGAAAATAACCCCATTGACTTGAGGTTTCTTTTTTTCTTTTAAAATTTATTGACAGATGTATTTTTATGGGTTCCAATTTGAAGCCCAAGATATACTGCAAACAGTGGATCGGGGCAGTGTAGAAAAACTAAGTCAGCCCTCTTAGAATTTTGGCGCGGGGGGAAAAATTTCAGCTTCTTCTGAAACCCAAGCTGAACTTCTTTCACTAAATTTTTTGCTGGAAAATGTCTTTTCTCTAAGTGTTTGGAAGTTTAAATTCTCTGTTCCCTGAGTCCAAACTCTCTCACTTCCTTACCTCAATTTCCTTTTACAATTTTAACTAAACTGATTATGTAGAAGTAGCAATTCCCAACACTGAAGGAATAAAGAGAAAGAAATTTGAAGCTTCTGCTGTTTATACTTGTATTTTAAATGTCTTCTCTCCTTTAGCCTGCAACAATATATGATTTGTACAATAGTTTAGCTTCAAATTCTATTTTTATAATGTCATTAGATAATTTCTGTGCTGGGAGGAATAGACTGTAATATGTTTTCATTTGTATGGAATATGAAAAGTTTGTAGGTGCCACTACTACTCTGGAAAAATGGCAGATGACGAAGACTATGAGGAGGTGGTGGAGGTAAGATTTAAAAAAAAACACTGACAGCAAACTATTTTATGTAGTGACAATCAAAGCCGTGTAGGTGAATTAATCATTTGAAAAATACATTGTGTATTATAACTTCACAAAGAGTCATCATTTAAAGCATAAGAAAGGAATATTTTATGTTCAGTTTCACTGTAATTACGTGGGATTTAGAATTGAAAGGAAATATCACTGTTTCCCACTTTTGCTTTTCTTTAAGCTCTCAAAAAACCAAGTTGGAGTAAAGGCAGATTTTAATTCATCTTCTAAAACTACTTTCTTCCCCGCTTCCCAACCCCGATGTTCAAAGGGACAGAGATGAAGGGAAAGTTCTGAAAATGGAACTCTGTCTCTTAGTGTCTGCATAGCAATAGAGGAAAAGATCTACTCCTTATTCTTTGCTTCAACTAGCTAATCATCTATTGGGTAACATGGGTTAGATATTCAGAATAATATGTATGAAATTATATGCAGATTTGAGACTTTATACATAATACATACACACGTGCACAGACACACACATACAAGCAAATGTAAATAAAGGCATGAAAGTCACAGTGATAGTTGGAGCTGCACCTTCCCACCAACTTCATTATATTTACCCAAGTGAACAAGACTAGCTTTTGCTTTTGAATTTTGAATAAGAACAAAGACTATAGTGGGTATCTTGAAAATTTTCCTTCCAATTATTGGTGGACATCTAACACATTTTACAAAGCTGTTAATCATTTATTTTATATTTATTTTACATCCCTTTGTTTTTATCATCTTACAGTTTTTCCTCACTGGCTCTTGCCTTTAGCTTCACGTTCTAGAAATAAAATCTAAAGGCTTGGAACTATAATGCACATAAATACAGTGCCATGAATCTGAATGTGCTTAATAATTACCAATTAATGATGATGATCTAAACACATGAAAATCTCCAAATGCCTAAGGCACTTGGAGGCAGTTTTGAAAATCTGTGCTTTTTAATAAGACTGAAATTAACTGTAAGAGCTACCCAGAACCAAATTTTAGGTGGCAGTACCAAAATTACTCTTTGGAAAATTATTTTAGTGACCAGTCTATATTTTGATGAAGAAAATGTTATTTATTCTACAAATAAAATTGCTTTTATTACTGAAGGATATGAGGGAAGAAATAGAATGAATCTCATACAACGTAACACTCAACCTCTCTGGCTTAAATGCTGATGACCACATCTTTCATGCTGATATTAACACTAGTGTGCATTTTACTTATGTACCTAAGGGTCAGAAATATCCCTATCAAACCCTAATACAATTATAAATTAAATTGTCTTCCCTATGATAATAATGCCAGTAACAGTTTTTACTCTCCAACTTAAATATCTCTTGCCTTTCTTAAAGTAATTGTGTACCTTTGCCACTGGAAATTGTCCTTAGTGCTAGACTTGATTGATTCAACTAGATGTCATAAAAAAGGAGGCGGCTATTTTTAGACATCCCATCCCTACCATTTTGTTCCCATTACAGCATCTGGGTCTGACCAGCAGGTGATAAACGAATAGACTGCCTGCCAGAAAGTATTGAACTGAGATCTCTTTGACCTCAAAAAAGATCATGAACATAAGAGGGTGGTGCATTCGAAAAAATGGCCAGGGAAGATTTTAGAAAACAGAGAGGAACTAGCTTTAAAAATATGCAGAAAACAGAGAAGAACTGGCTTTAAAAAGATATCTCCTTGGGATCTTGGACATCTGAAATAAAGTTTTACTGTTCTCTCTACTCTAACTTAAACTTGGAAAGAAAGAGAGAGAAGCAAGGATGTACCATCTAATTAGTGGCACAGCTCTAAAAAAAGTGAGATTTGGCATACAAGTTAATGCCAACCATTTAAATAATGTTGCCTCTTTTATAAGCATATTTCTAAGATGGATTTACCAATGGTGAGAGCCCAGCAAAGGTAAAATTGAATGGTTTCCAAGGAGCTGCTTTTAAACTTGGATGCTGAGAAAATCCAAAATAGTTGTGAATCTTCCATTTTATTTTAATATTTCTTCTGAAGCCACTGATGTTTTGTGTGACTGGAGGAATGACTCTATGTGGCGTCAGCATCAAACAATATTTTCTAGAGTGTCCAAATGATATTTCTCATGTGCTGAAAGTCACAACTGTAAAAAAGCAAATCTCTGTCCTGTCAGTGCTTGTGATTTTTGTTGCTATGTGTAACGACATACAGGCAGAATTAGATTTTAAATTAAAACAATAGCTCAAGAGTAAAGAAAGCACAAGAATGAGGAACATTAGGCAAGTTTTAGACAATTGTTAATGCAGGTGAAATAGCACAGGTGGCCTGTTGACAATCGTTAAGTAATTTGATGACACTTCACTGAACCAAGAACTCAGGCCATTGAGGGAAATTTTGCATCTTAATGTTCTCCCTTCCCTTGAGTGCTGTATGTTTTGGTGTTAAAGATGAGAAAAATGAAGCATAAAGTGTTATACATCCATTTTTTTTTTTTCACTAAGAAATGAGCCAAGTTTTTCATCTTTATCCCTTTCCTCATGTGATTGACCTAAACGAGCCTCTCCTTCTGTTCACCCTACAGAGCAGGGTGAGGCTAAGGACAGGATTCCTCTCTCCTTACACATCTGAAACCAAATGTCAGCCAGTTCCTTTCTGCATCTATTTATTGCTGGTGATGTCAGAAGTACAACAAAAGCAGACTCGGTTTCAGACCCAGGCTGCAGATCCGTCATGCAGCCCATGATGACCTCAGAGCCACTATGACAAACTGCAGCCTACATTTCCCACACTTCGTGATGAAGAATCTTCTCATTTTTCCCTTCATTCCTTAGCGTTTACCAATTTTCATATTAGCACCACTCTGTTTAGGACAATCACACTATTGAAAAGGACTCACCCATCACTCCAGAAGAAACTTATTACTTACTAATCAGGAGGGTATAGGAATAATTGAGATGTAGATATACTTTGGGATCTTATTATTTCCATGATGCAATCCATTTAAAAATGTATTCACACTCGAGTTTCTGTTTTAGTTTATTGTTAGTTTGCAAACAGTGAGTTTTATCCCAGTTGCTCTCTGCCCAACCCACACCCTCAGGATCTTCTTATTGTATTCTCTTCTCAGCAAATTCTATCTTGGGGACCATAAGAAAAAAATTTCCATGTCCCATTAAAGTAAAATAGCTTCTCTTGATTAAAAAACAGCTTCATACAGTTTTCTCAGCCCTCTGCATCTCTTTGTCCATTTGGATGACATTCACTTTAGCTTTCCTAAAGTATAAATGAAATGGGTTCCAAATGGGTTCCAAAGTGAAAATGGGTTCCAAAATATGAACAGGCTCCTTCACCTACCCCTTTGCCACAGACATTCCAAATCAACTGAGCTAGTGCAGTCACCTAAGTGGTTCAGCTGAGGCAGAGGAGAGGTGGTTTCTGCTTTGGTTCTCTTGCCAATGCCTTTGCACTCTATTTACAGTACTACACAGAAGAAGTGGTTTATGAAGAGGTGCCGGGAGAGGTAAGGCCCAGCCCACAGCTGCATAAACTGCATTCTCATTAAAGCAGGAAGAGCTTTCTCCTTTCTCAGACTCCCAGGGCCACAAAGATGGCAAAAGGGATTATCTGACAGAGGATCACTCACCTACCTGTGCCCAGAAGCTGGTGTGAAAGCACAAACATTACCTGTTTGATGGATTATTTCACCTTTTTTTCCTATTCAACAAACCCAAGATGGCAGGGGGTGGTTCCCCCTATTGCTCCTGTGTGATATTTTTGTGTAGATGAAGCTAATTAGAATAATGTCAGTGGCTATCACCATTCTCCAGCAGCGGCAGGAGGGATGGTGACAACAAGCCAAGGAGCCTTGGCTTTGTGATTGGCATAGGGGACAAGCAGTTTTACTGTGTGGAGTTGTAACTTGTAGGATACCATCTCTGCCACCAGGGATGGTGCCTCCAAGGCTTCGTCCCTGATGATGCATTGAAATGCTACTCAGATTTTAGCACATTAGGAATTCTAAATAAGCTATTACCATAAATATTCCACGTTCAAGCTCTTTTTTTTTTCAAGGTGAAATACCTCTCTCATGCTTTATTTTCTGCATGCAGCTGTTTCTCTTTGAGCATGACAAACAATGATATGTTTGGTTAATCCTGAAGCTTGTTCAGAGAACCTGTGACTGCATAAAAACTAACATTTGTAGATGCTGTGATTTGGTTAGTTTCTCACAGTCAACCGTGCCTTAGTAATCATGGGCAGAAAACAACCTATTAGCAATGATGTGACAACACTAGAGGGGGTTTCTATTAATGTACAATTTCCTTACTAGGTTCTCTTTTCATAATTGATGCTAGAATTCTTTGGTACAGATGATATTAGCTGTGAAGGGAAGGATACTGTGAAATGGATTGAAGACTTGGCTGCTTATCTTTTTTTCTTACATGCATTATTTTTAACCTTGGATTAGACCCAAACTTTGGATCTTAGTGTCTTCCACTATAGCCTGCTGTAAGAAATAGTAATTTCTCACCTACTACATAGATAGGACTGTTGTGAGGATAATTACCCCATTATGTTGTCATCATTATTCTTGTCCACCTAAGCATTTATTAGTGTAAATGGCACTCCAGTTCACGTTAATTAACTGACTAAGCCAAGGGAATGAAAATCTCTTATAATATTGATGCGATTCATTTTTTTAAAGTTCATTATTCTTTGTCTCCTACTACAGTGGAGAATGCCTAAATCCCTGCAGAACAAACGACCACTTTTCCCTTAGTCATTTACAACTTAATATTAAAGTCAAGAATTTGAGCTTTGTTTGATTATCTTAACCTTTTGTTCCCCAACCTCAAGTTTCTTTTACTTTACCCAGGCAACTTAAGATTTTCAACGGTTTTAAAAAAATAGTTTATTGCCGATTTTCCCCGCACTACTTTGAAGTGTTTCTTTCTGCAAATGCAAACTTAAGGCAATGTTGCAAAGTAATAAGGAGTAAACTTTTTATTCCACACAATCCCAACAATCAGCATTCAGATTTGTGTACATAATGTGCCTTCATACAGCTACAGTGTGCCGTTTCCTGCTTTGGCTTACTTTAGTTATGGAGAAGTAACACCAGGAATGTAAATCTGACTTGAAGTTAGAATAATATATACTGAGATCACAGTAGCACAGTCTTTGCTTTCACAACAACGTTGAACTGCATATCAAATTTTCAGACAATAACAGAAATTTATGAGACTACGACAACAAGGACATCTGACTATGAGCAATCAGAAACTTCCAAACCAGCTCTGGCACAGCCAGCACCAGCAAAGCCGGTGGAGAGGAGGAAGGTCATCCGGAAGAAAGTGGATCCTTCAAAGTTCATGACCCCCTACATTGCACACAGTCAGAAAATGCAGGATCTTTTTAGCCCAGTAAGTTTCAAACAACTTCTGCTAGCCTGGTTTGATTATTAAGAAATTACTGATCTCAACCCACTCTGTTTTGAATGCTGGCTGGATTTTATTTCTCAAACCTGTATGAAACAAAAACTTATTTTGCAAAATATAGGCTCTTGATTGTTGAATTTTCCTTTTATGTAATTCATTTATACCATTGCAGCATAAGAAAGCATTCTTATTGAAATCATTCCTGCAAAATAAGCATAAGGCCAATCATAAAGCATTTATTGGTATTTAATCACTATTAGCCAATCAGGAATAATGAAATCATAAATACAGATTTAATTTAGGCCAGTTCACGGAAGCTACATAACATATTTAAATAATGTCAGCAGAATAGCTTCTTAGTAGACTAGCTAACAGCATATAAAAAGGTATATAAAGAGGTGTATAGTGAGAAAGAACATTTATTTTAAAAATCCAAGATCAGACTAAGAACTCATTTGAAATTGAGGATCTGAATGTTTGGCTATGCCTTAGAACAGTGGTTATTAACCATGGCTGCACACTGGAACCCCCTGGGAATTTTAAAACTAACGATGCTCAAGCCATTCTAGTTTAATTGGTTCAGAGTTTGGCCTGTGCACAAAGATTTTTTGTTTTTTTGTTTTTTTTTTAAGAATCAGAATCTTTCTCTGTAGCCCAGCCTGGATCAAGCAATAGCTTGATCACAGCTTACTTCAGCCCCAGACCCCTGGGCTGAAGCGATCCTCCTACCTCAGTCTCCCTAGTAGCTAGGACTACAGGTGCATGCCACCATGTCTGGCTAATTAAAAAAAAAAATTGTGGGATCTCCTGATTTTTTTTTCATAGAGGCAGGGTCTTGCTATGTTGCCCAGGATGGTCGTAAACTCCTGGCCGCAGGTTATCCTCCCACCTTGGCCCCACAAAACATTAGAATTACAGGCATGAGCCACCATGCCCAGCCCTGTACAAAAGGATTTTAAAAAGCTGCCCAGATGATTCTAATGTGCACCCAGGTTGAGAATCACTGCTCTCAATGGTCCCTGGTCCTTAAATTCCCATGTACAGTTCTGTAAGTTACACTGACTGATTCAGACAGATTCAGACACATTTCAATGGGTCTAATTTGTTGATTGTCCATGGTGGGCTGAGGTCTCACTGGGTGGCTTGATTGCATGTGCTCTGGAGGCTTAAAAAAATGAAATGTAGCTTAAGAGAACATTGGATTATATAAGACTAAAGTTTATGTCAAAAGCATCCTATCGAGATTGAGCAATACATACTCACTTTTCATTAAATGATAGCAGCTCACTGTTTGGTAAAATTCTAGTTCAGAGCCTTAAATAATCTAAGACAGGTTTCTAGAAACAAGATTTTCTTACCTTCTTTAGTGCTGCAGTATTCAGCAAGGATAGAATTTTTTGTCAATATATTGCCATACATTCTTATTAATTCAGATCCTATGAACCTAGAATTTCTGATGTTCTGAACAGAATGTCAGCAAAGGTCTGTAATAGTTTTTAATTGGTTAGTAACCAAATCAATAGTAGAATTTAGATTGTTGACTACTCCACTCAAGGGTACTCCCAAAACATTTATAATGATAAATTATGCACATTATCATTACAGCAAGAATTCATTGTGTATTCAGCAGAAATAATAAAATCACATTCCTAAATTTACAGAATATAATTCAGACCTGTCATTAATTCAGCTGGTGTCTCAGCTATCTGAACTACTGAAGTTTAGCTGCAACTTCTGAATTGAATATTTTTGCATTGTATTAGCAATCAAATCTTTTCAGAATTAACTCAATTTCTATATTTATTTTCTAAAATAATTGAGGTTTAGGCTTTTTATGTATGCATTCAGACAAAAAAAAAAGATTGAAAGAATCATTTTAGGGTATTTCCAAGACAATAGTCTATAATAAATTTGCATTGTCTCCAAGATGCAACCATGTTTAGGAGAAGCAATTATCAAATCTATTTTAGTTTTTGCTGAGAGTTGGGGTAGGGGACAAAAAGAAAGCTATTACAATTGATAATTGCTATAACTTGAAGGGTTTTTTTTAATCAAATGGGGTGAGTATGTTGCCTGAAATTTTTGCTGCTGTCTTGTTAGGCTAATATCTGATATTCTTTTCAGAATAAATACAAGGAGAAGTTTGAGAAAACAAAAGGACAGCCATACGCCAGCACAACAGATACCCCAGAACTTCGCAGAATCAAAAAAGTACAAGATCAACTCAGTGAGGTGGGCTGCATTGCTGAAATAAAGGAGAGGGACATTTCAAAATACACCTACTGCTGGGAATTGTGGGTTCTAAATATGTGCTGTGAGAATGAGCAGTTGAATTACCATGAGCTAGTTCACAAATCTAGAAAAGCATAAGCCATAGATCGTGTTGCTGTAAATGTGAACCCAAAGAAACTTCTAAAAGCTTGGCTTAGCAACTTAGCTTAAGAGGAGACTATGAGATGGAAGCTCCAACTCACTGTGGTTCTCCACACTGTAGCACAGTAAGGCCAAGAAGCAGCAGGCTGGAGATCCAGCCAGGAAAGCAGACAAGCAGTAAATGCAGGTGCTCCTTTGAAGATCACATTTTTCCAGCTAAAATGCAGACACTATGCTTTGTGATGCAGACCTAGAGTCACTGGGGGTAATGCTCTGTGGTTATAAGAAATTCCTTAATATACTCACATGTTTATGCCTGTCATGAACTCTGTGCATTATTTGGGCAGGTTAAGTATCGAATGGATGGTGATGTTGCTAAGACGATATGTCACGTAGATGAAAAAGCAAAGGATATTGAACATGCAAAGAAAGTGTCGCAGCAAGTCAGTAAGGTAAGGCAATGATATGGATGGCTGGGGTACTCAGTAGCATGTGCATCACCTCTGCATTGTCTTATAGGAGAAAATTGGACAGGCCTGATCCTGCCCACCAGCCTCATGGGCAGTGTGAGTTCAATACCTGTATTCATCAAGGAGGCTGCACAGATGACTGAGTGGCCTGTAGAACCTATGGGTGGATAGAAGAGTCCACGCCCTGTGCAAAGAGGCAGCTGTGACTCGGCTGCAGGCTGTTGGCGGCATGGAGTTCCAGTGTCGCCAAAGAAGCTGAGGAGCTAAATTTTTAATTGAAAGGAATTAGAATTTTCAATCAAAAACTGACTATTGTAGGAAAAGTATTATAGGACGTTGGCATGGTCAATGTTTTCCTAGTAACACATTGGCAGCCTTTGAGCAAGGATGCCTTCATGAGTCTCCCTTTGTTGTTTAAATCCTCATGCCTTTGGGTGAGACCTCAAGCCACAGATCCTCTGCTCCTTCTATCTAGGTTTTATACAAGCAGAACTGGGAAGACACCAAGGATAAGTACCTGCTTCCTCCTGATGCCCCTGAACTTGTCCAGGCCGTTAAGAACACCGCCATGTTCAGCAAGGTAAGGGCCTGCTCCATTGCCACTTCTATCTTCCTATGTCATCCCATCATGTACTTCATGTAATACTTGGTGAACTCTTGATCATCCGGAATACAATTCCCCAATCTTTTTATGAGTAGCCTTGAGACATGTGAGACTGAAGGGATAGGGCTTGGCAAAAAGGAACTGAGAGGAAAGCTCCTAGGCAGAGTGGGGAGAGGGTTCTTTGGGAACCTGAGCAACCCGGGGGCAGAGGGGAGTGTCTGTGGAGAATAAAGGTGCTCTGGAGAACCAGCTGAGAGAGCCACAAAGTAGTATCTCAAAATTGTCTGTAGACCCTGTGCTATAGTTTGGATGTCCCTGGCTATTACTCTAATTAGAGGTTTATTTTGTGCCCCTTCTTGCAAGTGTCCTATATTGCCCTGAACTATGTGAAGTGCTTCCTGGCTCCTTACATTGTGTTAACACTTGTAAGTGCTATTAATAAACAATGACAAATAATGACCAAAAAAAAAAAAAAAAAACCAAGAAGGCAGGTAGAGTCACAGAGAAGAGATGAAACAAAATCAGACATATCTGCCCCTTTGAAAATAAGAAAAAGCAGGGCATGCTATCAGTAAAAATGACTTGGGTCGGATGGAAAGTGGGAAGTTATCTGTGAATTTCATTTACCTTTGCTCTCACCTGGCCCTTGGTTCTTTAGGTCATTGATGGATGAATTCAAATCTATGTATTTTGTGTAAATGTGACCCTACTTCCTCCTAACTTTTCACTCTTTTTTGATTTAGAAACTGTACACTGAAGACTGGGAAGCAGACAAAAGTTTGTTTTACCCCTACAATGATAGCCCGGAACTGAGGAGAGTTGCCCAGGCCCAGAAAGCTCTCAGTGATGTAAGTGAAATGCAAGTGGCACCATTTAGGTGTGCAGAGTCAGGGGAACTTGAGTTACATCTTCTGGCCAGATGTTCACTGCAGCTCTTCTCTGTAAGAGACTAAATGTTGTATTTCAGAGGAGTACGTCTAGAATTGTTATAATTTATGATGTCTCATTTAAATTAGAAAAAAATTTATACTTTATATTAAATATAATCTTGTCCAGTTCCCTCTTCTTATAGGTGGCAAACCTGAATCTGGGGTCACATTAGTTAGTGGCAGAGCCCAGGTTTGTAAGCCCAAGACTAGTATTCTTCCCATTAGAGCATGAGTCCTTCTTTCCCCTTGGCTCTGGTTGAAGTTGTTCTGTGACGACAGAGTGACAATTTTTAAAAACGTATTGTAATCATAGCCACCTTCCCAAATCTATTAAGTAAACAATGTTATGGAAGGGTTGTGCCTTGCTATTCTAATCATCGAGTCCAAATTGTGGTGTGTCTCCCTTTTTCTGTGTGTGGGACCTGACTAGTGTACTTGTTAAAACATATTTGTGGCTGGGTGTGGTGACTCACTCCTGTAATCCCAGCAGTTTGGGAGGCCAAGAGGGGAGGATTGCTTGAAGCCAGGAGTCTGAGATCAGCCTGGGCAGCAAAGCAAGACCTCATCTCTACAAAATACATTTTAAAAAAATTAGCCAAGTGTGGGGGTGCATGCCTGTAGTCTCAGCTACTCAGGAGGCTGAGGTAGGAGGATCACTTGAACCCAGGAGGTGGAGGCTGCGGTGAGCTATGATCAAGCCACTGCACTCCAGCCTGGGCAACAGTGAGACCCCCATCTTAAAAACAAACAAACAAACAATGACCACACCAACAACAACTAAACAAACCAAAAACACATTTGTATAGTTATCCCACAAAGAGCTCTTGCTATCAGAAGATACTTCAGTTAGTGAAAAATCGGTGATCCCACTTGCCAGAATTTTGGTATCCTAGACCTCAAAAACCGTATGTTAGAGGAACTTAGAAGGCTTAATGGAGTCCTTAGGCTTGAAACCAGCAGCAACAGCAGCAGAGAGACCCACTTGGGCCTAACACTCTCCCTTATTTTGAGGTACTTTTTTACATGACCATTGGATTTGCGGGAGGCCATATTGAAAATCCAGACTGCTACTCCAGTCTTCAGCAGAGCACTGTATTATAAAGTGACAAGTTATTTGACATTCAATTGTCGGTTAGATCCCTGGAACCTCTTATACTCAATTTGGACTTAGTAAGCCAGTTCAGACTGATTGGGATTTACTTCTAATGGAATCTAGGGTCTGATCTTGCCATGAACCAAAATTATACATACCAATTTGATGGTGTCTCCAACTTTTGAGGTCTAATTTTTAATGCCACCCTCTTAATATCACCTGCAAGTTTAGTGGACATCTTTTCTATTTCACTTTCTATGTAATTGGTTAAAATATAACACAGATACAGTCGTATCCTTCCATAAGTAAGTTAGGAAATAGAGAAGGTATAACAAAATCTTGAAGTCGTCTAGCACATGGTACCAATTTTAATGTGTGAGTACTTCTTGCTTCTCTTTCAAGATTAGCTTTTTGATTCTGTATCTCACAGATTCACAATATTGTTACATGGCTGTTACCAAGTGATCAATAGTTATTTATTGAAAGTCTATTATGCATGCACACCTGGCAGGATAGAAAAGTACTGCAAGCAGTTTTCGTCCTTTCCTCTGAGAATTTATAATCAGGCTGATAAAATAAAGGTATGATATATCAAACAACAAGAAAAAAGTTAAAAATGAAACAAAACCCAACAGTCTAACGCTTGCTACAAGACAGACAGAACACCTGTGAGTAATCAGAGAAGGCCATGTGGAGGTGGTGGTCCCAAGGGCATGGGTGGTGATGAAGAAAGGCATTTCGAGTAGAGGGAGCACTCGAACAAAGAGACACAGGTAAAATGAGGTCTGAGTTTTGAGGGACAAGGAAAGTGAATGATGTGAGTGCCTCATTTGGAGGGCACTTGTGAGAATGCCGGCAGCAGGACCTTGAAAGGCAGACAAAATCGCTTCGACATGGAACGGTAAGAAATAAGAGGCATCATAAGATTTTGCAGTGGAAAACAGTATGATAAAAATAGAATCTGGAGTAATTTTGATGAGCAATATGACAGATTGAGATTAGGAAATACAGAAAAAACGGAGTAATTTGGAGAAATCTATTTAAAGGAGAGGAAGAAATGAATCTGAGGCTAATAAGTATTAATAAGCATGAATGGCATTGGATATTGGAGCCAAAGGAGAGAAAGAAGCCCTAAAGGAGCTTCTGACTGTAGACTGGTGGTCTAGGTGAGTAGGGGCACAGCTGGTAAAGATGTGTTAATGGAAAGAGAAATGGATTTGAGATGATTGAAGGAAACTTCAGATCAAGGCATCCTATGGATAAATTAGAAAGTACCATTGCTCAGGTGTGAGACCAGGGCAAGAAATTAATATTTCAGAGTCATCAGAACAAAGACATGAACATCTATGAGGGAAGCGGAAGAGTGCATGGCCAAGGGCAGAGTTTTGGAGGACACCCACACTTAGAACTGAACAGGAGCCAGCAAAAGGATGAGGGAACAAACAGCAAAGTTGAAGAGGAACCAGGAAATGCCATGTCATATAAGCCTGGGAGAGGTTTCCAAGAAGACACTTAATCTCCTATCTCCCTTCATCTATCAAATGGAGAGATGAAGGATTACCTTCATACCATTCTAATGCTATGGACTTCGAACAATGAAAGTTGGCCACATGTTTTGAGCAATTACAGTAGAAGATGTAATGAAAGAGAACATACAATAGTGAAGTAAAGTCTTCCCTGCTATTCCTCAAAAAGATGTGACAGTTAAGGCATAGCTTTTATTTTTATTGCAGACCAAGTATGCACTCAGTATCAGATTACCAACATGCCTATGAATACTGTTGTCAGTACTATGAACTTCTGCAATTATTGGGCACAGAGCCCTAAGCAAGCTGTTGTTTGCAGAATGCACCACTGGGTAGGCACGTAGATTTCTGGCTAAGGGCTTGGGTTTAGAGGCTGTTGCTACCTCTCCTGTACCATCTTCCTGTGTCCTTCTTAATCTACTTATCATGTTTTCCTTATTACCTAAGTAGAGACAAACTACTTTGCACACACTAAGAGTCTTTAAGCTGATGCAGAATACTGAACTTTTTTTTTTTTACTTTTTAAAAATCAGATCATTCTCCATAACAACAGAATTCTAACTAAACAGAATTCTGAAGAAGGTTCCTGAGAAATTAGGACTTCTAGATCTGATTTGTCTGAAACTTCTTGGCAGGATGTCATACTTAATAAGCATTTATCCTATTCAAATGTTGCTTTTACCCTAAGGACTTAGCCATGAAAAATCCTGTTGTCCTTTGCCTAAAATAAAGTCTTCAGTTTGTATTTTTTTTTTTTTTTTTTTTTTGAGACAGGGTGTCACTCTCTCACCCAGGCTGGAGTGCAGTGATACAATCTTGGCTTATTGGCTTATTGCAACCTCCGCCTCCCAGGCTCAAGCGATCCTCTCACTTCAGCCTCCCAAGTAGCTGGGAATACAGGTGCACACCAACACACCCAGCTAATTTTTGTATTTTTGGTAGAGACAGGGTTTTACCATATTGCCCTGGCTGGTCTTGAACCTTTGAGCAATTCATCCGCCTTTGCCTCCCAAAGTGCTGGGATTACAGGCATGAGTCACTGTGCCTTGCTTAACTTATTTAAAAGAAATTAAGCCAGGCTTGTTTGTGGAATTTGTGTAAATACATTTCAAAATCTGTCTTTTGTATCCCAATTGATTTGATGTCCATGAAAGCTTTTGTTATAGGCACTAGGTAGATATGATTGGGGTAAGATACAGTTAGACTTGGTTAAAGTATAAAGATGATTGGGACTTTGGGATTATTCAACTGCTTTACTTGATAAATAAGAATACTGCCATGAGGAAGGGAAAATAATCATAGAAATCTCACGGTTGTGTTGTGGAAGATTAGAAAGATAATTCTCCTCTTGAGACATTCCCCCATGGCCTCAGTGTGTAAGACGCACATTGAGATGTCAGTCATTGACTCTTGCTCTAGCTAGGTACTATGCAGGCCACAAGGGTTCCCAAGGATAGGACATCTTCTTTGCCATCCCAGAGCTCACAGTCAAGAGGAAAGAGACATGTAGACAACAAATTACAGTGTCATCTGACAACCCTTTAAAGGAGGTAATGGCCAAGTTGAGTGAGATCCCAGGAGAAGGTCATCACATCTGGCTCAGGAGTCAGGGAAGGCTTGGGAGAGGAGTCATGAGTCATGGAGAGGAAACAGAGGTTTGCAGACAGACGGGGAGAGGGAACAGCATGTACGAGGCCCTGAAGCACCTGAGGGCTTCGTGTATCTGAATATATGAATCTATGAATAGTTCTGCATTGTTGGAAGCAGGGGCCAAGTCTGGTAGAACAAAAAAACCCAGAGGAGTCAGAAATGAAGAAAGAAAGGAGGGCAAGAAAGAAGGATATGCATGATTTGTGGGCACCATACTTATTTTAAGGTGATAGAAGTCTTTTATAGGCTGAAGGGAAGGAGCTAATGAAGAAGGAGAGGTTGGGGTTGTGAGAAAGAGGAGGGATGACTGAGAGAGCTGGGTGCAAAAGGATGTGCTGGAAAGGGCAGCACCCTGGGTGCAGGAGTCATTCCCTCTGAGGGATGTTTCTCCTCTGAGCCAGGGCAGGGGTGGGAGAGGCAGGGATGAATATGGAGAAGATAAGGGTGTAGCGTTTCTTTACTCTATGAAAGAGGAAGCTGAGAGTAAGGTGGAGTTAATTGTGGGCTTAAGGACAGTGTTGGGGTTTTAGACTGGCCCCTGAGAGTAGGGACTAACCAGAGACTCATAATGGGCTGTGAAAGTTTCCTTGAAGACAAAATGGCATTAGTATACCATAGGGTCATAGAGTATTGGGCACAGAGCCCCAAGCAAGCTGTTGTTCACAGAACATACCACTGGGCAGGCATGTAGATTTCAAGCTAAGTGCTGGGGTTCAGAGGCTCCCTGCCCTGTACCTTCTTCCTGTGTCCCTCTTAACCCTACTCATCATGTTAGCATTGCCTAATCCATGGAGTTGCAGGTTTTCTTCTGTGGCATTCAGCATCCTAGGCATAAGAACAGAGGAAGTTGGCCAGGCGCAGTGGCTCAAGCCTGTAATCCCAGCACTTTGCGGGGCCAAGGCAGGCAGACCACGAAGTCAGGAGATCAAGACCATCCTGGCTAGCATGGTGAAACCCTGTCTCTACTAAAAATACAAAAAATTAGCCGGGCGCAGTGGCCGGTGCCTGTAGTCCCAGCTGCTCGGGAGGCTGAGGAAGGAGAATGGCGTGAACCTGGGAGGCGGAGCTTGCAGTGAGCCGAGATCGCGCCACTGCATTCCAGCCTGGGCGACATAGCGGCACGCTATCTCAAAAAAAAAAAAAAAAAGAGGAACAGAGGAAGTATATGGTTGAGTCAATCCAAGGCTGGGGGTTTATTGAGTGTGATAAAAAGACAAGGGGTTGGGAGTTGAAGACGCTTGTTAAGAGAATAATTGCAATTGCAAACCACGGTATGGAAATGAATGGAAGAAAGCAGATCTAGGGCCATGAGTCCTGAGGAGGAGGGAAGAAAATTCAACGACACAGAAATCACTAGCTGTACTGAGAGCAAGGGTATGTAACATCTAGAAGGACAAATTATAACATGTTACACTAAAATTTAAGACTTCAAATAAAGATGAAAGCATAATCATTTTTAAAATACATCCCTGTCTTTTATTTCATCAGGTTGCCTACAAAAAAGGTCTCGCTGAACAGCAAGCTCAATTCACGCCTCTGGCCGATCCTCCCGATATAGAATTTGCCAAGAAAGTAACCAATCAAGTGAGCAAGGTAAGTAAATAGAGCTGGGACATTGCCTCCCTTGAAGACTCTGCTTAATAATTTCAACCATCAGAGAGGGTTACTAAAGGTGAGCCTGAAGAAAAAACACAAACACTCGGAGTATTTTTACATATGATCCCCAAAAACTCTACAGCAAAAGCAATACATCCATAAACGTCAAGAACTGTGTTAATACATGTTTAGCCAGCTTGATGACTCAGTAATTGATAAATGTGAAAGTCACCTTTTGAAAACAGAAGCCATGTCCTAATGTCACTTGACATTTTCACTTATGACAGTAATACTACAGAGTCACCAAATAACCACACACTTCCATGAAGAGCTGGTTTAAATTCACGGTGAAGACCTTGGATAGTTCTATCCTATCAGTCACACTTGGAAAAATAAGAATGTGTCTCAGACATAGCTTAGTTAACAGCAGTGGGCAGTGGACCTCATAACTTTTAAGGCCCTAACAAACAGCTTAGTCTACCTATATTTAGGCAGTAAACTAGCTCTGAGGAATGTGGCTCTGATGAGGAATGCAGAGACAGATGCTCAGCTGATGAATAGGCCCATGCTAAATTCCTATTTTAAATTGGTCCAAATCAGGCCACTTTCTCCTGGGATACTGCTGCTTTTAAATACTTCATCTTGCCCTCTGTGGAGATGAGTGTCAGTTTGTTCTGCTTGAATTTTGATGAAACCTCAAGATTTTTATCTTAAGCATTTTCTGGGTAAAGTATCTAGTAGAGAAGAAGCATGAAATGATATGGATAATGATGTCTATTCAGTGATGTTTGTTAGTGTTTGATATTGTAGATTACCTAACTGTGTAACTATGAGCTGTTTGGATAAAGGATCTAGTAAGTATAGTGAAATTTCACTAATAGGAATACTACCAATCTGAAACTTTGCCCATGGCTAAGCAGAAATTAACTTTAGAACTGTACATAAATACATGATCCATTGAAAGTGTTGATATTGGCCAGGCGCGGTGGCTCACACCTGTAATCCTAGCACTTTGGGAGGCCAAAGTGGGTTGATCACCTGTCAGGAATTCGAGACCAGCCTGGCCAACATGGTGAAACCCCATCTCTACTAACAATACAAAAAATTAGCCAGGCATGGTGGCGGACGCCTGTAATCTCAGCTACTTGGGAGGCTGAGGCAGGAGAATCACTTGATCCCGGGAAGTGGAGGTTGCAGTGAGCCGAGATTGTGCCATTACACTCCAGCCTGGGCAACAAGTGTGAAACTGTCTCAAAAAGAGAAAAAAAGAAAAAAAAAGAAAGAAAGTGTTGATATTGTAAATAAGACAGGGGAGAAGGACAATTTGTCTTTTTGGAAGAAAAATAAAAAGGTATTTTCAAGTGGTCATTTAGAAAGAAAAAGGAATCTATTTTTAGATTTTTATTTAAAGTCTATTTTAAAACATACTTTACTAAGGAAACATTCTTTTGCCTTATTTAAGTATGCAGTGGGGATTCTTAAAAGTGATTTCTGAAAATCACTTTCAAACTCCTCTATAATTATTCTCTCCACCAATTTAGACTTGCCAGTTGGTTTAGTGCCACACTCTCCAGTACAGTAGCCACTAGCCAAATGTGACTAGGAAGCACCTGAATTTGATCAGTATAAACTGAGTGTATAAGTCAGCTTGGGCTTCTACGACAAAATACCACACATTGGGTGGCTTAAACAATTGACATTTATTTTCTCACAGTTCTGGAGGCTGGGAG
Organism: Hylobates moloch; assembly: GCF_009828535.3. Taxonomy (NCBI): domain Eukaryota; kingdom Metazoa; phylum Chordata; class Mammalia; order Primates; family Hylobatidae; genus Hylobates; species Hylobates moloch. The sequence continues at coordinate 91,039,161 of NW_026652276.1, forward strand.
TCTAAGATCACGGATTCAGTTCCCGGTGAGAGACCCCTTCCTGGCTTGTAGATAGCTGCCTTCTCATTGTGTTCTCACACATTGGAGACAGAGAGCCAGCTCTGATCTCTTCCTCTTCTTCCTCTTCTTATAAGGATGATAATCTCATTACGGGGTTCTCACCCTCATGACCTCACCTAAACTTAATTGCTTCCCAAATCCCCTTACCTTCAAGTACCATCACATGCTTGTGAGTTAGGTCTTCAACATATGAATTTGGGGGGTGGGGACACAGACATTCATCCCATAACACTTAGTGTCCAATATGTGAGAAACAGACACTGGATCTTGAGTATTTAATTCTGAAGAAAAGAATGTTTCAAATTAATATTTTTATGTTGATTACATGTTGGAATGTTAATTTTCAGATCTACTGGGTTCAGTAAACTGTATTATTAAAGTTATTTCCCACATGTTTCTTTCTACATTTAAAAATGTGGCTACAAGAATGACTTGCATTATATATGCACTGGATGGCACCATTCTAGGTGGGCAAGGTGACAATATTGGGTACTTTGAAAGCATTGCCAGAACTGGCTTTGCCCTGTGGAGTAATAGTATGAGCTAAGGAAGGGTGGCTGTGGAAAAAGGTCACTGGATTTGGCCATGGTGACGTTATTTATTCCCAGTCTTAACCCAGATTTCTGAGTTCTTAATGACTATTGTGCATCCAAAATAATAGTTGTGTTGGGGGGAAATGCTTGTGATTGGTAGAAGTCCACCCAACAACAAACCATCCAACAAGGGAGGCACAGGGCTGCCAAGAGTGACTTACCTCTGGTACTATCTTCCCTCCTCACTCTCAAGATGCTTTGGCCCATGTTGCAGCAGGATCATATCTTCTAAAATAGGATAAAAATCTCCTTTACCTACCTAGAACTTAAAGTATAAAAAAATAAATTAAAAAAAAAAAACCCTTTATCTACTCACTTGCATGCATTTAAACTCAATATCCCCTTGTTGAATCAGGTCTCCCAGATCCATCTGTTGGAGCCAAGGGGTCCTCCTTGGCCCACCGAAGGTTGGCTGAAAAATCAGCTTGCAAAAGGCAGATTAATTGGAGAAAAGGCATACAAATTTATTTAACGTGTACACACGGGAACCTACAGAATGAAGCTCCAGCTCCCCAGGGGGTGCAGAAGCTTATATACCATCTTGAGGTTACAGAAAGACTATGAACTTGGATCCTGGCAAAACAGGTTATGGGGAGTGGGGAGAAGAGGAATTCTGTTGAGGAGCAAGAAATGATTACTAGGGAGAATTCAATGGGTTTGAAGAACATACAATAGTCTGGGGTGAAGTCTGTTGGGCCCACAAAGCAAACAATGGTTTATGACAATAGTCTGTCCAGGTTTCTGACAGACTTTAGTCTTCCCTCCTGCAATATAGGTTCAGTTGAAAACTCAGGGAAGGGGTCAGAGGGAATTGTTTTCTTCTTTGGTAGGTCCGGACCTTAGACAGATAAGGAAACTGGAGCCTGTGCTTTGGGAGAGGTAGAGGATTGAGAGATAGGATGGGGGTGGGAGGTTAGTGGGGAAACAATTTTTCTTCTTAGTTGGTCTGTCTGGTCTTTATGTAGAAAGAAGTCTCTTCTATCTTCCATTAATCTCTAAGGGCCTTTAATTCAAAATACTCATTATACTAGGGAGCCATATTTTGGGGTGGAGTTCTCTGTGCATCCTCACATCCTTTTCTTACAGTTCCCAGTTCAGATGGTAATGATTGCATATCTGCAGTGATTACACTAATGTTACCTTCCGTTTACCAGCCTTCCTTACTACGCCTGTCAGAATCAATTCTCTCACCTTTGTCTTTGGCCAAAGCCATTAGCTACATACTTCCTTCTGTCTCCGCTATATTTTGTAGCTCTAAAGTAGATGAACAGGCAGAGTTGTTCATAGAAACAGGCCTTCCAGGTGGGGAAACTATGCACACCATGACCAGCTGAAAGTGGGGCCCTGAATGCAATATTGGGAAGTCCCTTTAGTTTCTCTGTACCTGCCTCTCTGCTCCCTTCCAGATCCACAAAAAAAAATATATGCGCTTTCAGGTTGGAATTTCCCACTGATACCAACTGGAGCCTAAATTTTTTTATAAAAATAATCTTTCAGTAACATATTGTTACACAGCATGAAGATACCAGGCCCGGGTCCTCTAAAACCATGGAAATTCTTCTGTCACATAGAATTGGGACGATTTCCATTGATTTCACCAGAAGAGATTTGATTGAGTCAAGCAGGCAGTGTTAGGCCCACTGTGGGCAATAAAAATACCAGCTGGGTTCTTATACCTTTTCTGCAGGGATAACTTTTCTATGAATGGAACCATCAGGAGTCCCAGTGCTTAGCTACTCACAGAAAAAAGAAGGGTAATTAACTGGCTTCGTATTCCTTTCCATTTGATAATCACATAAAAATTACAGATTCAGATGTTGAAAGTAGATAATGAAGCTATATGTTTAAGCAAGACACCAGGGTACCCAGTTTGTGGCCCCATGGAAGTCCCCTCAGCTGACCTCTGAGGAGGAAGGAAACAATCTTACTGTATCTATGGACACATGGTCACCCCCTTACCCAGAGAAGGTGTCCCAGAGCTTGGAATTGGCCTGACATACTTTCCTCTGTTAAACAAACCAAAAAAATTCTAGAGAAGTTAAACTGACTCTTTCTTCCAAGTTTCCATCGTTCAACTGCAAATACAACAGAGTTTGGAGAGAAAGGTTTCCCCCTAACCTTTCTCTCCAACTCTGTTGTGTTTGGATGTTGAGAAGGTTGAATGTTGGACCCTGACATGAGTAACCCATCTCCATGTATTGTACAAAAGCTCTGGCCTCACTCTCAGACTTGCAGAGTGAGACCCCTTGGCTGGTAGAGAGGGTCCCACATGGTCACATACCTCTCTCTTCCTCTCACTCCTCCACGTATGGACCCTTGTCCTATCAACTTCTCTCCTACTCACAAATGAGACAGAAGGCCATAACTTCCTCAGTAGTCAACAAGCTCCAGCCTCCTCTTGTGTCATGAAAATCTTCCCAGACTTGGCAGTGCTCAGGAGTGGATTGTGAGAGCTCCATCTCCACCCTGACCCATTTCAGCTGCTGGATAGGAGGAAATAATATGTCATGGTCTGTGAAGATTAAGAAGGAAAGAAGGACTTTGAATGAGGGAGTTGAGTGATCTTACACTCTTGTTTTGCGTCTTGTTTTAATATCTTCTTGAAAACCAGACATCTATCTCTCACTGTGAGAATTAATCTCCTGCTCAATTATCCTTAACAAATCTACATATGCTATGCCTGTTTCTTGATAAATGCCCAACATTTAGACCTCATTAAGAATACCTCCTACCTTCTCAACTTTAAATTATGTTTCAAAGTTCTCTGGATCTCAGTTTTGGGGATCAGGCCCAATTGCCCCTTCCCAATCCTAAGGTTTTTCTCCTTTGACAGCAAGCAAGAGATAGGGCCATGTCCCTCCAAAAAACGATACATTAGGAGATCCCAACCTGAGGTATGTGTACATCAAGAACCTCTGAAGTTATAACTGTTTGTGAGCATTTTATAGCTTTCTCAATTTCTTGAAGAGGTCTGTCTCCAAAAAAAAGATTAGAAACATTTCTATAAGTAGTCTTAGCAAATCCAGAAATCAATTTTATTGACTTCTGTTCTTTAAATCTTCAAAACAGAGTGCAGGTAAGTCAATCAGCTGTATAGCACAGATCTTATCTCAGCAAAGATTTCCATTGAAGAATTGTTCCCTCCCCACCATACAATTTTCTTTCTTACAGAGTTTCTTTCTGTTATGATGATGACAATAGTAATAGCTATGATTATTATTATTACAATTTTTATACCCTATATTTGCTTAGCGCTGTGGGGTTTACAAAGCACTCTTTAGCGAATGATCTTATTAAACTTCCTAGCAGCCTTCTCTGTAAATATTATTGCCAGCACTTGTGGCTGAGAAAACAATCATATTTGGTCAATACAAAGTCAAGTCTTGGTCCCAGAGTTTGATAGGACTCTAAAATATATAGCTGCGAAAACCAGTTGGCTATTTATTTGCATATTAACCTTTTGAGAAGAAAGGAAATTAGGCATTTGAGTGAGGGCTAAGCTTCCTTTAACTCAAGCTCGTTGACTCTGCACCACATCACTCACCTTCTGTTACAGGTATACCAGAAAGACACTTTCTTTTTCCTTAAAGGGTATTGTGGGGATGTAGGCATATGCCAGTGCCTTGAGACCCATTAGTTATATCTGTTAACACATTTTTATGAGCCATGGAGGGAGAATTGCTCTAACTCAGCTTGGGCTGTAGCTCATGGACCCAGGTTTGGGGTTGGCTTGGTTAATTCTGCTCCAAGAACACTTAAGCCAAGGTATTTCAAAACCACATATCATAGTCTCAGTTTAGTGTAGTTGAACAAACATCTATGATGTAACTTCTGTGTGCTGCATTTTGTGTTGGGTTCTGGGGATATGAAAGCAAAGAAGACATACCACCTCTCTCTTCCAGGAGCTTACAGCCTGGGATTCAGATGGAGTGGGGTTTGGGAGTCAGATGGGGCAATAATTCAATTTTTGAATTACTTTCCAGTTCCTATTAAATTTAACTCTAAACTCGAAGATCTATTCGTTAGCCTGCAAGTTGAATTTTATTATGGTTGTTTCTTTCTGGATAACTAGGAGTTTTGGTAAAGCTTAGAAATTAATGGCTAAATTCATTTAGCATAGAAATCTCAGGTTGATAGGTTGTACTGTAACTCTGAAATATAAATAGAGGATGACTTCTGACTCTATTTCTTTAAACATCAGGGGACATCTGCAACTTCCGAATGAATGAAGTCCCCAAACTCAGCAAGGGGAGGGGGTGTTAGTACCCTCTTTCTCCGTTCTCTATCCCCATCACCCAACTTTCTGGTTGGGTAAATTGACAGTACATTGGAAGATTTTTTTTAAAGGCATTTATTAAGGACCTAAGAGTGGCTTGCTGAAGATATTTTTAAAAGTTAATCATTATTTCTTAATTTGCTGTCTTATTTGTCAATTCATGAATTATGCTTGTCTTATTTTCTTTTTTTCTAGCAAAAATACAAAGAAGACTATGAAAATAAAATCAAAGGCAAATGGAGTGAGACACCTTGCTTTGAAGTTGCAAACGCCAGAATGAATGCTGATAACATTAGCACAGTAAGTGGGAAGGGATGGCTGGCCGGTCATCCTGGGAGGGAGACCCCTTTCCTTGGTGACTTCTAGCCACCTGCTCTACCTGAATGGGTGCCAGAACACTTGAGGCCCCTCTTCTTGGGGCAAGACCTGGTGTAGAGTTCCTGTTAAGAAAGAAATTTCACAAACTCTTTCCTTTTGAGAAATATTATTTTGGCCAAATGCCATGATTTCTACCTCGATTTTTACAACACATTACGGTGAGACCCTCTTACTGACTACAAAGTACAGTTAGTACAAGTTAAAGGGACTCTTTTTAATTATTCTTTGCCTGAGGAGCCAAACTGTACAGTTGTGAAATTTATTAATTTAGTATCTCCTCACTGGAAAACATAAGTCTAACTATTGTTTTTCTTTTCTCTTAAGTTCCCTGCTCCTGGCCCTTAAGAGCTCTTTCTTGGTAGCCAAGAAAAGCCTTTCTAATTCTGCTTTTAGCCTATTTTAATTGTTCTAAATCTCTGTTAAGTTGCTAATCATTTTTGTAATGGTACCACATTCTCTAATTGTAATCTGACCAGCCTAAACCAAGGACAGGGTGGCTTTGTGTAACTTTTCCAAATCCCTGTGTCTTCTCATGGAAATTCTTGCATAGTTCGTTTCCACAGCAGTTCTTCAGCTTGTCTAATGTCTTACAGAGGAAATACCAGGAAGATTTTGAAAACATGAAAGACCAGATCTACTTCATGCAGACTGAAACACCAGAGTATAAAATGAATAAAAAAGCTGGTGTGGCAGCTAGCAAGGTATGAGGAAATCATCCCATTTATCTTGATTGTTTGAGTGTGGGTGAATTTCTTATAACTTTGGCTCCCGTATATAATTAGTAAAAAAGGGGAGGAGTGGTTCTTGGGGGAACTACCAGGGCTGAGACCAGTGGATGTGAGACATTTGAAAAAGAGTAGAATTGAAACAAGAAGAACAACAACAAAAGTACTTTGGAATTATAATGGGGCTACTAAAAATGTTTTGCCATGTATGAGCATTAATAACATCTAATTACCATCTTCAATATTTCCTAATTTATTATTTGCCTGAGGAACCAAACTGTACATTTATCAATTTGATTTAGTGTCTTCTTACTGGAAGGGCCTTTTGCTGTTTAGAAGGAGAAAGACTGTAATCTTAGACAGCAGGACTTCTCCCCCCCAGGAAGAGGCAATTGGCGGCCTTATACGAAGACAGGCAATCATACATGCAACACTATCATTATTTTTCTTATTTTCCCACTGACTATGAAAAAACCTGGTCGCAGGTTCATAAATCCATGGATATTTCCATATGTTTGATTGAGTGACTTTGGTGAATGGCCTGAGTCCTTGGCATTCTAAAGCACGATGGTCACTAAAGAGAGCATAAACTTCGAAGCCAAACACACTTGGTTCTAACCCTGGCCTTGGCTGTGCCGGAGAAAGCAGGATTACATCACTTAGAAGGCTATTACAGCCTCCACGTGTAAGACGGTGGTTTGGACCAGGAGGGTAGCAAGGCAGGTGATAAGAAGTATTTTGAAAGAGCAGCTGACTTGATTTGTTGATGGATTGGATGACGCGTGTTTTGGTCTAAGCAGTTAGATGAATGGGGTTTCCTTTTATTGAGACAGGGAAGACTATGGAAGAAGTTGGTAATTTTTTTGGAGGACAGACAGGAGCTCATCTTCAGATATGGTAGATTTGAGATGCTTTTTAGATATCCACATGGACGTGTCAGAGGTCAGTCGACTACACGAGCCTGAAGTTTCAGGGAGATATATGGAAAGTTGTATAAACTGGGGTGTCATCAACATATAGAGACTATTTCATGCCATGAGTCTGGAGAGCATCAAGAGAGTGAGTGTAAACAGAAAACTTTAGGGGCTGAACTCTGGGGTCCTTCCATGGGAACATATATGTGAGATGAGGGAGAAGCAAAATCAGGAGAGGGCAATGCGTTGGGAAGCAAGTGAAGGGGGAAGGGAGTTATCAACTGTGTCAAATGTCTCTGAAATGGATTTACCAATGTCTGGTCTCTGGTGACCTGAACAAGAACAATTTGGTGGAGTCTGCTTGGAGAGGATTCACGAGTGAATGAAAAGAGGGAAATTGAAGATACAAGTATATTCAACTCTTTCTAAGTATTTTCCCGGTAAGAAAAGAAGAAAATGGGCAAGTAGCTGATGAAAAACTGGGTAAAGAGGGACTTTCTAAGATACGAAACAAAAACATCATGTTGATGGAAAGAATCCAGTAGAAAGGGAAGATTTGGTGATGTTGGAATGGGGAAGAATGTCTGGAGTGATATCCTAGAGTAGGTGGAAGGGGAAGAGATCTGGTGCTTAAGAGGAGGGGATGGCTTTGCCACAAGCCCTGACAGTTCATCTGCATAACAGGGAAGAAGGCTGCGTATCCCAGATGCAGGTAGGGGGAGAGTACAGTTTATGAATCTGCTTTCTGGTTGTTTCCATTTTTCAAGGAAACAGTTAATTCTCTAAGGTGGAAAAGTGATCTGAGTCTCCCATTCCTGTAGCATACTGTTGTGATGCTCTGTGGAGGCTGAGGGGTGGATGCCTCTGTGCTTCCCTCGTGTATCTCTTGCCTTTGGATACCAAGCTGATTGCCTTTGTTTTCTGAGTTCATACGTGGTAGATTTATCTAGGATTCCTTGAACTTCTGTGGTTACATTGCCTGAATAAAGGGCTTACACTGGGGATCGTGGTGGGAACCAGGATCAGTTTCTTGTTCTAATCCCTGTGGACAGGCTCCTGATGGGGGCTTGTGAACCCTGGCTTCCCTATTCTCCCCCAACACCCCTCAACTTGCTGCTTCTGCCATAGCTGGAATTAAAAGTGCAAATAGGAATGGCAGAAGGAAAAGCAAGGCTCCTTTTCCCTGCTCCTTCCTCCTCCTCCTTCTGCTTGTAAATTGAATACATGTGTGCTCCATGCACAGTTGCAGGTGAGGCATAAAAGGGTGGATTAGTGGTACTTCCAGCTTCCTTTCTTTAGGAGTGTGTTGGCAGGTAGGGTAGCTGGGCGTTGAGAGCTGAGTGAAGGTTCTATAGCAGCAGGTATCTGGGACATCTTGCACGGTCACTATTTGGATTTCTTTATCTCTCCTGTTATTTCTGTATCTCTCTCTTTGAGGGTAAGGACCGTGTGTTCTTTCTTATATCTGTCCCCAAGCCAGAAACAGAATTGACACCCTATGGATAAGTTTGAATGAATAAATGAATGGGAAGAAAAAGCATCCTGGAAATTTATGCAGTTTCTCTGCTGCTGTTAAGAGTTACTATGAGTATTTTGTTTATAAAATGTCAAGCTGCCGTTTTTCTAAAGAGAAAATTGATTTGTGGAAGTATGTCATATTCATAATAGAGACGGGGGCAAAAATAACCCATAGAGTTACTTTATCATTTTATTTCACTCCTACAGGTAAAATACAAAGAAGACTATGAAAAGAATAAAGGAAAAGCAGATTACAATGTGCTTCCTGCTTCAGAGAACCCACTGCTTAGGCAGCTGAAGGCAGCAGGAGATGCCCTAAGTGATGTAAGTATATTTTTTGTCAAAAGTGTTTTTAAACCTTAGCTGCAAAAGAAATGAAAATTTTCTCCTTTAATGACTAAATGAATATATAACTTTGAAAATACGTTAAGGTTGTGGAGTGGTAGGTTCATTGGAACTATGTAACCACAGAAAGGCATGAGTCCCTCTGAGTACAACGTGCCTTAATGTTTGTGGTTCTGTGGGGTTAATTCAATGGGAAGGGAAATTCTCATTTGCTTATGAGCTCCGGGCACCTGGGCCTCCATATGGATGTGTTGCTTATGAGCTCTGGGCACCTGGGCATCCACATTGCAGATGTGTTGTTATTTTGACAGAAGCAGAAGGAGACTTTCAAAGATAGATCTTGGCCCCAGAAACCATCATTTGCCAACAACAGAACTTAAAACATGGGCCCCTAAGTCTTCACAGGACTTTCTAATTGTGCAATTATTAAGAGCCCGACTAAGCCGTTCAATTTAAAGCATATTAGGCAAATGAGACTGGGCTTGGGATTAAAGGACTAACAGCCTGAGAGAGAGAGAGAGAGAGAGAGAGAGAGATTGAATATGTGATGATTTGAGTTTATCTCTTACGGTTAGGTTTGCATTAAGCTTTCCTAGAATTTGTGGATTTTATGTAGCTGTCTGTGTGGGTTAGTTATCTTTTCCTTGTCCCTTGAACTAAGTCAGCAGCATAGGAAATATGTGTGTGTGGTTGGGGAGCAGGTGTAGGAAAGTGGCAAGTGAGAGGGTATAAATGGATCTGTCCAAATAGCTCTGCTGGGAAATCAATGCAAAGCACGTTTGCTTTCTTTTAAAAAACATTTTATTTCAGGGTACAGGTGGTTTTTGGTTACATGGAAAAGTTCTTTAGTGTTGATTGCTGAGATTTTGGTGCACCCATCACCTACACAGTGTACACTATGATCAATATGTAGTCTTTACTCCCTCACTCCCACCCCAACATTCCACTCAAGTCCCCAAAGTCCATTATATCATTCTTCTGCCTTTGTGTCCTCATAGCTTAGCTCCCACTTATAAGTGAGAGCATATGATATTTGGTTTTTCATTCCTGAGTTACTTCATTTAGAATAATAGCCTCCAGCTCCATTCAAGTTGCTTTGAAAGACATTATTTCATTCATTTTCATGGCTGAGTAGCATTCCATGCTGTATATATACCACATTTTCTTTATCCACTCGTTGGTTGATGGGCTCTTAAATTGGTTCCACATCTTTGCAATTGTGAATTGTACTGCTATGAACATACTTATGCATGTGTCTTTTTCATATGATTTCTTTTCCTTTGGGTAGATACCCAGTAGTGGGATTGCTGGATTGAATGGTAGTTCTATTTTCAGTTCTTTAAGGAATCTCTGTACTGTTTTCCATGGTGGCTGTACTAATTTACATTCCCACCCGTAATGTAAAAGCAGTTTAAAGCAGTTTTACTCTCTAAGTGAAAAAATCCTTATTAAACATCTAAAAGCCCAAGTTCAAATCTCCTTTGTTGATAAAGACAGGAATATAAAAATATTAAACATGAATAGCACCATTTACATTTTGAAAACCGAGAATGAAAAAAGTGACAATAATCTGCTTTATCAGCTGCATATTTAAAACTAATCATTGCTTCTTTTTGTTCACGCTAAAGATAAATCCTGGCAGAGAAGAGTTAGTAATAACTCATAGTACCAGTTCATATATATATATATATCTTATTTTGAAGGCCAATTGTTTGTATAATAGGAGATTTTTTATAGGTATAGGAGGGAGGGAGATTGTGTATTTCTCACCTTATATAACTTTTTCATGAAGATTTGTTTAAAAAGAATTAAACAACTTGCAATTCCTCAAAACCTGTGTTTGCTGTGGTGCTATCAGTGAGGAAAGAGTATGTGAGCTGAGAGAGAGGGCAGCAATTCACAAATACACAAGAATCTCTGCTACTAAGGGCATGGTCAGAGGTGGCATATGGGTTTCCTAATTTTTTGAGTTTGGAATGTACGAAACTCAGGCTTTATAATAATTGCTAATAGAACAGTCTTACAATTCATGACATTCCGTGTTTGATTGTCAGGTTTTTTTCTTTTTGTTTTGTTTTGTTTTGAGATGGAGTCTCGCACTCGCCCGGGCTGGAGTGCAGTGGCGCCATCTTGGCTCACTGCAACCTCCGCCTCCCGGGTTCAAGTGATTCTCCTGCCTCAGCCTCCCAAGTAGGTGGGATTACAGGCACCCGCCACCATGCCCAGGTAACTTTTTGTATTTTCATAGAGAGAGGGTTTCACTTTGTTGGCTAGGCTTGTCTCAAACTCCTGACCTCGTGATCCGCCCGCCTCGGCCTCCTAAAGTGCTGGGATTACAGGCATGAGCCACCACACCCGGCCTCAGTTGTCAGTTTTTAAGACAGTTGACAGGCGATATCTTTTCTTCATTTTTTGTTTAGTGTTAGAAAATGTAAGTGTTATAATCAGCGTGGGAGTGACAGGAATCTACTTTAACCGATTTTTTTTTCTTTGACAGAAACTATACAAGGAAAACTATGAAAAGACAAAGGCAAAGAGCATAAATTACTGCGAGACCCCCAAATTCAAGCTCGATACTGTTCTGCAGAACTTCAGTAGTGATGTAAGCAATCTTACTGTCACTCTTTCTGTTAAAAAAAGAACCCATTATTTCACCAATTAATAAATGAAATATGTTTTGTCTTGCAGAAAAAATACAAAGATTCCTACTTAAAAAATATTTTGGGACATTATGTAGGCAGCTTCGAGGATCCATACCATTCACACTGCATGAAAGTCACAGCTCAAAACAGTGATGTAAGTTCTAAGACAATTGTCTGACTTTCCAAATAACATTTTTCTTAGGGCATGAATACAATGGCTGCATCTTATGCCTGATTTCTTCTTCTCATAGAAAAACTACAAAGCAGAATACGAAGAAGACAGAGGCAAAGGCTTCTTCCCTCAGACCATAACTCAAGAATATGAAGCAATTAAGAAACTAGATCAGTGTAAAGATGTAAGTCTGTAGTCTGAACTTCGAATGTGACTGCCTTCCATAGCATCTAGTGGTCAGGATATGTTTAAAATGTTGCCACTTTTACAAATAAATGTAAGCCAGGCAATTGCAAGAAAGGAAATCTATTTTGTAGTAAATATCCTATTTTCCCCTCGTTGACATCCCTACATTTTAAGAGGTAGTTCTAGCTCATTTTCCCAAAGAAGAGTTATCAGAAACCTGAAGATATAGGAAAGTTTCTCATACAGATATAAGAGCACCTCTCAAACCACTGTCTAGTTAGAAAAAATATATATTTTATTAACTACAAGTTTCATTGCTTTGTGGGGCATGAGGTTCTATTTGCTTGGCCTGTGAGCCACCTTGGATCTGACAGGTGATACTACTAAACTAAATGCCTTTGCTTCCCCACAGCACACCTACAAAGTGCATCCAGATAAGACAAAATTCACCCAAGTTACGGACTCTCCTGTTCTGCTACAAGCCCAAGTCAATTCCAAACAACTGAGTGACGTAAGTTCCTCTAACTACCCAGGATACCCCATTATGAGGGATAACATTTCATAACTCTATACATAAAATCCAATGTCTTACCAAGTTTTTTCAAAAGACTGAATGTTAGCAAGTTTAAACAGTATATATTTGTATAAAAATATATTTCTGCATTTCTTGGGTGGATAAAATATACAGTGAAACAATTCTGTGAAGGAAACAAATGTAGCTTAAAGCAATGGAAAGAACATGAGTTCTAGAATCAAACAAAACCGCATTCAAATGTTAGCTCTGTCACTGATGTCTGGGTGGCCAAAGATTTAACCCACCACTGGCTGATATTTCCCTTTTATAATTTGTGGCTGTTTTGAAGAGTAAGTGAAGGAAGAAATATGCACTGCGTATACCCTGGCCAACAGCAGGTATTTAGTACATGAGTTTCTCTCTCCCTAGTAAGTTTCTGGAAATTGGAATCTCTGAGACAAATTTTATTATGTGAGCTTTAAGTGTGGATTTCCAAAGCTGTGTTGAACTAAAACAATAAAAGTGACCTCAATAGATGAATGGCCAGAAATGAAGGCTCCAATTAGAGCATCAAAAGCCCTGATGTCTGTGAGAGGACTCTTAATCAGATGAAAGGAAAGTGGCTCTGGTACGTGAGCACTGACAGTGACAAGAGAGACAGGGCGGGGCCCTCTCAGAACCTACAGGGCCACTTGTGCTAAGCAGGGAGGGGAACATGTTTGACAGAGCCACCTCATTCCCTTAGGGTCCTACCATGGTGACAGATGTGATAATAGCTGTCAAGTGTCCCACACACAGGTTCAGTAATGCAGGTGGCCTACCCAAGCTCTAGATGTCTCTTCTGATCTCAATAATGCTGTCACTGACTTTACAAAATGTACCACACAAGAATTTTTGTATTCTGGAACAATTCTTCTGAACTAATTGGTTCTCTCTCTCTCTCTCTGTCATAGTTAAATTACAAAGCAAAACATGAAAGTGAAAAGTTCAAGTGCCATGTCCCCCCTGATACTCCTGCTTTTATCCAGCACAAAGTCAATGCCTATAACCTGAGTGATGTAAGTTCCTCAAGCCCTGTACCACGTGATGTACTGACAACCTGTGCTTTTATTTTTGAACTGCTTTGTTGCAATTCAATGAATAGATTAATGTTAAAAATGGGAAGAACTGTTAACATTTGTATCATGTTCCTGTGCCTCTGCCAATATAACTGAATTCACCTTACAAAATGTGTGTAGCAGTCTTATAAGTAGTTTCATACAATTAGATAATCGTAATATAGTATTGTAACCAGCCCTCAGAATGCTACCTCTCATGTATGCTTAATTGCAAATTTTAATGGTAGATCTTTTAGCCATATATTCATTTAAATTATATATAATTCATTTATTCTCTGGGCTTATAATGTCCCTTATTTCACACAAATGATACTTATTTCTACATGTATGAGAACTTGCATGAATAAAGATATAGGGGATTGAAAGGGCAGAAGTCCAGATACCCATTTCTATCCTTCATTTTTCAAACTTCCTTTTATAGAAAAGTTAAATTATCCTTGGGGTTCTCAATTTCTTCAATAATTCTATAAATGAGTACTAAGATTATCTGGCATCAATGAGTATTGTAATGATTTATGAGATAACCCTTGCAGAGAACTTAGAGGTCAAATGAAAGTGATGCCTTTATATCATAAAAAAGTAAGTTAACTGTAGAATATATGTGCTACTCTATAAAACATTCAGCGTTAGGAATCAAATATGAGCATAATAGCTAGAATTAAATTAATTTGATAAAAAATTCTCATGGGGAGTAGAGAAGCCCAATCTTGGAGAATTAATAGCTCCAGCTTGAGAAGAAATATTTAAAATATGCATGATTTCCTAGACAATAAAAAGGGCCCATTTATTTTATATTAAGACGAGCTATTTAGTTACCCATTAGTCTTTAAAGGTCATGACATGCATATCACTTTTGCCAATTCCCTTGCTGAATTTTTCTATCCAGAATCTCTATAAGCAAGACTGGGAGAAGAGCAAAGCCAAGAAATTTGACATTAAAGTGGACGCCATTCCCCTGCTGGCAGCCAAAGCCAACACCAAGAACACCAGCGATGTGAGTGTGGCCTGGGGACCTGGGGACCTGGACAGGGTGGCCTTGGGGACATTTCCTGGTGAGTGGAATCTGGCATGTGTGATGTCTTTGCAGGTGATGTACAAGAAAGACTATGAAAAAAACAAAGGGAAAATGATTGGAGCCCTCAGCATTAATGACGATCCCAAAATGTTGCACTCCTTGAAGGTGGCCAAAAACCAGAGTGATGTGAGTGTCTTTGTAATTCACCCCTATTTTCAGACGTGGCCACAAAGTTGCTGTTTAATATAACCTTGGATGGACGTTAGCCTAACTGAAATATTGGATTCAAGATGACAAATCACACATGAAATGTTCACCCAGGTGCTAAAGGAAGATGAACTTCCTTATTCTTGTTGATGCCTTTGATACCAGTGAATGCTGCAAAAGTTTCCTTAATCTCCTTAATGCCCTCTGTTTTATTAGGAGGAAAAATATTCTGGCAATGTCATTGTTTTTATTATTTTTCCTAGAAATGAGCTTAATATGTGTACGTATAGGTACATGTGCATGTATATATTCACCCAATGCCCTGAACTGATTAAGGTAGTTTGCAAAAATATAGAGAGAGAAAAACGAAAAGAAGTAAAGAAATTAGTTTAAGGGCAAAGTAAGAAAAACTACATAAGACAAAACATTTTATTTTAAGAAATTTATAGAATATCGATCTTATTTTAAAGACTTTAACATATTTATTAAAAATAAAATATGACCCAGCAATCCCATTACTGGGCATATACCCAGAGGAATATAAATCATTCTATTATAAAGATATATGAACACATATGTTCATTGCAGCACTATTCACAATAGCAAAGACAAGGAATCAACAATGATAGATTTGATAAAGAAAATGTGGTATGGATACACCATGGAATACTATGCAGCTATAAAACGGAATCAGATCATGTCCTTTGCAGGGACATGGATGGAGCTGGAAGCCATTATCCTCAGCAAACTAATGCAGGAACAGAAAATCAAATACCTCATGTTCTTACTTACAAGTGGGGGTTGAATGTTGAGAACACATGGATACATGGGGGGTACAACACACACTGTTGGAGGCTGGGGATCGGGGAGGAGGGAGAGCATCAGGAAGAATAGCTAATGGATACTGGGCTTAATTCCTAGGTGACAGGATGATCTGTGCAGCAAACCACCATGGCACACACTTACCTATGTAACAAACCCACAATCCTGCACATGTACACCTGAACTTAAAAGTTGGAAATCAAGCAAAAAAATAAAAAATAAGATAAAACTCTTCACAGAAATTACTTTCCTAATTCCTAGCCAAAAAGAAATACAGACAAATCATCTTTTCATTTATTATTGCTCTAAAGAAAACTGTTGGGTCTTAATGTTAAAAGCCAGCTTCCAGAGGTGTTACAAAATGCATTTTCACCAAGTGCTCAACAGAATACTCTTCCAGGACTGTGCTTAATTATCTAAGGTTCACCTTATACCTTTTACCTCATTTTGCATCAGTTCTTAAACTCATTTTTCTTTCCTTCTTTATTTTTTGAGACAGGCTCTCGCTCTGTCATCCAGGCTGGGGTGCAGTGTCACAATCTCGGCTCACTGCAATCTCTGCTTCCCAGGTTCAAGCAATTCTCCTGCCTCAGCCTCCCAAGTAGCTGGGATTACAGACATGTGCCATCATGCCCGGCTGATTTTTGTATTTTTAGTAGAGACGAGGTTTTACCATGTTGGCCAGGCTGGTGTCGAACTCCTGGCCTTGAGTGATCTGCCCACCTTGGCTTCCCAAAGTGCTGGGATGACAGGCGTGAGCTCCTGCACCTAGCGAAACTCATTTTTCTTTAAACATATTCAAATGAATGATTTTAAGACAAAAACTTGCTTAAATAGCAGCATTGGTGTGCTTTAAGTTATTCAGTCTGAAAAAATATTAGGACAAGTAACATAAACATCTTTATGATTATTAGCAGATGAGATTATATAAGGCATGAGCCTCTACCACATCTATTCTGCTTTTCTGCTTTGTGGAAAATTGATGGTGAGAAAACATAAATTTTGCCCCTTTAGTTAAAGTGCAGCAATGACATGAATGGCTTTTACTTTATGATATATTTTTCTTTATTTTTGGTTTAATTTCTTTTTCCTTTAACAGAGATTATACAAGGAAAACTATGAGAAGACAAAGGCAAAGAGTATGAATTACTGCGAGACCCCAAAATATCAACTTGATACTCAGCTGAAGAACTTCAGTGAGGTTCGAAAAGCCACGGTTACCTCTCGGGTAGGAGGGCTTTCCTACCATTTGACAAATGATTATTAACTTGAATTACATTTGTTTTATTTTTCAGGCTAAATATAAAGACTTATATGTAAAGGATATTTTGGGACATTATGTAGGCAGCATGGAGGACCCATATCACACACACTGCATGAAAGTTGCAGCTCAAAACAGTGACGTAAGTTTGAAGACAATGGTTCATGCCTCACAGTGACATTGTTTGAGAGCCATAACAATCATGATCTATTTTTGGTTTTCTCATTATAGAAAAGTTACAAAGCAGAATATGAAGAAGATAAAGGAAAATGCTATTTCCCTCAGACAATAACACAAGAATATGAAGCAATCAAGAAGCTGGACCAGTGTAAAGATGTAAGTTAGCTGCCCTGAATTATTGAAATTGGGCTTGGGATTCTTGTGACATCTAGTGGTAAATTTAGCAGGAGTTTACATGCTAATATCTAGTGATTAGAAGGAGATAATTACATTTTACATTTTGATTTTGGGGTGGAACTGGGGAACACAACAATTATGTTGAGGAGAGCCATTTGTTACAAAATTTCAGATTTTAAAAATCTTAATTTTCATTAGTTTATATCTACATGAATTTGGGGCAAAAGAAGGACATGCAGATTTAAGATAGGTGTTCATTATTTAACAAATTCTATGTGAGAAGCCATCCTAGGCCAGGCACTTTCCTTGGTGCTGAGAAAGAGAAAAAGCCAGCCACCTCTTGAGCTCCCACTGGAGTGGAGGAGACAAGTAATCAACAAAGGAAGGAGCACAGAAATAAGAAAGATATCAAGCAATGATAAGAAAACTAATATAGGATGATGATACAGAATTAAAATAGGACAACGTATGAGAGAGTGACCGGATGGGCATCTTAGGCTGGGTGGTCAAGGAAGGTCTAAAACAAGCAAGACCAGCCAGGCCAAGGTGAGGGGGAGAGCAGCAGGGAAGAACGGCCTAAGGAGAGAACAAGCTCAGCATTTAAGGAATTGAAAGGATGGGGTGGCTGAAATTTACTGGGGAGGAAGGCAGTAGTAAGAGGTGAAATGGTTGGAGATGAAGGAGGGGATGGATTCTGTAGGGATCATAAGCCAACGTGCAGTTGAGGCTGAGTACCAAGTTCACTAAAGAGTCACTGTGTAAGGCTTCAGCAGGGGAAGGCTAATCTGGTTGCTGAGTTGCTGTAGGCAGACCAGAGGCAACTTGGGAAGTGGGGATTAAAGGAAAAAGAGAGAGAGAGACAGACAGACAGAGAAGTGAGAATGTAAATGCATCAACTAAGTTTTCAGGAACAAAATAAACTGTTTTGACCTGGAACCATTTTTTATGTGAGTGCATGTATAACCAAGAATATACTGATACATTATAATGTATAAATACATTATAAATTTCATTAAAGAACATCTTCTTTTCTAGCATACCTACAAAGTTCATCCAGATAAGACCAAATTCACAGCAGTCACTGATTCTCCTGTACTGTTGCAAGCCCAGCTCAACACCAAACAGCTTAGTGATGTAAGTGCTTCGATTTATGCAAGTGTGGGTGACCCAGAATGCTTTGCTCATTTAAAATGTAAGCATTTACATGCTTAATCTTCATGGGCTCATCTACCATCCCAATATTATTATTTTTCAAGATTTGTTTAATAAAACACAAATGAGGCTGCTAGATTGAATTGTAGCCTGAGGAAAATTGTGTTAGACAATAATAAAAATAAATATTTTTAATAACTCACTGATTTTTATTGGGACTATCTTATTCATTAGGATCTGTCACATGCACACTAAAACTTCATGCCAACTTAAATAAACAGTGACAACAAAAGCATCTATTTGTGTAGGACAAGGCAAATATTTCCGATTCTTGAATTTGCTAACAAAGACTTTACAAAAAGAAAGGGCGCAGTAACAAGAAAGACATCAAATGGTGATAAGAAAACTAATATAGAATGATGCTACAGAATTTAAGTGGGATGATATCAAAGAAAGAACTGGATAGGCACTTTAGATTGAGTAGTCAAAGAAAGTCTAAGACAGGCGTGGTCCAGACATGCCAAGATCAGGGGGAAAGCAGCAGTGCTTCTCAGACATCCACATTCATGCAATCGCCTGCTGACCCTGTTGAAGTGCAGATTCTAATTCAGTAGATCTAGGGGACTCCATATTCTGACTTTCTAATAAGCTCCTAGGTGATGCTGATGCTGTGATTGGTAGGCTACTCTTTGAACAGCAAGGTGCTAACATAGCTAAGTCCTAGAGAGTAGTACACCCTCCTCAAGATAGGTAAGTGAAAGATACAGTTTGTCCTACTATAAAATATGTTTTAAAGACACAAATTAGCTCATACCCAATTAGTAAAGAGGAGAACGGCATCAGTATAACTCAGAAGTCATTTCAGCTCGTGTCACTTTTCCGAGCATCTTAATATTTTGTGTCCCAATAAAGAACAGCTAAACACTAACATCACTGATCTAGCTGAACTCAGCAAGCTGCAGAGAAATATAGTGCTGTATGTGGTCACAGTCACTATCAGTCACTCTTCTTATTGGCTTAGGTAGGCAATGGACTCTGCCTTGGAATTACTTCTTGCATAGTTCTCAATCTTGTGCATTTTTGCGTTTGGCTCCAAAATTAAACAACCTCATCCATTCTTCACACTCCCTTCCTTACACCTAACGTCACCTTTTAAAAAATTTAAATAAAGTTCTATGTTTAATATTTTAAATAAGAATTCACAGCCAGGTGCAGTGGCTCATGCCTGTGATCTCAGCACTTTGGGAGGCTGAGGCAGGCAAATCAGTTGAGCCTAGGAGTTTGAAACTAGCCTGGGCAACATGGTAAACCCCATCTCTACAAAAAAATAAAAAAATTAGCTGGGTATGGTGGCCCATGCCTGTAGTCTCAGCTACTCAGGAGGCTGAGGTGGGAGGATCACTTGAGCCTGGGAGGCGGAGGTTGCAGTGAGCTGAGATTGTGTCACCGTACTCCAGCCTGGGTGATGGAGCCAGACCCTGTCTCAAAAAAAAAAAAAAGGGTAATTTATATATCTTTTTAACTGTGCTAGTATTTAATTTAGAATTTTTTTTTTAGTGCTTTAATTACAGAAGTTCATGTTCTCCAGACACAACCTAGCAGTATAGATTGGAAATGTGTTCCTGTGTATATAACAGAATCTATGCAATGGCAGCCAGCAGCCCAAAGTATGGTTACACAGCAATCCCCCTTATCCATGGTTTTGCTTTCCATAATTTCAGTTACCTGCAGTCAACCATGGCCTGAAAATATGAAGTGGAAAATTCCAGAAACAAACAATTCATAAGTCTTAAATTGCATGTTGTTCTGAGTAGCATGATGAAATCTCACACCATCCCCCTTTGTCCCTCCTTTATCAAGAAGGGTGAAAACATACAGTAAGATATTTTGAGAGAGAGAAATCACATCCACATAACTTTTATTACAGTTTTGTTATAATTTTTCTATTTATTAGTTATTGTTGTTAATCTCTTACTGTGCCTAACGTATAAATTAAACTTTATCACAGGTATATTTGTATAGGAAAGAACATGGTATATATAGGGTTCAGTGCCATCTATGATTTCAGGCAGCTACTGGGGGTCTTGAAAAGTATCCCCCAAGGATAAAGGAGGACTGTGCCACAGTCCCTGAAACGGGATGAGAGTTTGAATCCTGTGCGAGACTTTGACTGAATTGAGTTTCTCTTTGAGGCATTTTTCTAAAAAGGGCACTAATGCCTTAGCTATATATGCTGTCCTAAATAAATTCAAAGAAGTTCCCCTGAACCGTTCAAATATCCTTTGTTTTTCAGCTGAATTACAAAGCAAAACATGAAGGTGAGAAGTTCAAGTGCCATGTACCAGCAGATGCTCCACAGTTTATCCAACACAGAGTCAATGCCTATAATCTGAGTGATGTAAGTACCAAAGCCTCAGAAGCCTATGTTTGGTGTGCATGAAAAGAGAAAATGTTATAAATTTTAAAAGACAAGACTAGGAATTGTGCAAATAAGCAACTATTAAGATGGTTACCATGTAAGTGGAGCTTTTAAGGCCAAAATGCTCTTAAGACTCCTACTTAGCTATCAGATTTCATTTTCTATGGTCTCTGTTACTGTCAGAAGATCTCCAATTACCCATCTGCAATTCCCTGGAGTTTTACAACATCTTTCCCATGTAAATTTCACATTTCACCTTCTCCAAGTGAGTGTCATTTTATAGCATCCTTATATAAATCAGGATAGCAGAGGGTTTAGAAAGTTTACAGAACATTAAAAAGAGAAGTTGATACTTATTTAGTGGTAGGGAGGAAGAAACTGGATGATAAATCAACACTTATACTACAATTTGATAAATATAGTTTTCATAGGAGAAATAAGTCTATATATACACAAATTTTCAATATGTTTTTATTTTTTTACTGGATTTCACTATTGTTCTTATCATTCCTTTGCTGAATTTTTCTTGTCCAGAATGTTTATAAGCAAGACTGGGAGAAGAGCAAAGCCAAGAAGTTTGACATTAAAGTGGACGCCATTCCCCTGCTGGCAGCCAAAGCCAACACCAAGAACACCAGCGATGTGAGTGTGGCCTGGGGACCTGGGGACCTGGACAGGGTGGCCTTGGGGACATTTCCTGGTAAGTGGGATCTGGCATGTGTGATGTCTTTGCAGGTGATGTACAAGAAAGACTATGAAAAGAGCAAAGGGAAAATGATTGGGGCCCTCAGCATTAACGACGATCCCAAGATGCTGCACTCCTTGAAGACAGCCAAAAACCAGAGTGATGTGAGTGTCTTTGTGAATCTGTCTTGTTTTCAAGATGGACTCCTGGTTACAATGCCCAAGGATAGTAGTGTCGAAAAGAATTCCATGAGCATGGGCTCTTTCACATTCACAAAAGTACTGCTGTAGAGAACTTCAGAATGATGCCCCGGATTATTGCGCCTCCCACATTTGAGGGGAGAAATTACTGATTTGTACTTGATGTCCATTTCACTTTGAAAAATGTATGCATTAATATTTAATAGAATATTGATTGTATTCTGAAAATCTTTTGGAAAACATCACTAGATATTTTCATATTTTCTTCTAATTGAAAAATAATTTTTAGAATGATAATTTTCAAACTGTCTTTACTTTGGAAGACATTTATGAGTCACAAAAATCTTAACAGAGTATCGTTCCTCATTGACTTTAGTAATGAGTTTTGTCTGGATCCAAGAAAAAGACTCCATTGATTATAAACCCCTCTGAGACTCTGATAAAAGATTTGAATCATCTATCTAGAAAATGAACATTTCTTTTCATGCCTTTTGCCTGAATTTTGGTGAACTCATGGGCTGCTTAAGGCTCATCTATGGGCCGTGTAACATTTTCCAGTTAAAAATCTTACTACAGAGAGACAAACATCTACTACTGCAAATTATAGTATATATTGTGTATAAAATGTTTAGAGAATCCCTTAAAAGTACTGAGAATGTTCAGTGTAGCTTGCAGATACTAGTTTTTTTATGATGAAAGAGAAGGGTATTTGTATCATTTAGTTTTAACCATGCTTTTATATAATGATCTATACATACCTCTTTAATTCATTTTGCATTTATTCTGTCATTACATAGCACTTTAAAACTTCTAATTCTGTAATTTTCTCTAGTAACTTCACAGTGAATTATGTCAGTATATAGTGCTCACTTATATTACTATCTTGTTCACTAGTTGAGTCTTTTCAACTCAAGAAGGATATAACTCCCCATTGATAGCATGTGTATTTTTATCTTTTGTTTTTATTCCTGTCACAGAACCCAGCAGTAGGCACATAATAAATGCCCAATAAATATTTGTTAATTGATTGATGTAGCTGACCAAAACACATAGCAAATGAGTCATTCTCACATAATATCCAGGCAAAATGCTAAGCTGCAGATATAGAATATGAATGGCTTTTTAAAAAGAATCTTTTAAAGCCATTTGGATCTTTGACAACATTTTATATGTACTGGTATGTGTCAGCTGGTGTGAACATGAACAAAACAGTAACAACAATTTCTTCAAAAATACTTCCACACACCTACTGCTGTTGCAATATTGCTTTATCAGTTTATTTCTAACGAAGACAAACTGTTGTTTTCAATGTTGTTGCAAACTATCACAAAGTTAACATACTTTATTTTTATAAACCAGGGTCTCAATTTTATAGTTAAGTAATAAATGTATTCAGTGAAAGTGACCACCCACAAAATATGAGAAGGAAGATCAAGTTCCCTTAGAAAGCCAAAAGATCAGATCGTTTGCAAAAGGAATTGTTACAGAAGATTTGTAGTGCACATCTGTACTTGCCAGCTTGGGTCACTGTCTCTAACACATATGTGACCATGGGGAACTAGGATGAGTTTAGAGTTTTCTTAAAGGCAGTGAGTCAAAATTTTTCTGTCAAAGTAATCGGTGAGTGGATACAATGAAGCTGGGAATTTGAACCAATTAGCACCTTGTCTAACCATTCCAGAAAACCAGACAATGAAGAGAGTCCTTGAGGCCCAGTCAGGACATTTGGTTTATAATGCTGTACGGAAGGGCCAACGTTATTTTAATGGCTCAGTTTCTCAAACTTTTCTCTTATGAAGTCTTTTAACTGCTGCAATCTGAAGCTTCTTTTAAATTGTTGCCCAAATTGAACTTGATATGAAAACAACCTTTGAGATTCTCAGTGGGGCTTATCTCCCGTCAAGAATAGGTTAAAAAACCAGTTGACTATCCATTCGAAAATGACTCTATACAGCCAATAAACTAAGTCTACAGCCCTGTGTATGAAGTAGTTATTCTATTAAAATCCAATTGTCATATGGTTTTCATTACAGTTAAAAAATGCTTCTTTACTGAAAACTCTTCATAGGTTAAATTACATTAATAATAGTAACACTTGTTAGTGGTCCTTGAGAAACCCTGTTTTAGAATAAAATCATTCCTGTTCCTGACTGAAGCAGAAGCTATTGTCTGTTGTCTGCTGTGACCCAGACAGTTTCTCATTGATTTGAGAAGGTCTGCCCATGTGTGCTTTTTGGGGGAGTTTCAATGGTATGTAACATATGAACACATTTTTGGGCAAAATAACTACTCAGATGTTTGACTCTCTAACTTGTATTTATTGTTTATGAAAGATCTCTGTCTTTTCTGGAAATCCATTGAGGATTTGTGATAATAAATGATAATTTCCTATTCACAGCGTGAATATCGAAAAGATTATGAAAAGTCAAAAACTGTCTACACGGCACCTCTTGATATGCTCCAAGTCACTCAAGCTAAGAAATCTCAGGCAATTGCCAGCGACGTTGATTATAAGCACATCTTACACAGTTACAGCTACCCGCCCGATAGCATCAATGTGGACCTTGCCAAGAAGGCGTATGCGCTACAGAGCGATGTGAGTAACCAGGGTTTCTGTAGCCCCTCTTTTAAAAAGATGGAAACTGAAATGGACTTCGAAGTTGAGTGAGGTTTTTGCACTTCTCGGAGGTATCTGCATTGTCCTATGTATGAAGCAAATGACCCTTGTGGTTCTATAAGAGCATGCCCTTCAAGGTTAGGAAGAACTGATCTGGCCTGCACCCCATCACTGTTTCCCTCTGGGAAATATATCAACCTTGCTAAGTTTAGAGTCTTCCTCTGTAAAATGGAAATAAATCAAAAACATTGTTTGGAGGATGTAAAGGCATGCAAAATACTTAGCATGGTGCCAGGCCCTGGTGAGTTCTCAATAAACATTCAGTATTTATCATCGCTATTATCATAATCATCACATTCATCATTATCAATGATTTTTACATAGATTGCTATCTGAAAAGAAAATGTATGATTTAACATAAATATTTATAACTGTTTTTTTCTGCAGATCAGAACTTCTTTAAGCAAATTCATTTGTCCAAACTACACAACCGAATACTTCATCCTAACAATTCTATTTTTAAAAATGTGACAGGATACACATAACATAAATTTACCACCTTTGCAATTTTCAAGTGTACAGTTCAGTGGTGTTAAGTACGTTAACATTGTTGTACAACCAATCTCCAGAGCCTTTTCATCTTCCCAGACTGAAATTCTATATTCATTAAACAGCAACTCCCATTTTCCTTCTTCCCCTAGCTTGTGGCAACCACCAATCTATGCTTTGTTTCTAAGTTTGACTAACCCTAGATACCTCACATATGTGAAGTCATACAGTATTTGTCTCTTTGTGATTGGCTTATTTCACTTAGCAAAATGTCCTCAAAGTTCACCCATGTTGTAGAATGTATTAGAATTTCCTTCCTTTTTAAGGGTGAATAATATTCTATTGTATCGATATGCCACATTTTATTCACCTATTCATCTGTTGGTAGACATTTGGGTTGCTTCCACCTTTAAGCTATTTTGAATAATGCTGCTATGAATATGGGCATGTGAATATCTCTTTGAGATCCTGCTTTCAATTCTTTTGGGTATAAACCCAGAAGCTGAATAGTTGGATCACATGATAGCTCTATTTTTTATCTGTAGAGGAACCACCATACTGTTTTCTGCAGCGGCTGCAAAATTTTACATTCCTACCACTAACAATTCTATATTATACATTGTTATTCTACTTGTTATTAGTTTGATTTTGTTATGTGTTTTCATCTCAAATAGATCATAAGCCTCTGACAGGCAGGAACTAAATGCTTTCTTGATTTTCCATTCTACTTAAAATGCCCAGAGTAAAAAACAACAGTTTGAATTTTGTATCTAAAATGTAAATTTTTGGTACCACCTATGGTCAGACAACAAGAGTAGCATTTTAATAGCATCAAGTAACTGCCTCAACTAGGACCAATTCCAAATAATAACTGCTGTCTTATGCAAATTAACAAGTGCAACTATTTTAAAGTGTTTTGTTAGCCAATGTAGAAACACTCCAAAGTTGACCAGTACACATCAAGGGCCATGTGTGCAAATACTTAGTACAAATAATTCTGTTAAGTCTTATACAATTAGGAAATTAGAAAATGAGCAAATAACCCACCTTTAATGTGGCCATCTATTTTAATTTGATAGAAACATAATACTTAAAGTTCCAGGGAACAAACGTCTCACATTTGGTTAACTGACAATTTCACTGACTCTTTGAAGTGCGGCTTTGACTTGAGCATTTTCCAGGTTGGAATTAGAGTACCACAGACTTCCATTAAGTTGGAAATAAGGATGAAATGGAACATATGCCAGTTAGAAGGAAAGCAAAAATCTAAGAGCTGTTACTATATTTCACCAAAGAAATATATAAAATAACCTTAATGTCTGCAGTAAGGAAGCTGGTCGGAAATCTCAAAAACATTGTTTTGGGTAAAACTTTGATGATTTTACATAATGAGGATGACACAGCAAAGAAATGTAACCTTTCTCTTGGTGTTTTAGGTTGAATACAAAGCTGACTACAATAACTGGATGAAAGGTTGTGGCTGGGTGCCTTTTGGGTCCTTAGAAATGGAAAAGGCAAAGCGAGCTTCTGACATCCTCAATGAGGTAAAGCCACTGGGTGTGTCAGAGGGAGAGTGGTGACTGTGTTGTGTTAAAGCTCTCAAAAGCATGGGCAGTGGCCTAGTTCCTCAATTCCTCCTTCCTCAACCGGACAGCTTCTTGATGCCATTTGCTGATAGAGTAACAGGTAAAAAGATAACTTGTTTGTGTCATGCAAAGACACTCCAATCTCCTTGCTTGCTTTTCTGTTAAACCTTTAGAAAACTGATATTTCCAGATTCTGCTTAGCTGAGGGCATAGGCAAGAAATTAAGAAAGGAGTCTGTCTGGTTCCTGAGAGCAGTATATGTGTCTGTGCTGTCCCAAACTATCCACAATTAAATGGATTTTTAAAGATATTGATTTTTGTATTGCATTCATCAAGCCAATCAAGAATCTAGTGTTTTTACATTTTAAAATCATGAAAAACTCTTCCTTGTCACTTCAAAATAAATTTCAAGGATTTTGACATATTAATCTTCAATGGAAAACAAGATTGTTTTTCTTTTTGATTTGCCAAACAGAAAAAATATCGCCAACATCCAGACACACTCAAGTTTACCTCGATTGAAGATGCTCCAATTATAGTACAGTCTAAAATTAACCAGGCCCAGAGGAGTGACGTAAGTGTTAATGCTATCTATATGTTAATAGATGTTAACTAATACAAATACATTTGTATTTCAAATGTACTGATCACCTCTAGTTATTATACAATATGAAGAGACCCAATTACACAAGCATCTGTACAATTCCCCAGCTGTTCATTAATAAAGCATGCCTAATTCTTGTATTTATAGTAACATATATTGTGCTGACTGTCCTTTTAGCCATTTGACATTTCTTTCTAAGGAAAAGGTAAGAGGGACTTCTCTTAATGACAACAAAAACTACAAGCCTATTTCTAGGAAAGACCAGAAAGAATGAGTATATCAAATGGGGAGCAGTTATATTTTAAGTCAGCGCTAAAACAAAAATCATATATAATCAAAACCACCCCTAAGTCTTTTTAATTGCCCACAAAATATAATATAGGTGGTTGGTGTATTCTACCCTGTTACACTTTCCTGAGCTAGGCCCAGAGGTTCCTACTGCAAGTTCCAAGGGATCTTTGCAAAACTGAATAAGCACTGAGACAGGATCCTAAGCAACTGCATGTGTGACCTTGAATGCCTACAGATATTTGCACATGAATATGCAAATGCACAAAGGATGTCCTTCCTAAAACCACCTCTGTGAAATATGATCCATTAGGAAATTATTTTCCGGTGCCATTAAATTTTCTTTCTACTTTATTTGTTTGTTTATGCATTTTTATCTCTTTCAGATCGCTTACAAAGCCAAAGGAGAGGAAATTATTCACAAATACAACCTGCCAGCAGACCTGCCCCAGTTCATCCAGGCTAAAGTTAATGCCTACAATATCAGTGAGGTGTGTGGGTGGACTCATGGGCTGATGTGTGTGTCCAGACTTTACTAACACAGTCTCTAAGTTGTACTTATATGACATTTTTCTTTCAGAATATGTACAAAGCAGACTTGAAAGACTTGAGCAAGAAGGGATATGACCTGAGAACTGATGCGATTCCTATCAGAGCTGCCAAAGCTGCCAGGCAGGCGGCAAGTGACGTAAGTCCAGCTGTGGTCATATGTGGGCAACTAGAAAATGTGGGTGGGTCGGCTTGGGGTCTGACAATGACCCAAGTCTCCAGGCATGCGGGCCCCAATTGGAAGCAAATCTGATTGAAAACTATTCAGGAATAAAGTTCCCTAAATAGATTTAAATTTTCTGGAGGAAAAGGATTTATATAACCTTCTACTGATCAGTTCTAATCAAGCCCCCTCATTTAAAAATCTCATCTATAGTTCTACACTAACTCACATTACTTCTCTTGTGGAGATCCAGAAGTGACTTACCATTTAAATCATAATAGCCTCCTGATGGTAAAATTTTATCTCAAAACTTTATTAATTTATATGATTTCCTTCTTTCCCTTTCCTCTCCCTTTTTCCTTCATTACTTCTATAGATAGGTGAATAGGCCTCAATTTCACCACCTCTAATAGTCAGTCTTTGGGTTCTATTACAGTTAAGAATTTTATTTCTTATCCTATTTATCTTTAACCAAGATGTGAACTGAAGTCACTTTGCTCTTTGAGATTTAAATAAAATTGGCTCAAGCCCCCATCTGTTATTCTATAGGAAGCGGAATCCCCCTCCGCATGATTTCTGTGGCGTTTCCGAGGTTTTTGTTTCTCTGCTTACCTCTGGCTCCTGGCTGGCTTGAGCTCATCTGCACCCTCCTCCTGTGGGTCTCCTCTTGCTGCTCTGTATGACCCAGAAATGAAACACAGCTCCTTCCTTTTGACTTCCCAGGGTCCCAAACACCACTTTACTGATTGTTTGAAATTAGGTTTACATCGCTCCAGTGTAAATATGTGATGATTGAATAACAAATGTCCTCGTTCTGAAATGCCCCTGTCCCACCCAGGATTTCTCATCGACCCCCTTTCTCTGTGGGTGCTTTCCTCCAGCCACCCCTGCCCCAACATACCATGAACCTTCCCTCGTGTCTCTGCTTCTCAGTGTCCCACAGTGCCCTCCACATGTCTCCGAGGAAGCTCAGTCTCCCTCACTTTGTTATCCAGAGCCAGTTAGTGTTTACACCCTCCTGGCTCTGGGTCTCCCTTTGAATATCCAAGGACTTATTAAATTCTACTATTATTAATGTTAACATCCTACCACTACTACTAAAAATTCTAAAACTAAATATCCAGCTACTTGTACTCTAGTAGCACAATATAATTGGTAGAGATTGTGACATATTTATCTTTTCATTTTTCTCTACCAATGTCTAAATGCAAATGAAGAATATAAAGATTTATTTTGTCACTGATACAAATTATGGTAATGCCCCATCTCAACCTCACTTGGATAGGCAGAAACAGCTATAGACAATCAAATGGGTTCCATAATACATAACATTTTTATTTTAAGCAGGCTACATTTCAGAGCATATATAAGTGAATTGTTAATTGTTTGGTTATTGAAGTACAGGAATTTTTGGGAAGCTCAATTACTTCAAATCATGGCTTCATTATTTAGTAAAACCCTCAAAACTACATTTTAAATTATGCCCACCTTTGTTTACAATAGGTTCAGTACAAAAAAGACTATGAAACAGCTAAAGGGAAAATGGTTGGCTTCCAAAGTCTTCAAGATGACCCTAAACTGGTTCATTATATGAATGTGGCCAAGATACAATCAGATCGGGAGTATAAAAAAGACTATGAGAAGGCAAAGACCAAATACAACACGCCCCATGATATGTTCAACGTCGTGGCGGCTAAGAAAGCTCAGGATGTGGTCAGCAATGTCAACTATAAGCATTCTCTCCATCATTACACCTACTTGCCTGACGCCATGGACCTGGAGCTGTCTAAGAACATGATGCAGATACAGAGCGATGTAAGTGTCATTTACTCCTCAAGAAACCCTCCTGTTAAGTTCAGAGCCTGCCATGAAAAGAACCCTGGCCTAGGCCCTCACTCCTCTTTTCTTCATTGCTGTAGAATGTTTACAAGGAAGACTACAACAACTGGATGAAAGGCATTGGCTGGATTCCTATTGGCAGTCTCGACGTTGAGAAAGTTAAAAAGGCCGGTGATGCTCTGAATGAAAAGAAGTACAGGCAACATCCAGACACCCTCAAATTTACCAGCATTGTGGACTCCCCAGTTATGGTCCAGGCAAAACAGAACACAAAGCAAGTCAGTGATGTGAGTACAACAAAATAGAGAGGACAGAGGATATGGAGGAAGCTTTTTAGAAAAGTAAACAGCAGCCCAATATTTTTTTTTTCCGGGCCAATATCTTTCCATTTTACATTTATTATTTTGTTTGTTTAATTTTTTAAAAATTATAGTTATGTGTAGTTTGGGCACTAACATTTTCTTCTCTCTTGCTTTTTATCTTCCTTTTTAAAAAAATTTTCCTTTTTAACTGTCTTTGAAATATTGTGTTATTGAATAAACTTGACATGGTGAAAAAATTCTATTTTAGGACTACACACATACACATGCACACACATACATACACAGAATTTAAGCTTAAATCCCAGACACTTTATTTTGGCAGATTTGTTGTATTCAAATCCATATTAAGTTTCTCATATTTTCTTTTTATATGTAAAACCTTAATACAGAGAAGTAATACATATGAATATATGTTTTTGCTCCTAAGAATTCAGCATACACAATTATCACAGAGACTTTTTAACTTAGGTCTGATTGAGGTAAGTATCATTTGCCTGCCTGTCCATGAGCAGCGTCTATGCTCTGGTTAAAGTCAAAGTTTCTAAAGGAAAGTTTGGTATACAGAAGATCAAAAGCATTCACTTGTTTATTTATTTAATGAATGCTTTTTGAACATTTACCATGTGCCAGGCACTGTATTACCTGCTGATGGCGTAAAGATGAAATAGATGAGGATTCTTGGGATATAGAAATTCACAAGAATGTAGGGTAAAAGCATAAGACAAAGACATGGCTACAAACAGAGCATTGTCATCCAGAGAGACAAATGCCGCAGGAGAGGAAAATGTTAAGGGAGGTGCCTTGTACACGGGTAACTTCCTACCAGAGTTCCCAGGCAAGTGAGAGAAGTAAGCATTCCTGGCAAAAGGAACAATATAACGGCAGTAGAAAAGGAATGAACAATATAACAGCAGTAGGAAAGGAATGAAAAAGTGTAAAAGCAAAATGTTCAGGATTGTAACCTGATAAATAAGGGACTCGTATGCTAATTTTTAGAGTCTAGATATTAGGGAGTAGGTAAGAAGAGATGTTGAATATGTTTAATCCACGGAGCCGCATTATCAGGCCTGTGTTTTAAAAGACAATGCTGGCCCCAAGCGTGGAGACTTTGGAAACAGGAGAGACTGGAGGTGAGAAGATGAATTAGAAGGCTGTCACCGAAATCCAAGGAAGGCTTAATTGGACTGAAGCTAAGGCAGTAGCAATGGCAGAGAAGGAGCTGTATAGAAGGTTGAATTCATGAATCTGTCATTGCTTAGATATTGTTCTTAAAAGCAATGAAGACTTAGAGGTAACTCTTTGGGTCCTAGAGGAAATTATTTAGTATTTGGGGATTAATTTAGCTATTAGCCATGTCAGATTTTATCTTGGGTACACGCATACCAGTTTACATGTCATATTCCACATAGTCTTGCCCGGGAAATAAGGATATATATGATAAATGAGAATTATGAGATTGAAAATCTACTTGTGATTCTGGCTCTATTTTAGTTTTAGGAACTAAATAATGTATTTCTAATACCAGGAGGAGGATGCAGTAAGATTTCTGCATCACATACTTTGACATCTTTCAGTCAAAAGTATATATAATTCTTTAAAGTAACAACATAGGGCAAATATGAAATAGTGAGCCTTTTGAGTATGTTAGATTCATGTATAAGCACCTCTACATTATGAGGAAATTATTGTATGCTTTCATTGATACAATTATAATTTGGAAAGTTTTTAGCAGAAGTGAAAGACTTATTCTAACTACTATTTTCTCTCTAGGGATAAAAAAACAGAAACTAACAAAAATGGAAGAGCTATTAACTCACAGGCCAAGAATGAATTGATTTGGCTTTGGTGAATTCTATTATTCTTGCTAGGGTTTCATGGTTGAATTTACCTTCCATTCATCTCGGGCAGTGAACAATTTCTATTTTCTTAAGGATTTTTTCTCTTTCTATTTTAACACACAAGACTTGTTGGTATTAAAGATAATAAGATGCTTGTTTTATTTAAAAAAACAGGAAAATGCCTTTGATGATTTTTAACACTAGAAAATCATGGGTGATTGTGCTAAAAATAACTCTTTAAAGCAGGCAATTAATAGATTTTCCTTTTTGCACTATGTGAAATGCATTTTATCGCAGATCTTATACAAAGCTAAAGGAGAAGATGTGAAACATAAATACACCATGAGTCCTGATCTTCCTCAGTTTCTCCAGGCCAAGTGCAATGCTTACAATATAAGTGACGTAAGTAGGGTCTTTGCTGGGATGTGAAATTCGGACCTGACAATAAAATCATAGACTTTAAGAGTAGGATGGTGCCTTGATAATTTATTTAGGCCCATTTCTCACAAATCCCCTACTGGAACATATCCCATAAGGATGGTTCTTTACCTCTTCAGTTGGCCTTTTCAAGTGTAGGACAACTTTAAAGGACATAACATTCTTCTCTATGTAGAGCTCACCATCTATTCCCCTAAAACTTCTACTTGGTTTTCCTAGTTTTGCATGTGGGGGAGGTTATTATCCTCCAGAAACATAAGAATAAATGAGATCCTTTTTAAAATAACAACCCTAAAATTTATAAAGCTGACCACCAGGTCTTCTCTTGATGTTCCTTTCATGAGAATGAACAACTTCATTGTCTCTAGTTGGTCCTCACATACCATGGTTTCTAGAACCTCTATTTGTTTTTCTCTGGATCCAGTCTTTCAACATTCCTCTCTTCAATATGTGTCAAAACCAGATGTAGGTGAATAATTAGTGCAGAGTCCAATGATCTCATGCTACAGACAGTGTGACACTTTGCCAATGTGATTTCCTAAAGCAGTATGTGCTATGGGGGATTCCTTCAACTTCTGTCTGGAAAAGAACAAAACAATCCCAGCAGTTGAGGAATCACTTACAGATGCGGACATTCTGTTTGCTTTTCTGTCCAGGTCTGTTATAAACGGGATTGGCATGACTTAATAGCCAAGGGCAACAATGTGCTGGGCGATGCTATTCCCATCACTGCAGCCAAGGCATCGAGAAACATTGCCAGTGATGTGAGTACAAATTTTAGGTGAAATTTAGGTGTTTGCCTTTTTGAAAAGTAATCAAATGCTTGTTTAAATTGATACCTCATTGAAAGAAATATGTCAAATTAATGGCATTTTAATTCTCAAAATATTGTTTGGAAAACCTGTCACTTTTAGAAACATTTTTGTGGTTCTTTTCAGTTGACCCCACTTGGTAGAGCTGTCATAAATCCGACAGTGGCTTTCTCCTTTGATTCACAGCCCAAATTACCTTCACTGACACATTTCCCTGACAGCCCACATTTATTTTCAGTGGGAACACCCTGACTGACATTACCACATTAAATTCAAATGACTGCCTGCATTATAATTGTATTGAAAAGATGTTATATAAAATGTACAGATTTTTATAAACCAAAGAGGGAAAAGTCCACTTTTTTAGGATATAATTTTGATTCATGTAAATTGATGCCCATTTCCTGTAACAGAAAAAGTATACACTTCTACTCCTTTCCATCTTTGAAAAACAAAATTTTGGCCGGGCATGGTGGCTCATGCCCGGCCAAAATTTCAGGAGGGCGGATCACGAGGTCAGGAGATCGAATGGTGGCGGGCGCCTGTAGTCCCAGCTGCTCGGGAGGCTGAGGCCCGAGAATGGCGGGAACCCGGGAAGTGGAGCTTGCAGTGAGCCGAGATTGCGCCACTGCACTACAGCCTGGGCGACAGAGGGAGACTCCATCTCAAAAAAAAAAAAGAAAGAAAGAAAGAAAAAAGGAAAAAGAAAAATTTTTAGAAAGCATGCATGCCCTGCAGAGTTCACTGTTACCCGCTATCCCAGGGAATAAAATCTTGGTTTGAGAAAAGAGAAGAAACCAACCAGGTACACAGACCACATAGGAAATAGAGGTGTAAAAACTCTACTACTTTCCTTGTAGGAATGGTACTGAAAACATCTTCCTCAAAGGTCTGCACACAATGCACATCACTGTGAAATACATTTCTAGTTTAAGTAGAAAGTGAAAGTCTACAGTATAACTTTATTCTTTTTTTTTTTTAGCACTTACACAGTGATTTTTCACATGCCTAGAAATTACTTGACGATCCTTTTGCCTGCTAAACTCTTATTTATGAATTAAGGCTTAAATAGCAGGAGCTGAAAGTCTGCAGGGTTTAAGTGGATTTGAATTCTCTTGCATAACAACTGAAGTTCTGACCTGTTACAAGATTGCTCAATCTATATCCCATTGCTGATTCCAGCAGTGAGAGACTTTGGACAGCAGAACTTTTTCCATTAGGTTTTTATTGATGGGAAAACCCCACAGCAGGTCCTTACTGTGGCTCCTTAATTTATTCGCAGCTGTTTCAGCAGTGAGCTTGGAAAGCAGCTGCTGATAAAAGGAGTCTGTGAAGGCCCAGCTATCCTATAGCTGGTACTCATATTTGTGATGTAAATAACATATTAAATTGAAACCTATGAAACCTATGAAACCAAGAGATATTGGCCTTATATTTAGAATGTGTCATGTTCATATTAAGTGTGAAAATTCAGTTTCTTTAAAATAAAGTTCCACATGCAAATCATCTGTAGGAGTCATAGCAAAGAAAATAAACTGATCTTGAATTTATCGTGACACTCGCTTGTAACTCCAATATATGTTTTCACTGAACTTTTTGGAGGGAGTTGTGGTTTGCATTTTTTTGTACACTCTTGAGAAAGTCACAAAGTTCTGAGTGTCTTTATATGTGAATGTAATTACAGCACTAATGCTATCAATGCCTAGGACTTTGCTAACCCAATTCTGCCTCCACAGTATAAATACAAGGAAGCTTATGAGAAGTCAAAGGGAAAGCATGTGGGTTTCAGAAGCCTCCAGGATGATCCCAAGCTAGTCCACTATATGAATGTGGCAAAGTTGCAGTCTGATCGTGAATACAAGAAGAACTATGAGAACACCAAAACTAGCTACCATACCCCTGGGGACATGGTTAGCATCACAGCTGCAAAGATGGCCCAGGATGTGGCTACCAATGTCAACTACAAACAGCCATTGCATCATTACACGTACCTACCTGACGCCATGAGTCTTGAGCATACGAGGAATGTCAATCAAATTCAGAGTGATGTAAGTATGTGTAACAACAGACCCAGAGATGTTTGCACTTAAAGGATGATCACTTCTTGCTTTTATTAGACTTCATACTACAGTAAGCTATTCGAAAAATGCACTTTAGAATAAACAACCATTACCGAAAGACTGCCAAAGGCATGGCAGACAAGCTGTTTTTGCCTGCTTTCTATGCTTGTATCATAATCATTGATGTTTATTAATTTATGGATGAAAGATAAAACTATATTCCACTAACTATGAGAGCCACTTTGATTCACAGCAAGAGGAGATGGGTATTCCTGATGGGTTGGCTGCAATGGTGATAGATACAAAATGCAAAAACAGAAGAATTTTCTGTCCTTCCTGAATTTGGGAAAGGTGTTTTTTTTTTCTTTATTAACTCAAGGTCACAATGTCATCCATGTAAATCTCTGTAATGAGTCATCTAAAATTAACCAGGAATGCTTTGTGCTTGCAACATCATTTATGGAGAGTTGCATGGAAAGGTGTTTAACATTCAGAGCATCTCCTGCTGCAGGAGCCAGATTTCTGTTAGAATTGCCCTCTGTAAAGGGAGGAAGTGTTATACATTTATTGGCACTCGATGAAAATATTGCTCCCCAGATGAGCTCAAGCATAGCCTAGGTGGACAGTATGGATGTAATTTAGTTTTGAAGTCTTCAGTGGAATCAAAAGGAAAGCCCAATTTATTGTCAAAAGTGACAATATTTTTTAGCAGCACCCATAGTGACCTGGATTCCCCTCTGTGTTGCATAATGTACTCTAAAGCATGATCATTTCTCTCTATTTTATTAGGCTTCATAATACAGTAAGAGACTTGAAAAAAATGCTTTAAGATAAACAACCATTATAGAAAGTACCAATTTATTGTCAAAAGTGACAAAAAAATTTTTTAGCAGTACCCATGAAAATATGTGACCTAGATTCCCTTCTGTGTTGTATAATGCACTCTAACAACAGAACAGTTTCTTCTTCTTACCACACTCCAGATAAGCTCTGTGACAGACAGTCAGACATGAGCATGCTGAAGAGTTGCTATTCATTTCCCTTGGATAGAATTGCAGATCCCAGAAACATCCCTTGAATATTCTCCAGGGTATCTTCTCATATTAGCTTACCCTTTTACAGAATGTGTATAAAGACGAGTATAACAGCTTCTTCAAGGGCATCGGATGGATCCCTATTGGTTCCCTGGAAGTGGAGAAGGTCAAGAAAGCAGGCGATGCATTAAATGAGAGGAAGTATCGACAGCACCCAGATACCATCAAGTTCACAAGTGTGCCTGATTCCATGGGCATGGTGTTGGCTCAGCATAACACAAAGCAGCTAAGTGATGTGAGTGCTTTCCTTTCAAAAGGATTTGCCCGTAAATAACCACACGTGTCTGAGCCGCTCCTCCATCCTTCTTAATTCAGTGTGTGAGGATGCATCTATGTTAGCAAATAAACTGCTTTCATAGGTATGAGAGAAAGGGCTGCCTTTTGAAGCAACTGGGATCTTGAACATGGGAAAAACAGAGAGATGAAAATGGGGGACTATTCCAAATTTGCTTTGTTTTCCAAATATAGAGAGCCTGTGCTATTCATAAGCAGATACGCATTATACATATGAAATGACATTATTACCATTATTATCTGTGGCTCTGTATGAATTGCAAAACAAGCTATTTATCGCTCTTGGTTGCAATATTTCTACCTAGCCACATAGGGAAGGCATAATGTCCTAATCCCCTCACATAATAGCTCCATGTTCTGAGAGGCAGTCTTAGAATGAGGTCTCTGGGGAGGAGATAAGCAGTTTATTTGCAGTCATCTGGGATCTCATTCTGAGACCACGTCTATATGGACTCTTATTCTTTCTGTCAGAAGCTAATTACAATGCTCAGGGCCTCACATGACTTGTTAATTTTAGAGTTCTGTTAAAATGCCTTCACCAGAAAGAGAGGGGTAAGTAAAAAGCAAAGAAAGATTTTTTGTATTTTAGCCCCAGATTTTGGAAGGTGGGGAAATGGTTTGCTTGCCTTGGATTTGAAGATCTATGGATTTTAGCTCCTGCCCCCACATTATCACAGATGTCTAAGGGTTAATTCTATCTTAGGAGTAATAAATGGTGTCAGTTTTCTTGATTTCTTTTGTACTGAGTGAGACGTCACTTCTCATGGTGTTTTTCCAGTTAGCTAGGCAAACTGTACACTCACTATATAAAGTCTTCCCCATCACAATAAATGCCATCAACATCTACCTCGTTACTCAAGCTGGAAACTTGGCAGTCACCGTTAACACCTCCCTGTGTGAACTCCCACATCCAGTACCTCTGCTGAGTCAGCTTCCTAAATATCTCTCAGCCAGCCTGCTCCCAAATGCCACCAACCCTACTTCCAGCTTTTGTATGGCTTGTATGGACAACTACAATAACCTGTTATCTGGACTCCCTTCCTGAGGTCTCAAACAACCATAAGAGCCTGTCTTAAAACACAAATCAAAGCATGTCCCTCTTATGCGTAAAATCTCTTAGGAATTTCTTGAATGTGAAGTGAAATCTAAGCTCATCAACTTGACAAAAGACCCTCCTCTCTGTGGCCCTTCTGCACCTTCTGTCTAATACCGCCCCACCCCCACGTCTACCCGGGCACATTCCAGCCCCGTGACTTGGACTGCTTTCAGTGCCTCAAGGTGGCCAGTCCATTTCCAGCCTCAGGTCCCAAATGCTCTTCCTCTGCTCCTCTCTCCAAGTTTGAGCGTAAATGTTACCTCTGCAGAGTGGCTTTACTGACCATCCTTGTTTCTTTGCTACAATTATTCCATTGACAACACATCACAAATTCTAGTGATAGTTTGTAGTTTACATGTTTTATGTCTGTCCTTTCTATTGGACAATAAGCTCCAATAGGACAGATCTGCCTTCCTCACCTCTTTAAACACAGAACTTACCACTCTGCCTGGCCCACAGTGCTGTCCAATAAATACTGGTAGAATGGGAACATAAATGCATCTACCAGGGCCCCTCCCTTATGACAGAGTAGGCATTTGTCTCATAAATGGAAAACACAAATGATAGCCTTCCTTTTTAAAGGAGTCTCTGCTTGATGAAATTTACGTTATGTCAGCTAATGATATGTGCATGCTGTCTCCTTTGCTTTTAGTTGAACTACAAGGTGGAGGGAGAGAAACTGAAGCACAAGTACACTATTGACCCTGAATTGCCTCAGTTTATTCAAGCCAAAGTCAACGCCCTCAACATGAGTGACGTGAGTATTTGGCCCGGTGCTAATATTGCCTATGTGGGCCTCTCCTTTCTGGTTCTTTGCAACTCTTGCCCTGAGAATTGTAGGGGGCGCAATTCAGTGTGGACCCTGAGCCTCCACATTAAACCCTTAACTATACAACATGAGCCTAGGGAGCCGCAGTAAAATTTTGCTTAACGCAGACTTTTCCAAACTATGGGCTGTGACTCATTAGTGGGTTGTAAAGTCAATCAAGTAAGTTATGTCCCATTTAAAAAAAAAAAAAAGGAACATGAGACAGACAAGATTGGAAAACACAAGAGTGCCTAGTCTGTAGTATGGAAAATATTGCTTTTTACAACTTTTAATTATTTATTAAAACATCCAAAAAAGTTTAGTTTTCTTCACAAAATCTTTTTTTGTATGTAACTAGCCTCTCTCTTGAGTAGTCTAGACATCTAATTGGTGGTAATGTTTAAATCCACTATTATGAATTGTTTCCTTTTCTTAAAAAATATTGATAAGTCCTAATTTAAAAACATAATAAAACTTGGATAAAATTGTTAATTTCTTAAAAGATGGCTTATTCATTCTTTCCAGTGTTTTTAGGCTCTGTTTCATATCCAACTATACATTCCTGTGCTTTTGGTTCATTAAGGGGAAAGATTTTTCTAAGTAATATTTAAGCATTAAGATAAATTAAAGCTGAGCTGTACTACATCTGGATTTTTAGTTTTAGCATTCATATCTTTCTATAAGCTTGAAATGCTTCATTACAAGAAAATTTTTTCCAAAAGTATTATATATTTATTATAGAAAAGTTGGAAAACATAAAAAATTATGAAAAATAAATGAAAATCTTCTGTTATTCAACAGTCAAAGCATTACCTTTCTGTTGCTTTGTTATGCAAGCATATACATTTTTTGATCAGTTGAGATTATACTATGTATACAGTGTACTGATCCTTTTAAATAAAATTAATTATATACATAAAAAACTAACTTCGTAGATTGTCTTAATAGAAAGGGATCTATTACGACATGTTTTAAAAGAAACATTTTGGCATTCTGTTTCATTCCTCTTTTAATGATGTCAAATGATAAAATAACCTCTACTTGTTTGAAGGCTCATTATAAAGCAGATTGGAAGAAAACCATTGCCAAGGGCTATGATTTGAGACCGGATGCCATCCCAATTGTTGCTGCAAAAAGTTCAAGGAATATTGCTAGTGATGTAAGTCTAATTTAAAAGTAGAAACTTTCTGTCTATCTAAAAGACTTCAGGAGTTCCAGACCAGCCTGGGCAACATATTAAGACCCTATCTCTACAGAAATTAAAAAAAAAATTAGCCAGATGTGGTGGCGTGTACCTGTAGTTCCAACTATTTGAGAGGCTGAGATGGGAGGATCTCTTTAACCCAGGAGTCTGAAGCTGCAGTGAGCTGTAATTGCACTCCAGCCTGGGTGACAGAGTGAGATACCATCTCTAAAAAAGAAAAAAAAAATCTATATGTGATGTATAAGACTGTATCAACTACATAAAGAAGCAAGTAAAGAAATTATAATATAAAAATATTTCCTAAAATCCTAATTGCCAATTACGTTATTTATATTGCCTCACTCAAAATATTTTCCACATATTTAAAAGCTTAATAAAGTTGTTAGAAGAAAATTCTTTTTTAAAAACTGTGAAGTATTTAAAACCTTCATTAGTATCATTGTTATGAACTTAAAAACCACTTTTTATTTGGATTTTGTCATGAAAAAAGTCACGATATACTAAAATATCACTAAATTAGAAAAGTCTCCAAGTATTTTAAAAGAATTCAGTGTTTTAATTTTATAATTTCCACGAAGAAAAAAAAATCCATGGAAATAGAAACATGGAAAACCAGAAAAAATATTTTGCTAATTCTTTCTGGTTTTTCATAGTTCTATTTCCATGGATTATATAACAGGATTTTAGTTAATTACATAACAGGATTTTAGTTCATTTTTTTTTACAAATTAAGTTATATTCCTATATGAATTGACATAATAAATGCCTTGATAGAGTAAAAACCCATTAATTTCAAGATCAATGCACTAATTTGTATTAGGGTTGAAATTTACTCATAATTATACAAGTACATTTTAAGGTAATACAAATTAATAATGGAAATATAATCATAAAAAAGCATGTATTGACCAGACATGGCGGCGCACACGTCTAATCCTAGCACTTTGGGAAGCTGAGGAGGGAGGGCCCCAGAGGCTTCAAGGAGT
Source organism: Hylobates moloch (assembly GCF_009828535.3). Lineage (NCBI taxonomy): Eukaryota > Metazoa > Chordata > Mammalia > Primates > Hylobatidae > Hylobates > Hylobates moloch. The sequence continues at coordinate 91,079,868 of NW_026652276.1, forward strand.
CATGATTGCACCATTGCACTCTAGCCTGGGGGACAGAGCAAGACCGTGTCTCAACAAAGAAAAACAACAAAAAAAAGTGTACATCAAATGCTTCATAAGCCAACTTCTCAGGAACCTTTGAGTATATTCAAATAATTTACTTATGAAGAGTATTAATATAAACTATTCCATTATTCCATTTTTAATGATCTCCAGGGCAGGTCTCAAGATGAGCCTTTAAAAATATTTTGCTAATTGTTTATTTTAAAATACAAAAAAAAAAAAAAACTTCAATGTTACCTAGATTCAGACTGAAGTTGGCTTTTGCTTAATTTGTTGTATAAATTCAGTTTATATCAGACTTCTATGTTATCCAACTTCTGTTTGCCCTTTGTTTTCAAATAGTGCAAATATAAGGAGGCCTACGAGAAAGCCAAAGGCAAGCAAATTGGATTTCTCAGTCTTCAGGATGATCCTAAACTGGTTCACTACATGAATGTGGCCAAAATCCAGTCTGATCGTGAGTACAAAAAGGGCTATGAAGCCAGCAAGACCAAGTACCACACACCTCTGGATATGGTCAGTGTTACAGCTGCAAAGAAATCTCAGGAGGTTGCCACCAACGCCAACTACAGACAGTCATACCACCACTACACTCTCCTGCCTGACGCCTTGAATGTGGAGCACTCCAGGAATGCCATGCAGATTCAGAGCGATGTATGTACTGGTTACCAAGTTGTTATCCATTTCTAATGGATGGGAGGGAAAAACAGGAGCCACTTACTCCATCCCACACCTGGCTGCACTCACTGTAATTAAGGATTCCCTCCAGAACTCAGAGTTTTAGGATTTCACTCATTTGAACTATAGGTAGCTTTGTTGTTAATTTTATATATATGCATAGAAATATATTTAAAATGTTGGTATTAGACCCAAACATACGATGTTGTCTATGAAAAAGTAGGAGGCTCAAATAGATGTTATATAATTTTCCTTCCAGTGCAAAATTCTGTTAATTTTTCATTTATTTTCCTCAAGAAAGTTAACTTTGTAAAGGAATTGCTGGGTCAGGATTTCCTATTCAAAACCACTATGAATGTAATTACTTTCATAATTAATTTCTTCTGAAAGACAGTAGGGAGTAAAAAACAGATTATTCTCCCCCTCCCAGCTTCTCTTTTTCTTTTTGATCGTAAGTAAATCACATAGCCAAAGAAACCCAAGCCCTGACTCTTTCTGAAATGAAATTTTTTTTCTCATTGTAAAGAATCTGTACAAATCTGACTTCACCAATTGGATGAAAGGGATCGGCTGGGTGCCCATAGAGTCCCTGGAGGTGGAGAAGGCAAAGAAAGCAGGAGAGATTCTTAGTGAGAAGAAGTATCGCCAGCACCCCGAGAAGCTGAAGTTCACATATGCCATGGACACAATGGAACAGGCACTTAACAAGAGTAACAAACTGAACATGGACAAGGTAAGGACTCACCTGCCAGCCTCGCCCAGGGAACCCTCATGGTGTTCATGCCATTGAGCCTGGCAATGCCCCCATCGTCTCCTTCAGTGTTTCTTTCTGATCGTCTTGGTGCCGGTGGTGGGAGGGGGACTCTATTGCTTCCATCATGTTTAGAGCATTCTCTTTCATAGTGACCCCTCAGATCATCTCTCAACAGCATGTTAAGAATGTGACAGAACCACAAAACTCCACATGGTTGTGCGGTGGGGGCAAGATGGTATTTGGTGCTTTCGTGATAGAGGGTTGCCTTATTCAACAATTTTTTTTCTCATTGTGTATTTAGTTTACTTGACCCATCTTTTTGTTATTTCATCCATTTTCTAATATCACATTTAACCTCTTCTACCATGGAGGTGCAAATCTCTTCCTCTTGCTAGCATTGGGTCAAACTTGTCCTGCTGTAAAATCATGCACCTGACTTTCTCATTGCAGAGGCTCTACACTGAAAAATGGAACAAGGACAAAACCACCATTCATGTCATGCCTGACACACCAGATATTTTACTCTCCAGAGTAAACCAAATCACCATGAGTGATGTAAGTAGATTAACAACAGCAAAAGCTGGGGAGAAGGTTAAAGGGAACTGATACTGATGTCTGCATTCTACATACCAACCACTTTGTAATCAGGACCTCTATTCTAACCCCAATAACAAGATGCTGTTGTTTTTCTATTTTATTGTTTAGAAACTGTACAAAGCTGGGTGGGAAGAAGAAAAGAAGAAAGGATATGACCTGAGGCCTGATGCCATTGCAATAAAGGCTGCAAAAGCCTCCAGAGACATTGCCAGTGATGTAAGTGCTTCCACTGGGCCTTTTTGGGGCTGAGCAAGTAAGAACAAATGCGCTAAGCTTGTGTGTATGTAGGAGCAGCAGTCAGCTCCATTCAGGATTGGTGGGAATGCCATCCCATGTGACACAAGACACCTCCCTTCACCCCATCCAAGTACCCTCTAATCATCTGTTCATTATTTAATGTAAGTAGTGACTGAGTCTTGTTAAAATAAGTAGCCTTTAGAATCTATTCAAATCACTTACAATTCTAAGCAAATGTAAAGATGCAATCTACATGTTTTACCAGGAGGCCCATGGCCAGTCCCTCTCTTTAAAGATGCACCATGAGAAATCCTGCCTGCAGCCTTTTCTGTCACTTAGACAACTGAGTGAGGAAATCTGCTTTCTAAATCTCTCTAAACCAATGTATTTACACATCTCTTCGATTAACTCTGAGATTATTTTCTTTCCATGGACTCAAGTCTGGGGAAAAAAAAAATGAAGTAAAAAGAGTTTGCTCCCTGCCTCTCATGAGTGCCTCCCTTCTAATTTTAGAGTAGCTCTAAAACCCTTCATCTGAGACAAAGCTAACGTCACCGAGCAAATGGTACTTTGTTCTCTTTCTTTTACCATTTTCGTCACCATAATTTCTTCTCTGTCCACAGTACAAATACAAGAAAGCCTATGAACAAGCCAAAGGGAAACACATTGGCTTCCGGAGCCTGGAAGATGACCCCAAGCTGGTGCACTTCATGCAGGTGGCCAAGATGCAGTCAGACCGGGAATACAAGAAGGGATATGAGAAATCCAAGACCTCCTTCCACACCCCAGTGGACATGCTCAGTGTGGTGGCAGCCAAGAAGTCTCAGGAAGTGGCCACCAATGCCAACTACAGGAACGTGATCCATACCTACAACATGCTTCCTGATGCCATGAGCTTTGAATTGGCCAAAAATATGATGCAGATTCAAAGTGATGTACGTGAAAGCCACATTTGCAGAGCGTTTACTCTGGATAATAAGCAACCATGAATGACCATAAGTAATGACATTTTGAAAATCCTGAAAGAAATTCATCTGCAATTTCCCAACAGTGTTTCATTTGTTACCTTAGATTGAATTCATGTCCTTTAACACAAGGAGATCAATTCTAGAAACTAAAGTCTTGTTTTCTACTATTGTTGCTGTGAGCATTGTTGGATTCTGAATTCCACAACAGCAAATGGAACTTCATTTCAGAAAGAGTGTATTGAAAGAAATATGTCTAGCAAAGATGGTCAAAGGCATAATAGGCTTTTAATAGAGGAATAAAAGGGAAAGTAAGAAATCAGATAAGCTGATAGTTCCAGCCCCTCCCTCCCAACTGGGTTTCATTCTACCACTTCTAACTTTGCAATTGCCTACCTTGCTAATGAAATTTTGAGAAGGTGATGACTGAGGCAGCTTTTGGACTAAATATAAGGAAGACAGAGAAAGAATAGAGCCAAGAATTTAGTTAAAGAGGCCATTTGATGGTTGGAGAGGTGAATTAAGTTACAAACCCAAAGCAGACGAAAGCAAGGCTACATTTCTCTTTGGGAATTTGAGGGCTGAGCTATTAATTGTCAGGGAGGTAGTATGTGCCCGAATGAAAGCAGCCAGGTGTAGAGAGAAATGTCAAAGCTGAGGAGGAAAAAATGAAATTTCACAAAGTACCAGGAAGGTTTCTGGCATACCTGAGGGAATTGTAATGGTGGTGGGTGACCAAAGACAGTGAAAGAGAAAAATGGGGTTTCCATAGTCATCTGTTAACCAAGGGGACTTGGGAATTTTTGTAAGAAAGGTCAGCATAGTTGCTTTTCTCAAGGAGGTAACAGTCACCTGGGAGATGAATCTATGTGGTATTTCTTAGTACTTTTTCTTTATGAAGGCATTGAGAAAAACAAGTCACAAAGACATTTCTGCTTATTTTTAATTTATCATGCAAGGAAATATAAAAAGGATAAAAGTTTAGGGAAGAAATGGTTGAAGTTCAACATGCTATTGGTTAAATACCAATATTCAAGCAAATATTGAAGTGGAAAAGTTACAGAAAAGTTACAAATGAAGTGGAAGTTACAGAATATTAAACACACACTTCGGATTCTTGGGAAGTTTCAGTTTCTTCTCATAATTTAATTTTTCCTCTTTTGCAGAATCAGTACAAGGCTGACTATGCTGACTTCATGAAGGGCATTGGATGGCTCCCTCTGGGCTCCCTGGAAGCAGAGAAAAACAAGAAAGCCATGGAGATTATTAGTGAAAAGAAGTACCGCCAGCACCCAGACACTTTGAAGTATTCCACATTGATGGACTCGATGAACATGGTTTTGGCCCAGAATAATGCAAAAATTATGAACGAAGTAAGTCTTTCAATAATGCAGTGTTTCATATGCATCAGAGAGAATCCAGGTATAATTTACATTTAATCCACAGGTTTTTCTAATACAGTTATAGGGCATCACACTTGAGGTTATTTTACCTAGAAAAAGAGTCTTGTGGTTAAAAAAAAAGGATAGGAATTATTTCTAACTAGTAGTCTTCAAATCTTCAATGAACCATCCTATCTCATTGACTTAACCAAATAAATAGGGACTTTTACTGCACCTCTTGAAAATGAGTCCTGTTTGTCTAAGGTGAGGTTGAATAGACATTCATGACACTGAATCAGCAGATTTCCTGATGGTAGCTGGTGTTGCAAACCACCTCCCAAATCCCAGCTTTCTTTCTGCTTTGATGGGATCAAAGAAAATTCCAAGATTACATGGCTGTAGCAGCATTTCAAACCAGGATGTTCTCTGGGTAATCTTGAGGGCAATTGTTCTACATCAGTGTTTCCTTGGTTCATGAATTATTCCAGCTTTTAGAAAAGACTTACTCTATTTTTACATTGATTTGCAATAAGAGATCAAGACCAACAAGTACAATCAACCTTGAACATCTGTTTTTGAAGTTAAAAATAATAAAATAACTGCAGCAGCACTGATGGATCAAAATGAGAAATGCCTTTGATAACATAACAGAGAAAAAGATGATTTGGATCTAAACATGAAACAGTTGCAGAAAATAATGGCCATAGTTGTGCTAGAAAGATAGAACTGTATTATGCTAAGCCACGGAGTAAAACCCCTGGAGTCTTCAGAGAATTGAATGATTTGTGGAGATAACCTCCTTGAAAAGGACCTGCCTCAAAGACAAGGCACAAATTTCTGTGCCTCTTTTAAGATTTAGAATCTAAACTATCATGAGGATATCTATTTTTTTCAGTGTTAGTAATTAACATTTCAGGGTAATGATGCCAAGAGGAGAATCATAGAACTAGCATGTAATGGCACCAAGAGACGTCTTGATGACCATCAAGCTGAATCCTCCCATTGCAGAGTTGAGAAAAGAACAGCCCAGAGAAGCAAAGCACTTCCCACACAGCAGGTCAACAGCGGGGTCTGGACTAGAACAGGGATTCTGATAACTAGGCACCGCTCTTTCCACTAGCATTTCACTGCCCAATACTATTACTACTAGCCACATGTGTTGATTTATATTTACATAAATCATATTAATAATTCAGTTTCTCATTCACATTAGCTACATTTCAAGTACTCAATCGACCTATGTGGCTAGGTTCTACCATATTGGATTATGCAGAACATTTCCATCATTGCAGGAAGTTCTATTGTACAGTGCTGGTCTAAAACAAAGTTCAGAAAAATGACTGTTTTTGTAAATAAAGTTTTATAGTGACACAACCATGGCTGTTTGTTGGCATGTGGTCTCTGGCTGCTTTTGGACTACAACAGCAGAGTTGAATAGCTAATGACAGCAATTGTGTAGCCCACAAAGCCTGAAATTTAAGGAATTTCTGTCTATACAGAAAAAGATTGCCAATCTCTAGTCCAGAAAAAGGTTATTCTTATTTTAATTAAGATGGGCTAAAACAAAGAGATAGCATTTTTCATCTATTGCATTTGCAAAAATTAAAAAGCTGTGTTACATGCAATATTTGTAAGGGAGTTTCTGTTAAAGCAAACTTTTAATGGGCCATTTGTTAATGTTCATTAAAATTTAAAACTCAGGTATCATTACCCTATAGAAATCCTTATATATGTGTGCAAAGATATATATACATACATACACATAAAAATATGTTTTGCAGTTTAGGGTTTCTGAAAGGAGATGCTAAGATGAAAATTGGAGTACAGAGTATTTTTTAGGGATCCTAGTCCTTGGGAGGAAGGACTAGGTGGGAGGAGAAGTTGAACAGTGATGCTGGCATGACAAAGGCTTGGCCAGTCCCATAGAGGACTCTCAAGTGTCTCTGTCAGTAGAGACCTGCATTGAACTGAAATGGCTAGATCTTTGTACCCCCACTTCGATGAGTTGTTGAGTTTGGTTATCTGGGAAAGGCATGCTCTTGAGTGAGACAGCTGATGACTACAGACTATTTGCCAAAAGTTGGGGAATCAGGTCCTTCCTTGAATGAGTATATTGGTGGCACATCTCCATGTCCACCACAAGGATCATGACATTGCTTGTAGTAGAAAAAGGCTAGCGGCCATTAAGTTAAATATTCATCAACAGAGAACTGGTTAAATTAATTAGATTATACCTCCTAGTGAAATACTATGTAGCTCTACAAATGAATGAAGTAAATTATTTTAAGAAGGTTCAAAGATATCTAACCTATATTAAGTTAAAAATCAAGATGTAGAACATGACTTCACGTATACTTAAAAAGGACTATATGTATGTTTTAATTTACACAGAAAATTTTAGGAGGCAAGTGCTCCATGCTGTAAGATAAGGGGAAAAAGCATTTTTACTTTCCGTCTTACATACTCCCTGTTGTATTGTTTGAATAAGCAACTTTTCCATTAAAATTTTTTTGGGCCGCGTGCAGTGGCTCACGCCTGTAATACTAGCACTTTGGGAGGTGAAGGCAGGTGGATTGCTTGAGCTCAGGAGCTTGAAACCAGCCTGTGCAAATGCAAAAACCCATCTCTACAAAAAATATAAAAATTAGCCACGTGTGGTAGTGCATGCCTGTAGTCCCAGCTACTCAGAAGGCTGAGGTGGGAAGATGGATTGTTTGAGCCTGGGAGGTGGAGGTGGCAGTGAGCCATAATTGCACTACTACACTCCAGCCTGGGTGACAGCACAAGACCCTGTCTCAAAAATAATAAATAAATAAATGATTAATTTAAACCCAGCTAATAAAAATACATGAAATATTGATATATATGTACAATGATATGTATGTACTAAGTGAGCTTCTTTTAAGATTTTAAACACTAATTTACACTGTTTTTTTCCTAGCATCTCTACAAACAAGCATGGGAGGCTGATAAAACCAAAGTCCACATCATGCCTGATATCCCCCAGATTATTTTGGCAAAGGCAAATGCAATTAATATGAGTGATGTAAGTATAGTTCCCCCTGTTGTCATCTTTCTCTCCGACAGATTTGAACCAGTAAGAACAAATTGATTAATATCTCTCTCAGTTATGAGAGTGAATGTTTAAAAATAATGGTGGAAATCCATACATGAAACTCTAATTTTGCTTTGTGGAGTTGGAGTAGGACTGTCAATGGGGTTGGGCCAAGCAGTTAAGAATTTGAAGGGTGGTTGGATTTTGTTCTGGGAGGGTGGGGGGCACTCCTTATTAAATTGAGAGATTTGGTAGAAAGAAACAGGCTCGGGGGCCAGGAGAAGAGAAAAAGGAAATGAGAGTCCTAGAATTTTGTTCTTAGAGAGCCCTTCCATCAAGCCTTTGAGATGGTTCTAAAGAAGGGGTTAAATGGAAAGGGAAGAAGAACACTTTGAAGAATCTGGGGCAAACCCCAAAACAAAGAATGTGCAACACTTGTTAGAAAATGTATTGATGTTTTATTTCATTTCCTTTATCGTCCTAATCATAGTTGCTAGGAAATCCTCTAATCCTACCTATTTTTTTTCGTTTCTTTGTTTGAATTCCACTGAGATTTGGAATAGCTGACCTTTTTTTTAAATTGTAGATTCCACATTATTATACAAATGAAAGTGCTGATTATAAAACAGTGACGTTTTCTTTTGATGTAAGAATAGGGCTGTTTTGTAGTCTTCCTTTAACTCTTATTTGCATCAATAAGAATCTCTGGGACTTTCACATTTTTTAAAGTATATTTACAACCTAATAGAGACCAGTAACTTTTACTTTTTCTGGTAGTTTCTTGGAAATATGTTTAAGTTTGTTATAGATTGTTTTTCAAACACAGTTATGTTACTTGTAAGAACATTCAGCCACTGAAGTACCAATGAAGCATTCTGCTCAAAAACAAGACGCCACAGTGGTAGTTTACTCTTCTAAAATAAATTCAGGCTTTCATATTTAGAAGAAAACTCTTCCCTTTGCCTCTCATTACAGAAACTCTACAAACTTTCCTTGGAAGAGTCTAAAAAGAAAGGCTATGATCTCAGACCTGATGCAATTCCTATCAAAGCTGCCAAGGCTTCCAGAGATATTGCGAGTGATGTAAGTCTGAAGGAAAGCAGTCACCTGGCTGTGGGTTTCTAAGGAACCAAAATAATAAGGGCTGAGTTCTGGAAACACTGAGTGGACACAATATGAAAAACAGTGGGTCTCACTCTCTGTGAATGCTTCTTAACCTTGCTTTTGTGTTTTCTCTGATTATTTCTGAAAAAACACCAAGCTAACCACATGGTGACCCTCATAGATGTCAGCTCCCTGACTCATGAGATCTAGATAAACTTACTTTGAATCTGTCACCAAGGCTATGGCTTATAGAAATTCAAAGCCCTTCACTAAGCTTTCTTGGTGAAAGAAAGCTTTCTTCCTTGTGTTGTTCTTGCCTCCTGCTTCTTCAGATCTAATTTTCTGACAGGATGTCTCATGTATGCAAGGGTGCTGATCATTTGGGCTCATGGTAGTCGATGAATAAATAATCAGGAATTTTTGCAAACCAGTTGTTAAACCATCGGTGGCTTGATATCAGCTATGATGGGTGTATTTACACCACAGAAATTGGCAAACACTACAAAGTGTGGTTTTCCCCGCACTGCCCGGCAAAAAGCAGGTGTACCAACACATCACTGTCATAACATGCCACCTATATGAAACTCAGTTCTTTCACAAGATTTGGTTGTTTCCGCAAGAAATTCACTCACAGGGAGCATTTAATGACTTGGAGGTCCTGGGAGGAGCATATTTCAAAACACTCTTTCCTTGATCACCCATCAGTTTTACTTTCTTTCCTCTTCATCTCTGTTCTTCATCTTCCCTACCTATCCAGCCCATCCCACTCTCTCTTATTATCCTGAGAACTCCAAATTCTTCTGCCCTCTATTACGCTGGAGTAATTTGGCTCTACTAGCTTCTACCCCGAACTTGCACATGCAACCCCACAAGGAGATAGGCAGAAAAAGAAGCTCTCCATGGATCAATATCTCCCCTCTATAGAAGAAAGTTGGGATGATAAATAGCACAATTTCTTCCCCATTGTAGCAGTTTAAGAGAGTCTTAAAGGAAAAGGAGCTCCACGAATATAAAGCTATTCTAAAATTACACTGTTGTGTCTCATAATTGAACCTTTTCTCATCAGTAAATGACTGACAGGATAATTTCTCAGAGCAGCATTAAGAGAAATGTTCTGTTTTTTTTTTTTTTTCATTTTCTGTGTTCTTTTTACCTACTAAAGGCCTCTTTAGCACTAACAGCAAAGTACATGCATAAGTCAGTGTGATGCATCATCACAAAATCTGGATTCTAATCCTCAGTGGCCTCAGCAAGTTGCTCAGCTCTCTGGGTCTCAGCTTATTAATCTATAAAATGAGGGCAGTAATAAGAACTTTGCTATCTACCTCACAAGGGAGAGTTGTATTCAGTTACATCAATAAATATGAAAAATGCGTTTGTGAACTATAGAGCTCTATACAAACATAATTTTTAATTATAATTGTACAAAAATAATATATTGACACCAGACCGATTTTTAGTCAAAGGAATTGCTCTGTGTAAAAACTCATATTTTCTTCACAGTATAAATACAAGTACAATTATGAAAAAGGGAAGGGGAAAATGGTTGGTTTCCGCAGTCTCGAGGATGATCCCAAATTAGTCCATTCCATGCAAGTGGCTAAGATGCAATCTGATCGGGAGTACAAGAAAAACTATGAGAACACAAAGACCAGCTACCACACCCCTGCCGACATGCTCAGTGTCACGGCTGCCAAGGATGCCCAAGCCAACATCACCAACACTAACTACAAGCACCTGATTCACAAGTACATCCTCCTTCCAGATGCAATGAACATTGAGCTGACCAGGAATATGAATCGCATACAGAGTGATGTAAGGCTTTCTTCTACTTGGGTGATGGTTGGAATCCTAGCATGGGAAGGGAGATCACAGTCTGTTTACATGCCATGCTTTTGTGTCTAAATGGATAAGATAAAGTAGAATTTGCTTATCTTCTTTATAGAATGAATATAAGCAAGATTACAATGAATGGTACAAAGGGCTTGGCTGGAGTCCAGCAGGCTCTCTGGAAGTGGAGAAGGCCAAGAAAGCAACTGAGTATGCCAGTGATCAGAAATACCGCCAGCACCCGAGCAACTTCCAGTTTAAGAAGCTGACTGATTCCATGGACATGGTGCTTGCCAAGCAGAATGCGCATACCATGAACAAGGTACAGAGAACAGTGGCCGTCCACACAGTTCCCACGTGAGGAAAAGCTAGCAGGCTCTGGTTTTGTTTGGAGAAATCTAATTCAGATCCATCATTCCTAGGCAGTGGCAAACCATTCCAGATTATTCCCCTACACCATCTTCTTCTTCTGCCCACCTCTTTTTTTTTTTTTTCTCTTGACCTTCTAGTTGGGTTAGAAATTATTTATGTTTTTAATTATTGTATCTTCAATACTTTCAATCCATTGTAGAAAATAGAAAATACTTAAAAGATTATTTTTTAAAATCTGAGTTTGTTTTTAGGGTCTTTTCTGAATTATATGCTACTTAGTTGTTGCTACATCAAATTGAGTGCATTCAAGTACTAATATATAAATACATATTTTTCTTTCCTGCTTGTCCCAGTTATTCAAATTTCATGTCTTTTTTTCCCACTTCCTAGCATTTATACACCATTGATTGGAATAAAGATAAGACCAAGATTCATGTGATGCCTGATACACCAGATATTTTACAAGCCAAGCAGAATCAAACACTGTATAGTCAGGTAAAGCTATATAAAAATTACTTTTAAGTTTTGTATTGAAACTTATGAACTTATAAAATAATATAATAGTAAATACTGATATAAATGTTGAAGCAATGGAAGTTTGGAAATGACACACTGATTAGCCCAGGATGTTGCAAAATAGAGTGGTTAAGAGCAAAGGCTTCAGCCACAACTGTATGATTCGTGGAGCAGGTTCTGTGTCTGTTTATCTCTGTGTTCATTGTGCTTGATACCAAGCAAGAAATCAATAGATAATTGTTGAAAAAAATTGCATCAAACAGCCAGGTGTGATGACATGCAGCTGTAGTCCCAGCTACTCAGGAAGCTGAGGCAGGAGGATCCCTTGAGCTCAGAAGTTTGAATCCAGTTTGGGCAACCCTGTCTCTAATTGGGAGACCCCGTCTCTAATAAATAAATACATAAATAAAGTAAAAATTGCATCAAACAGACTTGGTATGAGTTTTGGCCTTGCCATTTTTGAGATGTATGATACTGGGTAACTCAATTAGCTATCTAAATCTCACTTTCCTCATCCCTAAAATTGGGACCATAAAAGTGCCTGTGACATTGGATTGCCATGAGGACTAAATGGGAAATTCTGTGTAAGATCCTCAACACAGTGCCTGGCCCATGGAAAGTACTGGACAACTATGAGCTATTTTTGTTATTACCCAGTTTTAACACACATACATCCATTCGATCAGTAAAGTCAACTCAGAAAGATTGCAACTAAATTATTGCAATTTATAAAAGGCATTTCATCATTTATTGCTTTTATCACTTAGCTAATTAAAATGTCGTGACCTGTTTTTCTTTTTATTAGCAATTATCTTAATATCTATCTTCAAAACAGTAAGCCCAGGCAGTATTTAACAGCAGTGAGAAAGGTACCTGATATGCCTGATATGACCATATTGTTTCTGAACAGCAGAGGCTATGATAAAATATGCCACCAGGATTCTCACAGCCAAAAAAGATTAAAGCCAGGTCATGTGATGCTGAATCAGTGCTTTTTCTACTCTTTCAAACAGCTTGTTTTATTTTTATCCATATCCTTAAAGATAGGGTAGATGATGTTCGATCTGATATTCACTCTGTAGGTAAACTTTTCCCTAATAATCTATTGGGATTCTTTATATAGACAGAATAATGCTGAAGAATATCTTTAATTTTCAGAAACTCTACAAACTTGGATGGGAAGAAGCTTTGAAGAAAGGCTATGATCTCCCAGTTGATGCGATTTCTGTACAGCTAGCTAAAGCTTCAAGAGACATTGCTAGTGATGTGAGTACTAGTTTGAGTTCTAGAAGGATATATTCTTATCTGAATCAGGTAACTTAATGTTGGTAACTATTTTTATAGATAGGCTTTACCTTTCAAAATATAATGCTTCCTTCATTTTCTCCTACCGTCTTCATTTATCCAGAGTTCACTCTTCTTTTTCACTGTTCATATATCAAAAGGGGCTTCCTGAATAGAGGTCGGGCCAGAAGACCTCTAAGATCCATTAGAGTAAGATGCTGTACTTGGAGATATTACAGAGGACCCAAGATTGCAAGTTTTCCCTACTTTGCCTGAAAATATAGTAATTTTCCTGCTTTCTACTTGTCTATTTTAGACAAATTCAAAGTGCCAGATAATAAATCAACCTCAACAAACTGATGCTGATAGATTTTATATGCACATATTTTAAAATAGCCTGTCAGTTATTTCAGTTTAGCCCATTTTGCACTTACATAATTGTAATAAATTACCTTGGGACATAAAAAATCCAAGAAGGTCCAGAAATTTAGGTTTAAGTTCCCAAGGGCTTACTTAACTCTTCTTTCTGCTGAAAATCCGATCTAAAGTTCATAGACTCACTCTCCCAAAGGTAGATTCCAGTTATGATTAGAAACGGTAGCAAATCTGGTGAAAAACTAGTTATTGTCTCTATTTAGGTATTGTCTCTATTGGTTAATTTTTTACAAGTATTGTACTTAGATATTCTGCATATTGCTAGCATATCATTTTGTTAATCCCAAAACTTAACCACAAAAATTCAGAAGGTCTTGGTTATAGTGAATAAATTGCCGGGATTTCATAGGGAAGCAGGACCTCTTAATCAAAATATTTAAAAGAAAACAGAGATTTGGTTAATATGCAGGTTGAAGTACAGAGTGGAGGAAAAGAGTGACTAAAAATGGAATCTGACAATAAATTCTAAGAATATAAAGGAAGATTTTATTTAATTCACTTAATTTCTGGCACTCCAGAAATGTTGGAAAATTAATATGATGATATATTATTACCCACTCTTCAGCTTGCAGGTCAATCCCTTATTAAAATAAATCAACGAGGTGATAAGCCTAAAGCAATAATGATGTGTAAACTCATTTTCATTTAATGCTATATGCTAAAGATAGTTTAGGAATTGAAGAAATAACATCAATAATTTCCTAACAACTCAACATTTGATAGTACCTCATTTCTTTTTGTGTGAACCCATTAATTCGAACTTTTTAAAATCTTACTCTCAAATGAACTGTAAGTGAACTTTCCCACTATTATAGAGATATATTTCCCTCAATTTCAAATGTCCTTGTATTTATAAATTTTCAGAAAATTAAAACAATTTTTATAAGTATTTAACTTAATGAATTAGAATCATAGAATTTAGAGTCGGAAGATAACATAAAGGACATTTAATCTAATCTCCCACTCAGCATCCTACCTTCTCTCCATCTCCAAAAGTCTGTAGATACTTAAAAATATAAGAATTTTGGAGGCTGGGTGCAGTGGCCCCCCCTCCTGTAATCTCAGCACTTTGGGAGGCCAAGGCAGGAAGATAATTTGAAGCCAGGAGTTCAAGACCAGCCTGGGCAACATAGTGAGACTCTTTCTTTACAAAAAAACAAAAAATTAGCTGGGCATGGTGGTGTGTGCCTGGAGTCCCAGCTACCTGGGAGGCTGAGGTGTGAGGATCACTTGAGCTCGGAAGGTTGAGGCTTTAGTGAGCCATGATCGCACCACTGCACTCCAGTCTGGGCAACGGAACAAGACGGTGTCTCAAAAATAAAAAAATTTTTTAAAGGAATTTTGGAGTCCTTCAGGGCAGGTCATTTCTTTGTTAGATCATTTCTAATTGCCATTATATACCTTCTTATTTTTACCTAAATATTTTACCGATAAGCTCTAGATCTCTGTTCTACAACACCACAAAGCAGCCTATTTCCACTTCCACTTGATAGCTCTTCAAACATTTTCATATTTGCCCTCCTTCGGTTTCAGTTTTATAAATTCTTCAATCTTCCGATCATTCTATTTGTAATTTATGTTATTTTTTCAAAACTCTTGTCAAAATAGAATCCCTCAAAATTTAGTGTTGTTTTCTTGATACAGGAGGTCAGGTCAGAAAGCTTATTTGTGCCCCATACAGAATCTATGGCACTGCTTTTTTAAAAAGCAATTTTGTCAGATTGCTTATGTTGACGTTATAGTCCACTTAAACTCCTGAATATTTTATATATGTAATAATGAAGCTGGGTATCATGTAAGGTATAACGTGTTCAGCACCTAACATCAAGTAAATGCTGTTATTATACTCATTATTATCACTTGTTATTGTCATCTAGTACTAATGTAATTTTTCTCAATTGAATCTAAATACCAAATTTTACTTTTACTGTCTTAAATTTATGTAATCATTTTGACCCATTTGGCGGTGTGTTGAGCTCCTGTGGAATTTTCTTCCTAATCTAACATATTTAGTTATTTTTAGCCATCTGCACATGCAAGATATGGATCCCAAACAGGACAAGGTTATATGACATAACCACATGGCAAACCACAAAAAATCCTGCTATTTAATAAATTAGTCTGCACTATTAGGCATATTTACTTAGTCATGTATCTTCCTGATTTTTCTACCATTTAGCCCATAAGGATTATCATTTCCATAAGAATATCACAAGAGCTGTATTAAATACAACCCCAAAGTCAGAATACACAATATCTAGCACAACCAAACATATATTTCTGCATCTAGTTAGAATTAATTTCTTATCATAACCTCTCTTGATACTCAATTACATTAGATTTCTTCAGAAGCTTGCTTCCATGTAAACAAGGTTTAGTTTAAGTAAGTAAACATTCCATACTAAGTTAGCATAGACAACCCTTCTCTCATTTCAGTTTTGGAAAGCAAACATGAAAACAAGGCAAATTGAAGCTGGATGAGGTGGCATGTACCTGTAATCCCAGCTATTAGGGAGGCTGAAGCTAGAAGAGTAGGCCTGGGAGTTCAAGATCAGCCTGGGAAACATAGTGAGACCCCTGTCTCAAAAAAAAAAAAAAAAAAAAAGAAAGAAAGAAAAGAAAAAAAGCAACTTGAGCTTAACTTGGCCTTTGTGTACTAAAAGAGCTGTGTTTTCTCTGATTTCAGTATAAATACAAACAAGGCTACCGAAAGCAACTTGGCCACCATGTTGGATTCCGGAGTCTGCAAGATGACCCAAAACTTGTGTTGTCCATGAATGTAGCCAAAATGCAGAGTGAAAGAGAATACAAGAAGGACTTTGAGAAGTGGAAAACTAAGTTCTCCAGCCCAGTGGACATGTTGGGAGTGGTACTGGCCAAGAAGTGTCAGGAGTTGGTTAGTGATGTGGACTACAAGAACTACTTACATCAGTGGACATGTCTGCCTGATCAGAACGATGTTGTGCAAGCTAAGAAAGTTTATGAACTGCAAAGTGAGGTCAGTTTCTATTAAATCCAATAGTTTATATATTAATTCATATTTTATATGAGTAGCTATTTAGTCAAAGAGAAGCAGAAACTAGGAATTACTATTGAAAATCTAAAATGCATCTGTTCGTAATGCATAGAATCACTTGAATCAAGGGTCCAGGTGAGAATGGGATTTTGATGGCTTATTCTGTCTTTTCACAGAATCTATATAAATCTGACCTTGAGTGGCTGAGAGGCGTAGGATGGAGTCCTTTAGGTTCTTTAGAGGCAGAAAAGAACAAGCGGGCTTCGGAAATCATCAGTGAGAAGAAATATCGTCAGCCTCCGGACAGAAACAAGTTCACCAGCATTCCTGATGCCATGGACATAGTTCTGGCAAAGACAAATGCCAAAAATAGGAGTGATGTGAGTAGCACTCTGGAAATAAATAAAATAGATTATAGTGCCTGCTACCTAGTGTTTGCTCAATAGCACTTGCTTAATAAATAAGTAGAACTGCAAAGCATTGCCTCATACATCACCACATAAAATTTTATATTGGATCACTTTATTTGAATTAGCAACTATCCTACACTGAATCATGTAAAAATGGGTCAGTGTAAGTTTTTGTCACCCAAAGCTTATTTATTATTTAACCAAAATGTAATGGGAAAATGATCGAACAAACTTTTTTTCTTTGAAACTTAAGTGCATGAAACACTCAGATGTTTTTTGTTGGGGTAGAGTGTATGAGGGGGAGAGATTCTGAGTACCTTACACAGGTACAATGGATGTGTTATAAAGAGTGTATTTCCTGACAAACGATTATAATGCTTTTAGTTTAGCTGAATCAAGATAAATGGATGATTCTGTCACTGTAAATAAGTATCTATTCCATCTTCAACTTATTTTCTTCACCAGCTCTGACACCAGTATCTAGCACATGGTAGGTACTCAATAAATATTCATTGAAAAAAATACATAAAAGATAGCAGGGTGGAGTAATTATATGCAAAGAAGGGAAAGATTACTCAACACTGCTCAGCTAAAAGCCTAACCTTGAACATTACAGAATATTGAAGTATGTGCCCTGAAATCTGTAATTGGTAAGAAGATTTAAATAGATATATAATAACCATCTGTTATTAGGAGGATCTAAAATATATATACTGTAGGTCTTAGGAGGATCTGAATATATATACTATATGTAATATGCTATACACTTTACATATATCATATATATCAGAAGTTTTATATAATATATAAGCCCATAATCAGCTTAGAATGAGCATTGATAAACTGGAGTTCCTCTTTTCCTAACTAACCCCTCACAGACTTTTTATAATGTTGATTTCCAGAATGTATAGTAAATGCTGACCTGTCAGCTTCATTATGAATGTTTAAGCATTTACTTATTCTTTTACTGGTTTTATAGTGACAGAATCCAACAAAATGAGAAGACAACAAATTTGTACAAAATATTTCCCCCTTCTTGGAATCCAAGTTTCTTTTCTCTCCATGAAACAGGAGGTAAAAAGATCTGAACTAATAAGGTGACCAAATGAGAACCCCTAGATCATGAAGTTTATCAATATACATGTTCTGGGACAGGACTCCCCAGCAGTGTGCTCTAGTTTGGGGGATGCTGAAATATGGAGCTTTCAGGCCTCAGGACCGCCACACAAAACCCGGGCCAGCTGGGGTCCTTGAGCTTGCTGTCTCTCCTTCTGAATCAACTGATACACCTATCCCAGTGTAAATAATAATAGCATTTTCTCTGCATTCCATGGGGTGAAAGTGGCGCATGTCATTGAAGAAATAGTCTAACTTAGTGACTTTCAACCAGAAGCAATTTTGTCCCACAGGAACATTTAGCAACATCTAGAAATATTTTTGGTTTTTACAACTGGGGAGTGGCATGCTACTGGCATCTAGTGGGTAGAAGCCAGGGATGCTGCTAAGCACCCCACAATGCACAGGGCAGCCCCCACAACAAAGAATCATCCAGTACACAGTATCAGTGGTTAGGAGGTAGAGAAACTCTGCTGTTTGCTTGGTGGGTACAATGTGTGTTGCTCCAGTGATGGATGCACTGAAGGCCCTGACTTCACCACAGTGCAATTGCACTTGTGCCCCCATGAATATATGAAAATAAAAAAATTTTTAAAGAGAAACTCTGGTGTTACTAAATCCAAAAGGGTAGTGCAGAACTGGGATACACACATATGGAAATTAACAAGCCTTGCTTTGTTTTGGTGCTGAGGGTCTTAATTGGCTTCTCTGGGTTATATGCACCATGGCAAACGTGTGCAGGAAAAAGAAAAGTGCCAGACACACACATCTCATGCTGCACACCTCAAAGGGAAATGGACAAGTTTAAGGGATCAATGAGACAAAAAAAATTTATATTGAAATAATTTCAGGCACTCATAAAAGTTGAAAAAATAGTACATGTAATTCACATATGTGTGTATGTGTGTGTGCATATACCCAGATTCCCCAAATGTTAAAATTTTACCACATTTGCTTTCTCTTTTTCTCCCTTTCTTTCTCTCAGATCTAGATCTATATCTGCATATCTATATGAGAAATTAAATTGCTTCATGATGCCTAAATATTCCATCTATATTTCCCGAGAATAAGAACATTCTCACATAATCACATTGTGATGATTAAAATCACAAAATTAATTTTCACTAGTCTGCTGGTCTACAGAATTTATTCAATTTTATCGCTAATATCCTTTATAAGAAAAGAAAATATTTTCCCTGGCTCAGGATTTAATCCAAAACCACAAGTTGCATTACTTGCTATGTCTTTAGTCTCCTTTACTCTGGACTAGTTCCTCACTGTTTCTTTGCCTTCCAAGTTTTTGACATTCGTAAAGAACATAGGTCAGTTATTTTGTAGAGTCTCCCTCCATTTGGGTTTTCTGGTGGGTCCCTGTGATAGACTCAGATTATCTTTTCAGCAGGAGATAACACATTGTGTCCTCCTTAGTACCTCATATCAGGAGGCACAAGATATCAATTTGTTCTATTACTAATAACTTAAACACTTGGTTAAAGTGATATTGCCAGGTTGCTACACTGTCGAGTAACCATTTTATCCTTTGTAATTGATAAGTAATCTGGCAGGGAGATTTTCTGACACTGGGTAAATATTCTGTTTTTAATCAAATTTTCCTAGTTTTAGCTGGGCACGATGGCTCACACCTGTAATCCCAGCACTTTGGGAGGCCAAGGCAGGTAGATCACCTGAGATCAGGAGTTCAAGACCAGCCTGGCCAACATGGTGAAACCCCATTTCTACTAAAAATACAAAAATTAGCTGGGCATGTGGTGGGTGCCTGTAATCCCAGCTATTTGGGAAGCTGAGGCAGGAGAATTGCTTGAACCTGGGAGGCAGAGGTTGCAGTGAGCCAAGACTGTGCCATTGCACTCCAGCATGGGCAACAAGAGTGAAACTCCATCTCAAAAAAAAAAAAAAAAATTCCTAGTTTTAGTAAGTTAGTGAAACTTTTGTTTGGATCCCCTTGTCTTCTGTTGAAGAGACATAAGAATGGCTCTGGGACATCCAAGATATTTTGATAAATTTCCCCCCAAAAAAATCCTTTTGGGAATCCTAATCCTTCACAATGATTATGAGGTACAACTATAAATACTAAGCCACATAGAAGCTGGACACAGTGGCTCACACCTGTAATCCCAGCACTTTGGGAGGCTGAGGTGGGGAGTTCAAGGCCAGCCTGGCCAACATAGCAAAACCCTGTTTCTACTAAAAATACAAAAATTAGCCGGGTATGGTGGCGCATGCCTGTAATCCTAGCTACTCAGGTGGCTGAGGCACCAGAATCACTTGAACTCAGGAGGCAGAGGTTGCAGTGAGCCGTGATTGTGCCATTGCACTCCAGCCTGGGCAACAGAGTAAGACTCCATGTCAAAATAATGATAATAATAACAAAAAGCCACATAAGAAATAAAACTTCCTGATTTCTAGGCACACTTTGAATAAGACATCTTTTGAAAAGGCAAGGGCTGCCTCTCAATTAAACACTGAGGGACACAACCCAAAAGATGGAGAAGTCTGTTTCATTTGATAATATTGGCAAAGCACGTAATTACCTAGACTGATTTCTTGTAGGCAGGATTATCTGTAACTTTGAAAATGTGACCCATAATCTCTGTTTTGAAAGGCAGTTATGTCCCAGATAAGTCAAGAAATATTGAATCTATTTTCTGCTTATGTTGTCTGCTTATGATATCAATTCTGTGTAATGTTTAATTCAGATAAATTCAGCAATTCTGTTTGAAGCCAACTGTGTCATTCACTAATCTAACAACACCACTGCAAAATTATTATTTCTTATTTTAGAGACTTTATAGAGAAGCTTGGGACAAAGACAAGACTCAGATCCACATCATGCCTGATACACCTGACATTGTTCTGGCTAAAGCAAACTTAATCAACACAAGTGATGTAAGTTTTCAAATTCAGCATATGTTTTCAGAAAGCTCATTTTAATTGTTTCTAAATCAGTGAAGTTGTCTGGAAGTTCTTTGAATCCCTGAATTAATTAATGAACTACATATGACTTAGATTCCTTATTTAGTGGCTTTTAGATTGAACATCAAAATGTTAGTACTCACTATGTCAGGAAGAATGGGGAGTCTGTATTCGCTGTTCCTTGCAGTCCATTGTTATACATATCATCAAAAAGTGATGGCTTATATTGCTCTCCCCAGTGTGGACAGACACTCTCTGCAGGCAGAGACAATTCTTATTGAATCTACAGTGCTTATCTAGAATCATGCCTGACACATAGTAGATAATGAAATTTTGAATCAGTGAGCATGCAAAAACCATGCAGTAGAATTTCATTTTTATTGTCACCGTCATTGCTGCATAATCTCCTGAAATGTGTACATCTGAAAATTAAATAATTTAAAATCAAATTCTAAATTCTACTAGAATGACTTTAACATTAGAGAATGTATTAAAGTAGTGCCATGAAGGACTAACAGATAAACACAAGTCCAAGATCAATAGGCACTTTAAACAATCTGGTTTCTGGATAAAAGTACATTTAAATTATATTCTCAATTTTTAAATTATGTCACAGATCTGAAAAAAACAAGTTCTTTCACTTAAGCTTTTAAAATTCATTATTTAAACTTTCTTCAAAACATCCTAAGTTTTAGAAATTATGGTGGACTCAATATTTTACCTATAGATGTGGATCCTATTTTGGATGGTCCCATTTTGGGAGACAGACTATTTCACAATGCATCAGCTATATAGAAGAGATAACCCCTTAGACATGATTTTTCCCCGTTAGAAGAATTAGATGAAAAGCCATAGCTCTTTTCTAACAAAAACTTCTAATGAAACAGTCCATGTGAATTGAAAAACAGCACCTCAATAATAATCCATTTCATTTCTCTATTGTTTTACTTCTGCCTGATTCTTGCAAGTATAGACATGCACTGTATAACAACAGTTTGGCCAACAAAGGCACACATACAGGACGGTGGTCCCATAACATAATCATACTGTATTTTTGCTGTATCTTTTCCATGTTTAGCTATATTTAGATACACAAATATTAATACTTCCCATTGTGTTACAGTGGCCTACACTAACATGCTCTACAGGTTTGTAGCCTAGGAGGAATAGGCTATACCATATAGCCTAGGTGTGTAGTAGGCTGTACCATCTAGGATTGCATAAGTACACTCTGTGATGTTCCCACAAGGACAAAATAACCTAACAATACATTTCTCGGGATGTATCTTTGTCATTAACCAATGCATGACTGTATTTGGGAAAAGCTGACAATTTTGCTGATTTAGGTAATTGAAGAGCTTTAAAGTTTAAAACAGGATGATTAGCAATCAATGGGCATAATTTCTAATTACTTTTGAGTATTCTAGGGCACAGATGCTATTCTCATGGACTCAAAATATTTATCACATTTGATCATTATGCTGTATTTGTCTATGGGGAACAGTATTTCCCAAAATGATCTTCATTTCTTAACAGAAACTCTACCGAATGGGTTATGAGGAGCTGAAGAGAAAAGGTTACGATCTTCCTGTTGATGCCATACCAATCAAAGCAGCAAAAGCCTCCCGGGAAATTGCCAGTGAAGTAAGATTTTATCCTCTGTTGATATTGATTTGATTGCAATTTATCACTTCAAAGCAGTCTCAATTTAATTTTAAATTGAACAAAATCTAAGGGGTAACAAATTACAATGGAATAAAATGATCCCATGCAGTCTGGGATGAGGATAAGATCAAGGATGCATTTATTATGTATGGAATTTCATAGCTGAATTTAGCCTTTAATCTTTCTTATCAAAAGACTGAAGTCTTTGGCTCTCTAGGCTTAGTAAAATATTTAGAGTTAATGCACTTTGTAATTTGCCACAAAGATGGCAACAGAAGTAAATTTTGAAAGGAATGAGACACATTTGTTTTCTTTAGTACAAGTACAAGGAAGGCTTTCGCAAGCAGCTCGGCCACCACATTGGAGCCCGGAACATTGAAGATGACCCCAAGATGATGTGGTCCATGCACGTGGCCAAGATCCAGAGTGACAGGGAGTACAAGAAGGACTTTGAGAAGTGGAAGACCAAGTTCAGCAGCCCAGTGGACATGCTGGGGGTGGTGTTGGCCAAGAAGTGCCAGACCTTAGTCAGTGACGTGGACTATAAGAACTACCTGCACGAGTGGACATGCCTGCCCGACCAGAGCGACGTCATCCACGCTCGGCAGGCCTATGACCTCCAGAGCGATGTGAGTCTAAGATTTTCCTTTGGCCAACAAAACATTATGTCTGCTTTTTAAAGTATCAGAGTCCCATAGTGAGGGGAGCTGAGTTTACACAATTACCCTGGACTAATGCTCAAGCCCCATCTAGTCACCCAAACATCTGGAGGCACCATTATTCCACAAAGAAAGAGCCAGCAAAGCCCCATTGCTTTGGTGGAAGCCTCTAGATTGTCGAGCTAGACAATCAAAGGATTGAGTCCTTTCCTATGTGCTTCTGTTTAAAATGTTTTTCAAAATATGCTTTTAATATGAATATTTGGTTGATTTATAATTCATACCAAAAATTTAGAATTTTCTAATTCAAGTATTAAAAATATATATAATATGATCTTTTATTTAGGGGCAAATGATTTAATTATGACAAATTGTGATAAATGATTTAATTATGATAAATTTGTCACTTGCACTTTCAGAATTTGTACAAGTCAGACCTTCAGTGGCTAAAAGGCATTGGCTGGATGCCTAGTGGTTCTCTTGAGGATGAGAAAAACAAACGAGCCACCCAGATTTTGAGTGACCATGTTTACCGTCAGCACCCAGATAAATTTAAGTTTTCCAGCCTTATGGATTCCATACCGATGGTTTTGGCAAAAAACAATGCTATTACCATGAATCATGTAAGTCCTATCTTTGAGGAGGTTATTACTTTTTTTGTTTATGGAAACACTGAAGTCTGTTTGTATAAAAGTAAACTTATTTTCGATTCCTTTGCTTGGTACTAATGTGGTTTTAAAGTATTGTGCTTCTTATTGACACAAGACATCTAGACCTGAAAATGTCACAGATACCGATTCACTGAGCTGAATTTCTTGATTCTCATTAAAAATCAGACTGTCTGCATGTGTCTGTTTATTACTGGCCTATACCAGTCATGTTTTTCTGTTTCTCTTAGCGCCTCTATACAGAAGCTTGGGATAAAGATAAAACCACTGTCCACATTATGCCAGACACCCCTGAAGTTTTATTAGCTAAACAAAACAAAGTAAATTACAGTGAGGTAAGCAATACATTCATAGTGCATGATACATTTTCCTTACAATGCATTTTATAAATCCAACTTACTATTAATGTCTATTTTAGAAATTATATAAGCTTGGCCTAGAAGAAGCCAAGAGAAAAGGTTATGATATGCGGGTAGATGCCATTCCTATCAAGGCAGCCAAGGCCTCCAGAGATATTGCAAGTGAAGTAAGTATACTTGGAAAGTTATTTGCCTTAGCTTTGGCCCAAAGATTTATTTCTCTCTCCTGGATTTATAGCGGCACAAGTAAGCCATGAGGTTAAAGCTGTTGCTAACAGTTTATTGTTTCAATGAATGGTTTTAAATAATGGTAATACAGTTATCAACACAAAGGCCAAATTCTAGTTATGGTTGAGTCCATAGCAACATGCATTTCAAAACATGTCCATTTCCTGCTGAACAAAAGTATTAGATACTTGACTATAGTTCAGATAATTTTTTTGGCTTTTCCAATGATGTATTTCTCATATACAATTGAGCTTATTGTAGGGTTCCTTCAAAACCCAACCTATGCCATATGAACCAATGAATCTCCAAAGGCTGAATTATAGGACACATTATTCAAAGTTCAACAATTCATGTGGAACATATGTTTGTTTCTATATCAGGTGGTGGGCTACAAATATTTGCTTTCTTTAAAAGTTGGATTTGCTCACTGTCGCAAGGACAGAAAACCAAACACCGCATGTTCTCACTCATAGGTGGGAATTGAACAATGAGAACACTTGGACACAGGGTGGGGAACATTACACACTGGGGCCTCTCATAGCGTGTGGGGAGGGAGGAGGGATAGCATTAGGAGATATACCTAATGTAAATGATGAGTTACTGGGTGCAGCACACCAACATGGCACATGTATACATATGTAACAACCCTGCACGTTGTGCACATGTACCCTAGAACTTAAAGTATAATAAATAAAAAAAAAAGGATTTGCTCATATTTCTAAATTTTTTTTTTATTTTTTGAGACGGAGTCTCGCTCTTTCACCCAGGCTGGAGTGCAGTGGCGCTATCTCAGCTCACTGCAAGCTCCGCCTCCCAGGTTCACACCATTCTCCTGCCTCAGCCTCCTGAGTAGCTGGTACTACAGGCACCTGCCACTGCACCTGGCTAACTTTTTGTATTTTTAGTAGAGACGGTGTTTCACTGCATCAGCCAGGATGGTCTCGATCTCCTGACCTCGTGATCCGCCCGCCTCAGCCTCCCAAATAAAAATTTTTATCTTTCCATTTCTTTTGTCTATGAAATAAAAAAAAAAACCTCTAGATTTTTTTCTTTATTTCCGAAATATAGGAAGTAATCATAATTTAAGAAAAAATGACAATCACAGAAGGGTTAAATACCATATAATGAAATACCTGCCTGTCATTAAAAATCGTGTATAGGTCAGGCACCGTGGCTCACACCTGTAATCCCAGTGCTTTGGGAGGTCAAGGCGGGAGGATCACTTGAGGGCAGGAGTTCGAGACCAGCCTGGTCAACATAGCAAGACAGTATCTCTACAAAAAACTTAAAAATTAGCTAGGTGTGGTGGCACATGCCTGTAGTGCTATAGCTACTCAGAAGCTGAGGTGGGAGGATCACTTCAGCCCAAGAGTTGGAGGTTGCAGTGAGACATGATTGTACCACTGCACTCCAACCTGAGCAACAGAGAGAGATGCTTTCTAAAAACAAAAAACAAAAAAAAAAAACCAGTCATGTGTGCAAAGACTATTCAATGACACATAGAAATGCTTATGTGATAACTGAAAAGAGCAGGCACAAACCCATATACAGTATGACTTCTAATTATATTCTCACACACAAATCATAAAAAATTATTTTAGTGGCAGAATTACATCTTAATTTTTCTTTTTTTTTCTGTGTGTATAAATATACAGACACTCTTTGCAGGCAGAGATAACTCTTATTGAATCTGTAGTGCTTATCTAGAATTGTGCCTGACACATAGTAGATACTCAATGAAATTTTGGATCAGTGAGCATACAAAACCCATGCAAGAGAATTTCATTTTTATTGTCATCGTCATTGCAGCATAATCTGAAATTTATACATCTAAAAATTAAATATTTTAAAAACAAATTCTGAATTCTAATAGAATGACTTTAACATTAAAGAATGTATTAAAGTAATGCCTATCTATATGATATATATTTTATATAAGATATATATTTCATATGTGATGATATATGACATATTTTCTAAATTGTTTCTACTTCTATCATATAATTTATATATTCAGGGAAAGTTTTTTTTTAAATAAATAGAGCAAGTTAGGCTTAGTGATTGCTTTTTACTAAAAGTTAAAACAGATGACTATCTGTCTTTTTCTTCTTTTAGTTCAAGTACAAAGAAGGCTATCGTAAGCAGCTTGGCCACCACATTGGTGCCCGAGCTATACATGATGACCCCAAGATGATGTGGTCCATGCACGTGGCCAAGATCCAGAGTGACAGGGAGTACAAGAAGGACTTTGAGAAGTGGAAGACCAAGTTCAGCAGCCCAGTGGACATGCTGGGGGTGGTGTTGGCCAAGAAGTGCCAGACCTTAGTCAGTGACGTGGACTACAAGAATTACCTGCACCAGTGGACATGCCTGCCCGACCAGAGCGACGTCATCCATGCTCGGCAGGCCTATGACCTCCAGAGTGATGTAAGTACTGAGAGTCATAATAATGTGCAGACGTGGGAAATTATTCAACACCCCTTGGAGAAAATGGCAATATATGGCACAAGCTCACCAGCCCCTGCAGGTGGCAAATAGCATGCCTTTATCCATAGGAATCTTAATCCTTTAACCCTTCAGACCAAAATGGAACATTGTGTGATACCTGACCCGTCCACCAAACTAAATTTTGAGAGTGCTTTTACTTGATCTCTTATCCTTCAGATGAAAATGCATTGCTGATACAGAGATAAATATTTATTGACTATTTGTGTCAACAGAATATGTACAAGTCTGATCTCCAGTGGATGAGAGGCATTGGCTGGGTGCCCATTGGCTCTTTGGATGTGGAAAAATGCAAAAGGGCAACTGAAATTTTGAGTGATAAAATCTATCGCCAGCCTCCAGATAGATTCAAATTTACCAGTGTGACTGACTCTCTGGAACAAGTGTTGGCCAAAAATAATGCCATCACGATGAACAAGGTGAGACTTCAAAATTAAGAATCAAAGTGGGGCTCCTAAAGCTGAATCAATAAAAAAGAAACATTAATGAGGAAAGAAAGAGCATTGAGCAATAAAAGGCATCTATCTGTCTATCTATCGGCTTGTCATCTATCTATTAATAACTGATATATATCATGTATATTTTGATATTCAGTCATTGTTTCATGATTTTGATAAAGTAGCATATTTTATGAAAAAATAGTCTGCATAAAATATGCTTATTTTCATTTTCCTTTTGTTAACATACATTTCAGATTATTAGAAGGCATTTATAAATACACATTCCATTATGAACTTATTACTTGAAGATGTGCATAAAACACACAATGTGTATAAGATACATAACCTTTTCTTTTTTTTTGTAAAGTTTTTGTGGCCCTAAAATTCCTATTAACTATACACAGAACTTTTTTCCTGATGAATTTGTGTATTTTCTTTGATAGCGTTTATACACAGAAGCCTGGGACAAAGACAAGACTCAGATCCACATAATGCCAGACACACCAGAAATTATGTTGGCAAGAATGAACAAAATCAACTACAGTGAGGTGAGAGCAGATTCTTTGACATTTGCACACTGCTGCTTATTTCAGTTGATCTACTCTATGATGATGTAATACCAAATGACAGCTTTAGAAAGAATCTTTTTCATGCTTCATGTGAATAACAACTCCTGCATTTCTCAATCACCATCATAAATGTCAAACTTTACGCAATACAAATTATCATTTAGGAAATACAAATGACAAGAACTAATTAAGCTGTAACCATGAGATTATGTAGACCATTTTCTTTTATTATTTTTTGAAGTTAGGAAATTAGCAATTGACCTATACATGTAACTCCCCTTTATGCTAAAGCATAACTGTAGTAAATATATTTTCCATATATTGTTCCTAAGTGTGGTTTAGGATCCAAATTTAAGATTTTTAGTGTGTAAGATTAAAGGCAAGAACTAAAATCCACAGTACCACCAGGTAACCCACACACACACACACACAGAGAGAGAGAGAGAGAAATATCTGTCAGTGTAAATATTAGCAAGCCCATTTCCTTTCACTTTCAGTATGCACAGGGCCACATGCCATCATTCCAGAATCATAGATGCTTAGGCAGAGAGTCCAGCCTCAACTCTAGTGCAAAGGGACCCCTCCCCACAAATAGGTTTTTGACCTGCCTTTGCTTAAGGGTTCCCAATGACAAGGAGCTGATCTCATAAATCAGTCCATTCGTTCTGGAAAATTTATGAGAAAGCTTCTGATGTATTGAGTCACAACATTTCTCTCTGTAAACTCACATAGTCTTCTGAAGCTGCACAGAACAAATCTGTGCCGACCCCCAGAGATGGAGAGCAGCACCAGGGTGCCTCCCCTGCCGCCTTCACCCCAGGTTCACCTTCAAATCCAATATCCCAAGCTCCTGGGCATTCCTCACATGACATCACTAGTAAAATGTGACTCTCAGAACTGAGCAAAATACTATGAGTGGGGAATGACTGATGTAGAATACACTCACCTATTGTATTTCCTCTTCTGGACATTTGACCTCTATTCTGCATCCTGTGCTCCCAGGGTACATTGGCAGCTGTCACTGCTGGTGCACACAGAACTTGAGACCAACTTAAACTCTAAGACATCTTATGTGGACTAAAGCTAGGTTTCTTCCATCCTGCATTTATGCATTTGGTAATTTATCTCTGTTCAAAGATTGGCATTTATCTCTGTAGTTTCTTCTTCTTCGACTGAGCCTGTGGGTATGAGCCTGTGGGTATAAGCCTGTGGAGATTTTTGTGAATCTAAGATTCTGTCAGCTGATGTGTTAGTTATTTCACCTGGCTTTGTGCCACCAGCAAGGAAAATACTGTTTCTTTGGCAGCATAAATCAACACACAGAGCATAATTTAGAGAATTTAGGTGGAATTGCCACCATCTTAAGTAATTTTATTTTGGAAATGAGACTGTAATTTTAGTGCTTGTATAGCTAGCTCTTAATTGTCACCAAAAACTAAAAACATCAAGTCTTACTCCCCAGTCAGAAAGGATTGAATTATTAGCCAAACCTATAATATGGGTCCTGTTACAGGAAACCATGCATTATATGTGCAAGAATTTCAGGAAACAAAGGGCACCCCCTGTGTCTAGCCAGTCGGCATTTCTGGAATTCTCAACTCTGTCTTTGCTGAAAAAGCTCCGAGATGTGTTAGTGCGGCTACTCGGCTGCCAGTCCCAGGAGGCCCAGGTGCCCTTCCCCCTTTTGCCCACAACCCCCTATTCCACCCACCCAGACTGGGACGCTGCCATGGGTGCTCCCCTCTCTTGTTAAAAAGAAGAGAACTTTTTGGCTGCTTTCCTATTTTCTGTAGAAGTAAACACCAACTTCTTAGAATGAGGCATTCACAGTCCAACTCTGGGCTATTCTCAGCACTCTCCTGCGACTCCTCCCTGTGGCCTCACCCACTTCCTTTAGCTCCCCTCTGCTTCCCCTCCACAGTGGTGCCTTGATTCACGTGATTTCCTCTGCCCTTGATGCCACCTTAGTCTACTGAAACTCTGCTCAAAGGCTGACTTAAAGGTCACCCCATCTGCAAGAACTTCCCTGATTCTCAATTCAGAATAAATGACTCCTTCCTGGAGCTCTTCATTATTAGTGTGGTTTGACTTTTCAGCAGTTGCTTCCACAGGTTATCAGTCTCTCCATCAGTTCTCCCAGGAACCTTTAGGTTGAGAGGGGTGTCAACCTCATCTTTGATTCCCAAGTACCCCACACAGTCAGAGACACAGGGTCAGGGCAGAATAAATGTGAGTTGAATTGATTGCCATGATCAACAGTTAAGCCTTTCCCTCCCACCCACATTTTACCACGCTAGAACTATGAATTTCAGCTTAATTTTTCCTGTAATTTTTGAACTGGATTTATTGTTTTAACTAAAAATTTTTAAAACAACCTATAATATGTATATATACTTAATTCAATGTAATTTTTTAAAGTAAAAAATAAAGGTACATTGGTCTTTATGGGTATCTTTTTGTTTTGTTTTGTTTTGTTTTGTTTTTTGAGATGGAGTTTCACTCTTGCTGCCCAGGTTGGAGTGCAATGGCACAATCTCAGCTCACTGCAACTTCTGCCTCCCAGGTTCAAGTAATTCTCCTGCCTCAGTCTCCCAAGTAACTGGGATTGCAGGCATGCACCACCACACCCAGCTAATTTTTTTAATATTTAGTAGAGATGGGGTTTCACCATGTTGGCCAGGCTGGTCTCGAACTCCTGACCTCAGGTGATCCACCTGCCTCTGCCTCCCAAAGTGCTGGGATTACAGGTGTGAGCCACCGCACCCACCCCCATTTTTGAGTCTTCACTTCAGCAAACATGCATAAGGCTTAGAACTCTCAAAAGTAAGATTATTATAGGCACTGTCTGTGGAGAACTTAGTGAATTGTCTTAGTCCTCTGTCAGTTTTTAGATATAAATGTCAGCATCTGATTTTTTTTAGAGTCTGTACAAACTCGCTAATGAAGAAGCAAAGAAGAAAGGCTATGACTTGCGAAGCGATGCTATCCCCATTGTGGCGGCCAAGGCCTCCAGGGACATTATCAGTGACGTGAGTTGTCAATTCCATTCTGAGTATGTGATCAATCTAATGTGTCATTGTCACTGAACTAAATCTTAGAAAAGAACTTTTCCTGGACCTTTGAAAATATATCCTGATATATTTGTGCGGGTTTTTTCAGAACCTCAGTTCTAAGGGAAATGAAAATCTTGATATTTATAAGAGGAGTCTGTAACCTATAGGACACAGCGTCTTCTGTGAAAACTGGTCAACCAAGAATAGAGAAAGATTCATTCATGTGGACACTGTTAGAGTGAAGCTGCAGGCTTGGAGATGCTTATGTAAGAATTATCACCAGGCTTATAGAAAAGCGTATAGAAAGTATAACTCATAAACTTAGGTTCTGCCAGTGAGATTCAGGGCCTGGCTTTATGTAACATTTGAATAGACAGTATTTTAAAACACATGTGGTGCTTGCTATTGAAATTCGCCCTTATGAAAAGAAGGCAGTTGATCAGTACCAGAGGTGACTACTAACCTAAAGTTACACTCTTTTTTTTTTTGAGGCGGAGTTTTGCTCTCGCTTCCCAGGCTGGAGTGCAATGGCCTGATGTCGGCTCACTGCAACCTCCGCCCCCCGGGGTCAAGCAATTCTCCTGCCTCAGGCTCCCGAGTAGCTGGGATTACATGCACTCACCACCATGCCCATAATTTTTTGTATTTTTAGTAGAGATGGGGTTTCACCATGTTGGCCAGGCTGGTCTCAAATTCCTGACCTCAGGTGATCCACCTGCCTCAGGCTCCCAAAGTGCTGGTTTTACAAGCGTGAGGTCACACTCTTAACAATAGCTCCTAGCCATTTAGCGTGTCTCCCAGAGTAAAACTGTCGTCCTTTTCTGGTGCCTCAGGGATTCTTGAGGAACAAATGACTGCTCTAAAATTCAAGGCCCACTTGCTGTCCTTTATATTGGAATCTTATGTTAGTGACTCAACTTTATGTATGTCGGACCCTTCCAGCAAATGGACTTACGCCAATAATAATAAATAATGACATAATAATAACCAAGAAGTATTGAGAACTCTTTGCTAAGAGCTTTACATGCATTGTCTCACTTACTCTTCATAATTGCCCTAGGATGTAGATATTATCATTATCCCCATTTTGTAGATTGTTTAAGCAACTTGCCTAAAATCAAACTCCTAGTGAGTGGGGGAGTCGAGACTCTGAACAATCTCATTCCTTTCCACTGTACCATATTGTCTCTTGCTGACTCACCTACACTTTCTCAGTCAGTTGTCTTTGAGACTAGAAGCATGTATTTTGGATAACTGGCTTAGATTCCAGAATGAAGTCATTGGACATGAATAATAAAAACGTTGTTGGCACATGTGAGGCTAGAACCCATGACCTTATTAAGAGCATGATCTAACCAGTTGGGTTGCTATGTCAGTTTTACAAATACAATCAGTTTTCAAAATGATGCCAAAAGCTTGCCACTGCCGAATGCATGAATCTACTAAAAAAAAAAATAATAATAAATTCTCCTCTGTTGCTACTACAGGTGGTCCTTGCAGGAATCAGTCACTCATTTTACTGTTTATTTTCTTATTTTTATTTTTTTTTTTGAGACGGAGTCTCGCTCTGTCACCCAGGCTGGAGTGCAGTGGCGCAATCTTGGCTCACTGCAAGCTCTGCCTCCCGGGTTCATGCCATTCTCCTGCCTCAGCCTCCCAAGTAGCTGGGACTACAGGCACCCGCCACCACGCCCGGCTGATTTTTTGTATTTTTAGTAGAGACGGGATTTCACCGTGTTAGCCAGAATGGTCTTGGTCTCCTGACCTTGTGATCCACCTGCCTTGGCCTCTCAAAGTGCTGGAATTACAGGCATGAGCCACCATGCCCGGCCTCATTTTACTGTTTATTAAAGCCACCATTCCACCAAGTGCACCCTCTTCCTGACATGCTTTTAGTGTATAGAATCCAATTCTACAGGTTCCCTGGTTCAAATGTTCTCTCCCTGACTTCCACAGGTGACCTTTTCCCCACATATGCACTTCTTGTTTTCAGAGATATCCCTTAGTACCAGGCTGTAGGTGATTTGGGGTCTACACTACAATTACATGAATTCCATCTATTTTTCTACCTCTATAAAGGCTTCCAGGATGAAAGTCAGGATACTGGCTTGAGTTAGTGCTTATTAACAAAAGTCAGTTGAACTATGACGTAAGTGAGTTGATTTTGCACAGACTCGTGGCCTCTAAGGGGTTACAATAAAAACCTGATTTGTGCGTTTTCATTTTAGTACAAATATAAAGATGGTTACCGCAAGCAGCTCGGCCACCACATTGGAGCCCGGAACATTGAAGATGACCCCAAGATGATGTGGTCCATGCACGTAGCCAAGATCCAGAGTGACAGGGAGTACAAGAAGGACTTTGAGAAGTGGAAGACCAAGTTCAGCAGCCCAGTGGACATGCTGGGGGTGGTGCTGGCCAAGAAGTGCCAGACCTTAGTCAGTGACGTGGACTATAAGAACTACCTGCACGAGTGGACATGCCTGCCCGACCAGAGCGACGTCATCCACGCTCGGCAGGCCTATGACCTCCAGAGCGATGTGAGTACAGCATCTATAAATGGAGCTGTGCATAGAAATAATTTAAACTATGTGAAAATTATCCTTTATATACAATCCATTGACTCACTCAGGTCAAGATTGATTGGTCCATGAAAAAGATTTAAATCAGAATACACTTTTATTGCTTTATTATGAATACATTAATAGACTTCATAAGAAAGTAAAATTTACAAAGTGGACTTGGTCTTACAAAAACAAAATGGGAATTAAGTAACATTAGAATTCAGGGTCCACTAGAGGGAGACATTTTATTCTTTTAAGGAAGGAGGAAACGTTTTTACTTTAAAAAGAAATTACTGTGGAATTTGTTTTTGGCTTCTTTGCAAAACAAAGAATTATTGAATTCTAATGCCTACTACAACACTAAATATTATTCTTATGAAATAAAAGAAGTCTCTGTGTCTGTACACTACTGGACTGTTTCACAGACACTTCCTCTTAGCCTGGCTCTCTATGGAGGAGCCACATGGTAATGACAGAGCCTACTACCTATTGGAAGCAGATACACTATCTCAAATCTGGATATGAGAGGCACATTTCCTGCACTATGTATTTTATAGACTTTGAAGGAATTAAAGCACTAGCAAGTTTTGGAGACTAAAACTAATTTGTAATAATTATACATTAATTGGTTGTTCCTAAAAACTTACAGCCTACCTGAGAAAACTCCCACGTCTGTTCTGTAGCTTTTGACGTACAGAACCCTGTGTTTTGCAATTCTTTCCAAAAAGAAAGGCTTTGCCTGCACAGAAAAGATAGTTTAAAAGGGTTGATGTCACCCATACAACGACAACATTGACAGATTGCTTACCATCTGTCTATTTGTTGGGCACCTTCTCTGGATTGCCTTCCTCACCCTGTGACATGACCTTCATAATGTGGGAAGTATTTGAAAGTTAAAAAGCATTCCAGAGGTATAAACTGTTATTGTTTTCATTCTTTTTTTTTTTTTTTCGCCCAGGCTGGAGTGCAGTGGCACAATCTCGGATTACTGCAACCTCCGCCTCCTGGGTTCAAGTGATTCTCATGCTTCAGCCTCCCTGCAGCTGGAATTACAGGCTGCTGCCGCCCTGCCCCACTAATTTTTGTATTTTTAGTGGAGATGGGGTTTCGCCATATTGGCCAGGCTGGTCTCCAACTCCTGACCTCAGGTGATCCGCCCCCCTCAGCATCCCAGAGTGCTGGAATTACAGGTGTGGGCCCCCGCACCCGTCCTGTTTTCATTCTTGCTGTTGTTATTTGTGGGGCAATAACTAGTCAGCACAGGCTAATTCTAGTAGTTTTTTTGTTTGTTTGTTTAGACTACAAAATACAAGTTTTTTTATTTTCTACTTAGTTTCTGTGACAGGTGAAATCTTTCTAATGAGCCAAACAAAGATCCAATACTATGATTGTGAAGTAGTTATGAATACTTAATGGGTGCATAAAAATCTTCGCAAAAAAAAAATTTTAAATAAAGTGAGAAAAATAAGGCAATATGATTTTATGTAGGTGTCTGTACTTCCTTCCATCCTGAGGACTTGGTGAGGAAGAGACTGGGGCCCTGCACAATGAAATTGTTCATTTAATAAATAAGCAGCTAAATTTTATTGCCCTGAATCTTGGACAGAGTTACAGCTGTTGAAGATCTCAGGGCTTCAGGGGTTCTACAGCACTATTATATTTTAACTGTGTTTTTAAAGGCATTGCAGATATTTTGAAATATATAGAAGAATACATCTCAGGGAATAAGAATCCAAAACAATCCAACCACTAGAAAAACCCACTCTTATTCATGTAATTTATCTACCCACATTGTTTTATGTGCTACTTTAAAATTTCATATTGTATTAATGACATTTCCACATGTCATAAATATTCTTCAACAGTGAAGCTTTTAATGGCTTCAGAGTGTTCCATTTGCCTAGGCCTAAAATTGATTCACTAAGGGCCTGTTGTTGGGCATGTGTGTGGTTTCTGTCACTCTGGGTTGGTATTCTTCCCTGCACAGGGATGTTATAATTATGGTAATGTTCACTGAACAAACTGACAGAAGATATTACTTGGGATCACTCCTCTCCTAATAACCTGAAATATTTGATAACTTTTTATTATGGCTAGGAGATATTTCTGGGTCATTTTTGAGCATAATTCTTTTAGTTTGCCTTATACAATGAGCTTGTTTTCTATGAATAGAAAACAGAATTGCACTTTATTACTGGTTCTATTTGCATATTTACCCTAAATATTGTGGTCTTGATGAAGAGTTTTTGACTTTTTTCCTCTTCTCAGAATATTTACAAGTCAGATCTCCAGTGGCTGAGAGGCATTGGCTGGGTCCCCATTGGGTCTATGGATGTGGTCAAGTGCAAGAGAGCTGCTGAAATACTGAGTGATAACATCTACCGCCAGCCTCCAGACAAGCTGAAATTTACCAGTGTGACTGATTCTCTAGAGCAGGTGCTGGCCAAGAACAATGCTCTCAACATGAACAAGGTGAGTCCCAGCTGCCTCAAGCTTGTCCAAGATGCCAGAAAATGTTTTTATACTTTAATGACTAATGGAGTCAAAATTATCTATGAAGGCATGGGGTTGCATTTACCTTTTAAATTACATGCTTGAAATCCTCTAAATAATTTTGATTATTCCCAGTTTCAATCTTGATAACTAGTAATAAGACTCACACTTCCAGTAGAATACTTTATATTCAAGTCTGGCTTATTTTTCCTAATTAGGTCAGTAATAACAGTTTTAAATGAACTTTTTCTCATTTCTATTTCAAATGATTTTTAATCAACATCTTATCTTCTTTTATAGCGTTTATACACAGAGGCCTGGGACAAAGACAAGACTCAAATTCACATAATGCCTGATACACCAGAGATTATGTTGGCAAGGCAGAACAAAATCAACTACAGTGAGGTGGGGCAAAAATCTGTGGCGCCATATTATGGTGGTGGTGTCTATACTTAGTTTTGTGGAGATTCTTGGGCCGCAGCTGTCATGGTGCATGTGGCTCTTTCATTTAACACTCCGCCCATCCAACCTTTCATCTCTGGGTTAAATATTACATTTTATGGGATTCCACTGGCAAACTGAAGTCACCAATGTCTTTTCTGTTCGTGGTGATTTCCAATGTAAGTCAGTGGGACTGAGTAGTATTTTAGACATTTCAGAGGATTGTCAGATAAAATACTAGCCCATTATTTCTGCGAAAATATGCATGCCCACTAATTCCATCCCTACCAATTAGATACATCAGTAAATCACTGCCCTCTCCAGGGTGGAGAGAGTAAAGGGACAGAAAAGGCCGCAGTTAAAATAACTGAGCTTTGTCTATAGAAAGAAAACCTTAGGCATAAGGAAGAAGTGTTCTCTATCAACATTGATTACTGACTTTTTTTAAAGTAAAATGTAATTTTATAGACACATGGTTTACTAATATGATACAACCAAAATTTAGAAAGTTGTGATTATAGCTGTTAACTATATTTTATTATATTTTAATTTTTCTTATTTGTCTTTTAAACATTATAAAATATTATGATTGTCATACAAATTGTAGGCAATAAAAATGAATAAAAATATATTTATATGCATATAGATAGATATTAAACATTGTTCTGCCATTTTTTTTCCACTTAGTGGGATGTTTGGATTGCTGCCTTGTTCATCAATCTGTATTACTAGATTGTATTAATCTATGCTGATATGTATATCATATTGATCTATGTATAGCATATTAATCTATAATGATATATAATAGGTTAATATATCACTATATATTAATGTTCATTGATATATCCCATTTATTTCTAATGCTATGTAGTATTTTTGGTAAAATATAATTTATTTGCTTTCCACTATTGCCAGAAACTTGAATTGTCTCCAGTTCCTATCCTTTTTTAAATTTTAGGATATAAGTCACTTAATAATCTCTGAATTGTTGAGGTCAAACCTTTTGCTTTAACTCTTTGACTTTCTTTCTATAGACTCTATACAAACTTGCCAATGAAGAAGCAAAAAGGAAAGGCTATGACTTGCGAAGTGACGCCATCCCCATCGTGGCTGCCAAGGCCTCCAGGGACATTATTAGTGATGTGAGTAGCAACACCCTAGATATTTACATGGACGGATGAAGTGGGGAGGCAGGATTATTACTATTATAACATTTGGGGG
This sequence comes from Hylobates moloch, assembly GCF_009828535.3. Taxonomy (NCBI): domain Eukaryota; kingdom Metazoa; phylum Chordata; class Mammalia; order Primates; family Hylobatidae; genus Hylobates; species Hylobates moloch. The sequence goes on from NW_026652276.1 coordinate 91,117,460, forward strand.
CCAGTTTAAGCACATTTATTGGCTTATTTTTCTAAATCAAATAAATGTTTTTCATTTGAAAAAACTCATATTTTAAGCTTTGGAAGACTTTAGTATCTACGTCCCAGCTAGGAAGGGGGTAACCTAAACCAGTATACTTCAATCCAGTAAAAAATTGGATGTGATTCTACAATTTTTCATATCTACAATTATGAGAAATTCATCTCCATATTTTGAGCATGGAGTCTCACAGAAAATAGAAAATGGCAGAAGAGGTGTTAAAAAATAACTTAGTTACATGTATTGGTTCAACATCAGAAAAAGAGCTGATAGAACCAAGTCTAGGAAAATCCACCTTTCCCCAAATCTGCTCTGTATTTTTGCAAACTCGTTTTTTTTTTTTTGGAAAAGTATCTTAAATGCTTCCTTTTGAGTTCTTTTAAAATGAAAACAGAAAGACAAAGACGAGGAAAACAAGAAAATGGTGAACCTAATTTCTCTTCCTGCCATCTCTGAAAGAGGTGGGTTCTTTGGTGGAAAATTCAGACTTCTTCTTCTTCTTTTGTTTTGTTTTTTTTGTTTGTTTGTTTCTTTGAGACAGAGTCTCAGAGTCTCACTCTTGTTGCCCAGGCTGGAGTGCAATGGTGTGATTTTGGCTCACTGCAACCTCCGCCTCCCGGGTTCAAGCAATTCTCCTGCCTCAGCCTCCCGAGTAACTGGAATTACAGGCACCAGCCACCACACTTGGCTAATTTTTTTTTTAGTATTCAGTATTTTTTGTATTTTTAGTAGAGACAGGGTTTCACCATGTTGGCTAGGCTGGTCTCAAACTCCTGACCTCAGGTGATCCGCCTGCCTCGGCCTCCCAAAGTGCTGGGATTACAGGCGTAAGCCACTGTGCCAAGCTGAAAATTCAGACTTCTGTAAATATTTGTTAGGATTGGTGTGGTGTGTTGTCTGAAATAGAGAAAAAATATCCAGTTAGCCCTTACTACCACAAACAACAAAATGCTTTTTTGTAGATATATATTCCATTTTCTCACTTGAGGAATCCCAAACAAACCTCAGTCAAATTTGATCTCCAACAGAGCAGGGCTCGTAGGGTGGAAATATAATCCAGACCACTTCAGGGAGTCAAGTGCCCCAGCAGAGCTGGATTTGGGAAGGAGTGTGGGTGTGTTGGATGGAGGGATAAAATGGTATCTGTGGACTCAGGAATAGCAGTCTCAAAATCATATGTAAAATGTCTGGGTTAGTGATTTCATGGGCCCAAGATGAAGAAACAGCAATACACAGTACCAAATGATCTTCTGGAACGTGTTGCTTCCTTTATTTTCAGAAACGTAACGTCTACATGCCATAGGACCATGTAGTTTGGCCTGTCTTCCCACTGGACTATTCCCATTAGACTGTTGCTGTTAGACTATTTGTGAGACTTCCCATTAGACTATTGCCCATTAGATTAGTGCTGTAGAGTCTAATAAGAATTCAGGATGAGGAGATAAACTGATATTCAGATTCTTTCATTTCTTTGCAAGAATTAGCAATTTTAAAATAATAAAGTTTTACATTAATGAGGCTTCTAAGCCTTTCTATTCATTTTTATTTTTGAAATGACCACCTTTATTTCAGTACAAATACAAAGATGGTTACCGCAAGCAGCTCGGCCACCACATTGGAGCCCGGAACATTGAAGATGACCCCAAGATGATGTGGTCCATGCATGTGGCCAAGATCCAGAGTGACAGGGAGTACAAGAAGGACTTTGAGAAGTGGAAGACCAAGTTCAGCAGCCCAGTGGACATGCTGGGGGTGGTGTTGGCCAAGAAGTGCCAGACCTTAGTCAGCGACGTGGACTACAAGAACTACCTGCACCAGTGGACATGCCTGCCCGACCAGAATGATGTCATCCACGCTCGGCAGGCCTATGACCTCCAGAGCGACGTGAGTAATTAAGATCCATGGTAACTGCTCATAATAGTAATTCATAGAAATACTGAGACAGTGGTCTAGCATTAGGTAGAACCTTCAGAAGGGATGACATTTCTTTTCTCTGCTCATTTTTTAGGCACCTCTTCCCCTTACTTTGTTTGGAGAGAAAGAAAGTAATACCTGAGACTGTATTTGGCCTTCATATATTGAAGGACATATACACAAAGTTTCACTATCCAAGCTTTCTAGTGTTATTATTGTTGAAATCATGTTAAAACAACTTCAGTAATACTCGCTTTTGTGTTTAATCTTTCCAGAACATTTACAAATCTGATCTCCAGTGGCTGAGAGGCATTGGCTGGGTCCCCATTGGGTCTATGGATGTGGTCAAGTGCAAGAGAGCTGCCGAAATACTGAGTGATAACATCTACCGCCAGCCTCCAGACAAGCTGAAATTTACCAGTGTGACTGATTCTCTAGAGCAGGTGCTGGCCAAGAACAATGCTCTCAACATGAACAAGGTGAGCCCCCAATTTGTAGGAAAATAAGACAGGGCTATATGTCATTTAAGATACCTATTGTTAATTAAGTTAGTCTCTTTTTTTAAATCCAATTAAATTGCTATCCAATGTATAGTGATTCAGTTGAATTCTCTATTCCGTTAGATAACAATATATGGGAGCATGTCTGCTTTGACATCTCTTGTGAAATAGCCAGAGTTAAGAATGGGACAGCTCTTTGGGAGGCTGAGGCAGGCAGATCATGAGGTCAGGAGATGAAGACCATGGGGAAACCCTGTCTCTACTAAAAATACAAAAAATTAGCCAGGTGTGGTGGCAGACGCCTGTAGTCCCAGCTACTCAGGAGGCTGAGGCAGGAGAATAGCGTGAACCTGGGAGGCGGAGCTCATAGTGAGCCGAGATTGCACCACTGTACTCCAGCCTGGGCGACAGAGCGAGATTCCGTCTCAAAGAAAAAAAAAAAAAAAAAAAAAAAAGAATGGTACAGCTATTTTGGGTTCAAATTGTTTGAAGTCTATAAGAGTTAGTTATATATGATTTGGTATGAAGGTTTCTTTCTTGCTGAGTACATATTTATGTAAGCGCAGAACAAACAAGAAAGATGCAAGCCGGGCATGGTGGCTCACACCTGCAATCTCAACACTTTTGGGAGGCTGAGGTGGGGAGAACACTTGAGCTCAGCAGTTTGAGATTAGCCTGGGCAGCATGTCGAAACCCTGTCTCTACAAAAAATACAAAAATTAGCCGGATGTGGTGACGTGCACCTGTAGTCTTAGGTACTTGGAAGGCTGAGGTGGGAGGATCACCTGAGCCTGGAGAGGTTGAGGCTGCAGTGAGCCGTGACTGTGCCACTGCATTCCAGCCTGGGCAAGAGAGTGAAACTCTGTCTCATAAAAAAAAAAAGAGAACGATGCAAATCTTCATAACATTTATCAGAAAGAAATCTAGCGATAGCACATACAGGTACATTTGCAGCCAATAAACTAACAACAAACAGCATCAAACAAATAAAATCATGGGAAGGATTTGTTAATATAGTCATAGTACAGATATGGATGGGAATATATGCTTGGGAAATACCTGCTTTTTATTTAATTGGAGTGGGAGTGACCTGGTTACCAAACACACACACGTGGGTGTGTATATGTGTGTGTGTGTGTGTTTTATTTTATATATATATATACTTCATATCTTAGTATACATTTATATTTTGTTACAATAAATATCTTGTAAAATCAAAGAGGTTGAAAAGAATATTAGCATACAGCACATGGAACAGACAGCAAGAAAGCTGGCTCTCAACTTTGTCATGGTTTCTTAATTGAAAACTCCTGTTTTCAACAAACTGTTTTTCTAATTCATTAACCTTTTTATCCTTCACAGCGCTTATACACAGAAGCCTGGGACAAAGACAAGACCCAAGTCCATATTATGCCTGATACACCTGAAATCATGTTGGCAAGACAAAATAAAATAAATTATAGTGAGGTAAGATCATTTGTTTTATTTCTTTGGTCTGGCCACATTGATTGTTGCTGATGTAGGAATGTCAGAATTACAAAATTAATTCTCACATAAAAGCCAGTTAGCTTAGTTGGCTTTTTATGCCATTTATCCTACCTTGAATATACATATCATTGTATTAAAAAATAGGCAGATAGAAAGGTAGATAGATTAGACAGACAGATAGACACAAAAATATCTTCATTTCAGGAGGGAAAAAATATCTCAAGTCAACTATTAATGACTAAAACATAGTTTTCATTAAAAATAATTCTTGCCATTAATCAAATTAGTACTTGCTTCAAAATTTGTGCAAGTTTATTTTCTTCAATTACCTCATCCGTAAAATAGGATTAAAATGCTTATCTTAAAGAATTTTTAAAGAATGACTAAATGAGGTAAAATATTTAACATGCCCAGTGTGCAGCCTGGTGCAAAGTATTTGTTTAATAAACTTTAATGTCTCTCCTTTACACTCAAGTTACCATGAAAATTAGATGTATTTAATGTGCTCAAAATAACTTGAGCTTTATTTACAAGAACTGAAATGAGAATTCTTAAATTCACCCATTTCAGATTGCCTGAGAACAATAAAATACATTCTTTTATGAACTATCTTCAGCCTTGCTAAGCTTGTCATTGCATATCTTTGCAGTCCAGAAATACTGCTGCATAAATAGCATCTTGCTCAATTGTTCTTGCTAAAGTCAAAAATTTATATGGTTGATTCAAGAATACTAATTTTTTAACATGTTTATGTGTCATTTTTTTTTAAGAAAAAAAGGAAGGCAGAGTTTTCTTCAGTTTGAGAGCACTGAAAAATTTAAGTACTAATTTTTAAGGTGACCAAATTTATTATTTTACCCATATTAATTACTTTTGCCTCTAATAATGTAGGCTTAAAGAGGAGGCATGCTTATATCAAATAATCATGACCAGTAAAATGAAGAGGGTACGATTTCACTTTCTCCAGCATTATAAAACAGACCAAAGGATAAGCCTGATTATAAATATTTGATTGGCCTTGGCTTCAGTCACTTTTGAATGGGCCATTTTCTCTTGGCCACAGAGCTTCTCAGTTGGATTATCTTCCCCCAGGAGGTTTATTTTATCCAAGGCAGATGAAGTTAGTTTCTATTCTAGATTATAATGAAGCTCTTAAGCCTCTCTCATTTGTTTACATTAGGGGAATTGAGGTAGATTTTTTTTTCAGACTGCTGCAAGGATATTGGCCTATTTTTTAATTCTAAAATTTTCAGCTGGATTTACTTTCTTTAAAATTGCATGATTATGCATTGAAGGCTCTGACTTCACCACAGTGCAATATATTAATGTAGCAAAATTGCACTCATCCCCCATGAATACAATACAAATAAATAAAAACAAAATTGCATGATCATGTTGAGTCCCTGAGGAATCTAAGATCACATTTCAGAATGTCCCACTAGAATTTCTTCTCAACCCATTGCCCGTAGTACCTTCATTCCATAAATGTAAAACAAAACAAACGCATCTATTTTTTTCCTCTTAAATTCTCATTTACCTATTCTAGTTTTCTTAAGTAACAAGCTTTAAAATACATCCTTGATGATAGCTAAAAGTGTTCTGTCCTTTGAAGCACGGCATCTTTTCTAAATGTTGAAAGAATTAAAGAACTCTATTTTTTTTGGCCTGTAGCCATGAGATGATTGAAGCACATTTTTTCCCACTTGTACCATTTTTAAAATGTGAACATTTATTCTTAAAGAAAAAACATAATAAATGAAGTGTTTGACCTTCCAGTTTCAAAAGAAACACTCCTAGAAATTTTGAAGAAAAACAAATTCCTTCTGGAATTTATCTCAAAGATATTAAATTGATTCTTATTTTTACTTTAGCTTTTTCTTATAAAGTCTCATCTTGAAAAGACTATAAACTGACACATCTTAATAATCCACTTTGTAAACATAATAGTGATCCTGTAAGAGTCTTAAGTCATTAAAAATATTTAAAAATATTAAGTGCCTCTGTAGCACATTTAAAATCCAGATACTAGTCCAGTATCCTTAATTCAATCTAATTTGAGAATGGGGCATAAAAATGAAGTTTAATTATTTGTATCACACTTTTTAGGGATTTTCCTTACTTTTAAGATTTTGTCTTTACACAGCCTCAACAATGAAAAGTACACTGAACAGTATAAAGTAGAGGGATGATAAAGCCTTATAGAACTGTAAATCTTTGTAGTTTTTCCCTTAAAGCCATACATTATTTCTAAATTCTTTTCCAGAACTATCTACTGATACTGTGTCTGCTTTATCTAACTCAATAAACCTCTTAAAAGAGGAAAGGGGGAAAGTGAAATTAAAGATTAAATTATTCAATCATAGATTGATCTAAAGGCTGTATTTGGATATAGATGAGCTGCTTTCAAACCTCAGCTACCTACCATCCTTGAGGTTACACAAAGGCTTTCCAAGGGGTAAACTGGCATGGATCGTTTTAAGTAAATCAGTCAACATAGCTTCAACTTCCATAAATACACTCTTCTAAATTATCTGCCCAAGAATGCCCCTGCAGCTTGAGTGGCATCCCACTTCTTTCATAGTCACTCTTCTCTCACACTAAAACAAAAAAGGCATGGTTTAAAGGTGAAGAAAGAAACTAGAGAACTAAATGCTACTCATTCTCTTGAACTGAATTCTGGATAGAAAAGCAACATTGCTATAAAGGAAATTATTGGGACATTTGATGAAATTGGAATATTCACTGTATATTTGATAGTAGAAGAGAATAATACTAGACAATAATACTGTATCAATATTAAATTTCCTGAGTCTGATACATATACTGTGGTTATATAAAAATATCTTTATTCTTAGGAGATACATGGTAAAGTATTCAAGGATGAAGGCCATGATGTGTACAATTTTCTCTTAATCAGTTCAACAATTGAAAATAATAATAATAAGTAAAATGAAGAAATACATACACACATAAAGAGAGAGATAGAGAAAGCAAATATGGTAAAAATGTTCATAAATTGGGTAGCTGGTATTCATTGTAGCATTCTTGCAACTTTTCTGTAGGTTTGAAGTTTTGCAAAAGATGGAAAGTATACATTTTAAAATATTAAAACATACATTAAAATATTTGACTAAGTATGATAATATAAAGATTTCATTTTTTAAATAAAGAACAAGAAATAGTCATACTCATCCTAGTAGTTACTATGATGCACGTCTGAAAGTATTAACAACGAAACTTTACCAAACATGGCTGGGTGCAGTGGCTCATGCCTGAAATCCCAGCAATTTGGGAGGCTGAGGCAGGAGGGATCACTTGAGTTCAAGAGTTTGAGATCAGCAACACCCATCTCTACTAAAAAATACAAAAATTAGCTGGGCATGGTGGAACACACCTGTAATCCCAGCTACTCGGGTGGCTGAGGCACGAGAATCGCTTGAACCTGGGAGGCAGTGAGCCGAGATTGTGCCACTGCACTCCAGCTGGGCGACAGAGGGAGACCGTCTCAAAAAACAAAAAACAGCAATAAAAAAACCCCACAAAACTCTACCAGACAACTTAATTCATTATTGCCCATCAAAACTTTGTAATCAAACACCATGAGCTCCTACAAGTCTCATTAAGAGATCCAATAAATTTTTATTTTTTATGTTTAAAAATCATTATAAAACTGTCTATTTATCTTGTTTTGATTTATTGAATACCGATGTTGGCAATTATTTAAAATTTTTTGTTAGGAGGATGCAGAATCAGTCAAAATTTTTATCACTGGTTCACAAAAGGGGCTAAAAGCCATTGGTATATATGATTGTTTAATGTGTGGTTCTGAAATGACACTTCCATGGAACATTTGTGTTTTGTCTTCTGTGCATGTCTGTCCTGCCACAGAAATTGAACAGTGGTGGTGCTTTCTCAATTCACAGAAAAAGTTAATAAATAGAATTTTATCAGTTTTGCAGTTTTGACTCCTAAATCTTTGGTACCTGCTACCCTCATGTCCGCTAACAACTTCCAGCAGTTGATGAAATAATAGGGAGCAAATCAACATTAATAGAGAGATTCAGAAAGAATGATACATCCTTAGTTCAGCACTAAATTTGATTATGGACACATCCTCCTAGTGGTAGTATTATTATATGTTATTATATGATACTATTCTCTGCTAGTAAAAATGTTCCCAATTCAAATTTGGAATTAAATAAATCAACATTTCTTGGTTCTTTCATGAAAAGGGCAAATGGTGAACAATCTAAACACATTAAGAGGTGTTCATTTAATGTATAACATTTATAAGATTTGCTCAAAGAGAGCTTGTGATGTTAAAACTTGCTGAATGTGAAATTTTCATTTAAATAAATATCCAAGGATAAACAAAGTAAAAGGGTTCTTTTTCTGATTTAAGGCTGAACATACTCATGTAGTTTTGCATCCAAAAGTGGTCTTCCTTTGACAAAAAAATATATTTTTCGAGTGAATGTGAATTCTGTATTTAAAAGCTACTCCTTCTTTCCTCAGAGCCTCTATCGTCAGGCCATGGAAGAAGCCAAGAAAGAAGGCTATGACTTGAGAAGTGATGCCATTCCCATTGTGGCTGCCAAGGCCTCTCGGGATATTGCCAGTGATGTAAGAGCTGATCAGGTCCTAACATTTCTTACCATCATGCCAGCCACACGGAATACAGCTGGATGTCTCTTGGGTCATCATCCACCTTAACTCCCTTCAGTGCATAGGCAAATATATTGAGGCTTGAGATACAGATAACTTGCCTAAGATCACAAGCATCATAGAGGCATAGCTTAGACTGGAATGTGGCTCATTTGACTCCTTATTTTTGGTCTTTGCTCAATAGGAGTGAGTGCCTCGATTAAAGTTAGATGTATGTATGCTGAGCTACTCACAAAACCTCAGGAACTTCCTTGGAACACTCAAGGCAAAGATGCCAGAAAAGAAGCAGGCTTAACTGAGTTTGCCCCATCACTTGAAAATGAACATAGAAGGACAAAATCTTCTTTCTATGTGGTGCACGGAACCAGTATTTCTTTACCCTAAAAATGAAAACATCAGATCCCTGGACATCTTAAAAATTAAGCCAAGAGTAGTAAAATTGTTCATTTTTATAGGTTTTTAAATGTTTAAATTCTGGTTAAATATATATATATATATAATATAAAATTTACCATCTTAACCATTTTCAAGTATACTGTTTGGTGGGGTTCAGTATATTCATATTGTTGTACAACAGATTTCCAGAATTTTCATCTTGTAAAACTTAAACTCTCTACTTATTAAATAACAGAAATTGTCCATTTTAAAACTATCCCTCCCAAATCATTTGTGAAGAGGAAATTATTTTTCAGACTATGCTAGAACATTTTAATGATCCATGTAAACATACGCCCCAGGTGTGTTCTTAAACAGGCTCACTCACATGATGGATTTCTGAGACACTGTCATGGTTTATTACTGTAATTGGACTCTTCATTTCAGTATTCACTTTTTATCATTTTTTGCCAACATATGATTCTGTAGCATACATAAAGGAACCATTGTGGGGTTATTCTGTGGACATGTGCCAATAAGCACAACAGTCCAATATGTGGCATTACAACAGCATGACCAGTGAAACTCCTCTGTTGCCTTAAAGATTTCATAGAAGGCACCACCACAGAAAGAACAACAGGGAATAGCCCTTTGTGCTTCCTTCTTATTTACTGGATTCTCTCTTTCAGTACAAATACAAAGAAGCATATCGTAAACAGTTGGGTCACCACATTGGTGCCCGAGCAGTACATGATGACCCCAAGATAATGTGGTCCCTCCACATTGCCAAAGTGCAGAGTGACCGTGAGTACAAGAAAGATTTTGAGAAATACAAGACAAGGTACAGCAGCCCAGTGGACATGCTTGGTATCGTTTTGGCCAAGAAGTGTCAGACCTTGGTCAGCGATGTGGACTATAAACATCCTCTGCATGAATGGATCTGCCTGCCCGACCAGAATGACATCATTCATGCACGGAAAGCCTATGACCTCCAGAGTGATGTAAGTTTCCTTGATGTTAGCTCTGTGTGTTAAAAGCGGATCTGAAACGTGTCTGTGAGTTATAACTAGTGCCGATGAACTTCAATTTGTTTGTATATTTCAAACAATTTACAATTAAATGTCTGAAAGGAGTTTCCCATTGGAGGTACTACAATTTGTTTTCTTCTCCAAAAGTTCTCTGTAGGGGAGGAAATAAAGTAAATATTATCTATTCTAAACAGGTATAAATCTTCCTAGGGATTCAGGCTTCCTTTGTTTGAATCAGATGAAACTTAGCCCTTAAAAATATATCACTGCAAACTTTTGGCTAAGGAAGTAAAAAAATGCATGTGTTTGTTGGCAGAGGGTAGTAGGGAGATAGTGAGAGGGAAAGCATATTATGCCAAATTACTTTAATTTACATTTTATACTTACTGATGGGAAAATTCTATCACTCTTGTGTTTTTCGAAACCAGTCATCTAATACTTGTCAACATTCAGCATGTCCTATTGAGAGTAAAATAAAATGAATAAGTAAGGAAACACCAAACGTATCTCTGTAACATCACATTTCCTTTATACACTTGAAGTTTTGTGATTTTTGAAGATGGAAATAAAAGTGAGAATTTTTTGACTGCAGTACTCACACACCATCAGTCTGAGTGTGTGGTTTTATTTGGAGCTATTAGACTACATTTTCCAAGGCTAAAAAAGCATGTTTCTGTGTAAAAATCTTGTAATACTCTCATAGGCAGGACCATGTCTTTTACTTTAAAAGAAGATCTTTTATCATTCTTGGTGTACTCCTCTGCACCAAAAAAATGCTCAGAAAAAAAAATACGCTTAGGATTCAATAACGTGTGTGAGTGAGTGAATGACTATGCTAGGAACCTTAACTATTCATCAGTATTTTTGTGTTTCTCTAGGATAACCCATTTTGTAACTATGAATCTGAAACACTAATTAATAAATGTGTTTCTTATCTGTTGATCTGCAGAATTTGTATAAGTCAGACCTTGAATGGATGAAAGGCATTGGCTGGGTTCCGATTGATTCCTTGGAAGTTGTTAGGGCCAAGAGAGCTGGAGAATTACTTAGTGATACTATCTACCGTCAGCGTCCAGAAACGCTGAAATTTACCAGTATAACGGACACTCCGGAGCAGGTGCTGGCAAAAAACAATGCTTTAAACATGAATAAGGTGAGTCTTCAATTCTCACTGTTAGATACCGAAAGTTACCACAGAATAATTTAAAAATTCTGATATATTATTGCATTTTAAAGATAATAATAAGAATCATACCTTCTTAAATGATTTTTCCACTATAATACCATAGTTATTTAGTGATACTTCAAAATATTAAACCATTGTTAAAAGTACTGTGTGCTTTTTTTTGTTTGTTTGTTTGTTTTGTTTTTTGAGACGAAGTTTTGTTCTCAACACCCAGGCTGGAGTGCAATGGCGCGATCTTGGCTCACTGCAACCTCCACCTCCCAGGTTCAAGTAATTCTCTTGCCTCAGCCTCCTGAGGAGCTGGGATTACATGAGCCTGCCAACACACCCAGCTAATTTATGTATTTTCAGTAGAGATGGGGTTTCACCATGTTGAAGGCTAGTCTCAAACTCCTGACCTCAGGTGATCCACCCATCTTGGCCTCCCAAAGTGCTGGGATTACAGGTGTAAGCCACAGTGCCCAGCCTAAAGTACTGTGTGCTTCTGATTGGATTAGTAGGTTGTCAAAAACAAAAATACTGTGTGCTATAACTCTTTCCTATAAATTATTTTAAATACTTCAATCCAATTATACTTTTCATAACTGATAAGTCCTTTAACAGTTAGATTCTTGAAAGAATTTTAATAAGAAACAAAGGTAAGGAATTTATGCAGCTTTAATAATTTTATTTCTACCTTGTATACAAGAGAGATGACTGGCACATAATGAAAACAATAATATCTGTGAACACCAAAATAATTTCTCTCTCTCTCTCTCTTTTTTTTTTTTGTAGCGCTTATATACTGAAGCCTGGGACAATGACAAGAAAACTATTCATGTCATGCCTGATACACCAGAAATCATGTTAGCCAAACTCAACCGAATAAACTACAGTGATGTAAGTAAACTGTTGATCTAGTAATGAACAGAAAGGCAAAAATGAACCATTGTAGCTGTTTTCTTAGGAAAATGTTTTGACTAATTTACTACACATACTACAAACTACCATTTTCAGTAGAAGAGATAGTTCTCACTTGATTCAATTTTGAGCTATGTGGTGGGTCCACAAAGTAGGCTGCCATTTTATTAACAGGTTATCAGGAATTGAATGATTATGAATAAATATTCCCATAGGAATTATACCTTTAAAACCTTCCCCTACAGGTCAGTGTGGATATCAAGTCATTTATTTTATTCAGCAGCTAGCAAGTAGGCAAGGACTGGGTTGGAATCTGATGAGTTAGTAAGCCGCATATTATTTTGCTGCTCCAGTATGCTCTGATAATCATTTGATGTTAACATTTTTCCAGGCATTTCTGCCAGGACCAACATTTTCATAAGGGCAATGATCCTGAAATCCCGGATCCATAGATGAATCACTGTCCGAGATAATAGTCCACAGCAAAATAAGAAAAAATAAGCACAATGCATTGAGTTTTTCATAAAACTGAATAGATTACATTTTAAAATATTGTCTTTATTTTTTATCCTTCTTATGTATTAAGATGCCGTGTCTTTTATATTATGATGACAATAATAAATACTGTTTTGTTTTGTTGTGTTTGAGACATAGTTTCACTCTGTCACCCAGGCTAGAGTGCAGTGGCACAATTTTGGCTCACTGCAACCTCCGCCTCCTGGGTTCAAGCAATTCTCCTGCCTCAGCCTCCCGAGTAGCTGGGATTACAGGTGCATGCTACCATGCCCAGTTAATTTGTGTATCTTTAGTGGAGATGGGATTTCACCATGTTGGCCAGGCTGGTCTCTTCTCAAACTCATGACCTCAGGTGATCCACCCATCTTGGCCTCCCAAAGTGCTGGGATTATAGGCGTGAGCCACCACGTCCGGCCAATAAATAATTTTTTTTTTACATCTGCTTGTTTGGCAAATAAAATTTTGCCAACCAAATGTTGATTTTTTTCCCCACATTTTTTTGTTGAAATTTACAAGTCAATAAAATTCTGGTGTTTGGAACATGTGCCTTAAAAATCCTAAGCACCCATGAGGCAAAGCTGTCTATAAACCCACCCTAATGCTTGACTTTGTGAATTATTTCTGTAGTTTAAATGAGGACAAAGAAAAAGTAATAATAAACAGCTTCACTTTTTATGGAAGGAGTAAATGAATAATGACTTTCTTTTCTACAGAAACTCTATAAACTTGCTTTGGAAGAGTCCAAGAAGGAAGGCTATGACTTGCGTCTGGATGCCATTCCAATCCAAGCAGCCAAGGCTTCAAGAGATATTGCTAGTGATGTAAGTGGATGTTTTGGAAAAGCAATTTCTTATTCAAAGATGTTGACAAATAGAAGCTTTTAGAGTTTTTCTTGCCAGAAATTTAGTTACCCCTGTAAGTCTCAATTCCCTTTAGTGATTTTTCCCTGTACAAAATTGTAAATGGAAAAAAAGAAAAGCACAAAATTCTAGACCCATTATACCCATCAATCAATCAAAACTAGAGACCTACTATTTTTAAAAAAGTGTTTTACGGACACCAAAAATGGGTTCATATTTTTGAGCCTCAGAAATTGAACACTCCCTCTTCAAAAATAAATAAATAAATAATTGCGCAGCAGTTGACCTAGATGTTTGTGAAATTAAATGGATTAATTTATTCCCTTCAAATAATATGTGAGAAACAGCCAATATACATGTAAACTCCTCCTTACTACTTCTATTTATTCTTGCATTAAAAGAAAACTAGATGGATACGTCTTAGGGATTTGTTTTGTCCTTTGTAACTCCTAATTGGTGAGATGTCCCTCACTGGACACAAGAACAAGTGGCAAAGTAAGCAGAGCTTTTTCTCAGCACCCGCTTGCCTCTTCTCTACTCCTTTTCTTCACATGCGGAACACCTCCTAAGGGTGGCCAGCGTCCTCATTCTGTAACAAGCCTCCTTAGGACTCAAATCCAGACTTTCCCTCTTCTGGAAGGGCCTCATGCCTTAGACATATGCTTCATTTCTTCTGTAAACTAAAAAATATCTGAAAGAGATCTCAATCAATTTAGAAGTTTATTTTGCCAAGGTTAAGGACACACACCCCATCATCAAAACTTTTCTTGCTGTTAAGCTGGAGAAGCCCACACCATAATCGTCTCATGGTAAAATGGACCATAATGTGTTATTCTTGAATCTTAAAGGTAGATAAACTGACTCATAGTGAAAGTTCAGTGATGTTGACAGGCTAACAAGAGAGCCATTTCCTGGTGACACATAAACTCTATCTAAATGTAACACATATCCTTGACTGAGAAGTCTATTATAAGTTCTAATAAGGGAATTATTCTAAAATATTCTTAATGTCAAACAGTTTTGGGAAAATATAGTTATTTTCCATCCGATTGTTATGCTCCGTCAGATTGTACAATATATTTACCTCTACTTGTTAAGGAATCAAATGTAAACTAAGCAGTGTGATATAATGAGGAGGAAAAATATTAGGAATGAGAAGCTCTTCATTCTAGGCTCATGCTGCCACCTGCTTGTGGTGTCTGTGCAAATCACTAAACCCCTGCTAGGTTCAGGTTTTTACTTTTAAAAATAGGGTTGATGATACTCACTTTTCTCCTTCATGATAGTGTTGGGGAAAAGAAAGAGAAACAATGTGAATGTGAACCTATGAAACATGATTATATAAGATGTTCTTGTCATTATACTCATATCTCTATTTATTAGTACAAGTACAAGGAAGGCTACCGCAAACAGCTTGGCCACCACATTGGGGCCCGGAACATTAAGGATGACCCGAAGATGATGTGGTCCATCCATGCGGCCAAGATCCAGAGTGACAGGGAGTACAAGAAGGAGTTTGAGAAGTGGAAGACCAAGTTCAGCAGCCCAGTGGACATGCTGGGGGTGGTGCTGGCCAAGAAGTGTCAGATCCTTGTAAGCGACATAGACTACAAGCATCCCCTGCATGAATGGACCTGCCTGCCTGATCAGAATGACGTCATTCAGGCTCGGAAGGCCTATGACCTGCAGAGTGATGTGAGTGGCTCTAATATTCTTCAGTAATGGTTTAGAAAAGCATTCTAACTCTTTTGTGCCATGGAATCTTTCCACAGTCTGGTGAAACCTACAGACACCTCTTTACGATAATGTTCTGAAATGCACAAAATAAAATATGTATTTAGTTTCAAAAGAAACCAATCATATTGAAATATCATTATCAAAGTATTAAACCAAACCTGTAATGTGCTTTTCATTAACACATTAAGTAGAAAGTTCTAGTGGTGACTGTAATAACTAATTTCAAAGAAGCGATGAGCATAAATACTTTAAGACATCAGCAACAACTCTATTAGTCTGTTCTCATGGTGCTATAAAGAACTACCTGAGACTGGGTAATTTATGAAGAAAAGAGGTTTAATTGACTTGCATTTCCATGGGCTGTACCAGAGCATGGCTGGGAAGGCCTCAGGAAACTTAAAATCATGGTAGAAGGTGAAGGGGAAGCAGGCACATCTTCACATGGTGGAACAGGAGAGAGAGAGCAAAGGGGGAAGTGCTACACACTTTCAAGCACCCAGATCTCATGAGAATTCACTCACTATCATGAGAACAGCAAGGCGGAAGTCCAATCACCTCCCACCAGGCCCCTCCTCCAACATTGAGGATTACAATTCAACATGAGATCTGGATGAAGATGCAGAGCCAAACTGTGTCAAACTATAATAGGACATAAAAAGATTTGAGATTTCTATAGCTGACAAAGTCAGGTGTAGTGTCAATACTACTGTAATATATTGCTTATACTTATAATGGATGAAATGCTGTATTTCAGTTAGAGGTTAATGAAAATGAGGATGTTACATATTTTTTCTATCCAAGTTCACTGATGCCAGGTTAAGAATTCCTGTTCTAAACAACCTAATTTTCCAAATGAATCAATTGCATTATAATTTTGTGTCTATTTAACTTATAGGAAGTATCTATTGTAACTTTTGAATGGAAGTTTAAAAATGAATTATACATATGAAGACAAATTTTCTAAAAAAACTTGAAAACAATTGCTCCCTAGAAATATGTTAGACACTTTTGTTGTTGGCCAATAGAGTCCTTTGGAGACTCAAATATTACCTCATTGATATCGAAGCTCCTTGTTTCAATCAAGCTCTGGTTAAATCAAGCACTTTTGGAAGAATGATAAAAGCAGTGACAGTTAAAAAAAGAGAGATTCCCTGAAAGCCATAAAAACAAAAAGAATTGTTACCCTTCCTTACAAGAAAAATTTTCCTTTGACCCATTGTTTATATTCAAAGAAGAAAATGAAAGAAAGAAAAAATGTATTTGTTTACTTGAATTTGAAGACAAGAAAGACGATGGAGGATAAAATAAATATGAGTAAAAAGAGATGTACTCTTTGACTTGGAAGCATGTACATAGAAGCATACAAAAAAAGATGTCTTTTTTTATCCCCAAAAAAACACATTAATGCAATGTGATCAACCAGTAATGCTCATTTCTTCTTTATATACCAAGAAGAGCTGTGAAGGCCACTGCCTAACAACATAGGAGCCAACTGTATACTAACCCAGTACAGTTTCCATAAGAGGAGGTAGGGACCATCAAATCAGAGAATAAACACTTTGTTTCAGGAGGCAGACAGTAATTTCCTTAAGGTGGTGTTGTATCACTGAAAATGAATAGCATTAAAGAGATTTTTATGAGTCTTTAAAACAGTAAATATTGGCTACCTTCAGGAGCCAGGCATTTAACTAGCCATTCTAAACCAAAGTAAAGCAATCCTGTAGGTCTTCCCAGAAATTTACACAAATAAGATTCAGACTTATACATTATCTGTGTATGTTAAATCAGGATCAGGCACCAGGCTGTCTAGGTGACATCTATAGATATTTGACATTATTTCATTTTCAGGCTATTTACAAATCTGATCTTGAGTGGCTGAGAGGCATAGGATGGGTTCCCATTGGCTCTGTAGAGGTTGAGAAGGTGAAGAGAGCTGGAGAAATCCTGAGTGACAGGAAGTATCGCCAGCCTGCAGACCAGCTCAAATTCACATGCATTACAGACACTCCGGAAATTGTCCTCGCAAAGAATAATGCCCTGACAATGAGCAAGGTGAGTCTCCAGCTGTTTCCTGTTGCCAGAATCATACCTTCCACAGATTTGGCTCATAAAGTAGGAAATTCTCTAAGGGTTCCCTGAGAAAGGAGGTGTCATAGGCCTGATTCTCATGCAGGCCTTTAACAGAGCATCTGCTTGAATTCAAGGTGACCCCGTGTGCTCTTCTCACCCTGCCCCCTAATTCTTGTGTGCATGTGGGAACAGAGCCTGGAATGATTTCCCTGGAGTGATGCACTCACCCTTCTAAGCAGTGACCTGGAGACATCACAATTGCATTACCCTTCCTCACACATTCTCCTAGGCAGAGCAGATTCAGGCCACTTACGTGTCTTTAGCCATCTGGTAAGGAATATAAGCCATTTACACTTCATTCTGAGGGCTGGGATACACATAGTGTTTCATAGAAATGCTGGTATACATTCAAATTGGTTGCTCAGGTTGCTCCTCCACATTAGGTTATGGAAATCCACTTTTGAAAGCTAGCTGCTATTTCTGCTTTCAGTTTTATTACACAAGATAGATGATCATTTGTTTCATCTAAAATTTTATCAATCTATTTTTATCCAATGAGTCAGCCCTTAATATGCATATTTTAGACTGACTTGAACTTGAATTCTCCCACACCTGCCTGGAAGGCTTCCAATTATTAGGCTAGTACAATTGAGTGCTCAGTACAAATATGAAAGTGGCTTCAGACAGCAAACTCCAGAGTCTGGGGTATACAACTCTAGAAACTCTTTTATACCATATCCATCAACAGCAACCACAATGACAACAGCAATAGGAATCACCAAAAAATCGTTGAGTATCTTCTATGATGGGCATTTTATATATGTGATGGATCATCTTCAAAAAATAATAAAAAAGAATGATTATCCCCCTCTCAGAAATGAGGAATGTGAGGAGTTACGTACCTTTCTCAAGATCACACAGCTTGGAAATAGTAGGGTTGGGTTTGCACTTGGGATTGACTCTGAAGTCTAGGGATTTCTACTGTCTCATAGTTCCATAACTGAGATCCATCTTTGGATATCTGAATAAGCTTGTGATTCACTGGATGAAAAGAATTACTAATAGCAACCATTATATTGCTTCACATTAATTATGAAACCATTGTACAGCTATTTAAATATTGCTATGTTTTACTTTCCCCATGACTCTTTTGCTTCCCTCATCTCCCAAAAGCATTAGAAGGAGCTATTTTATAGTTAAATGTGAGTTAAATTTGCTAACAACTGTAATGATGTTATTGGCTTTAACAGAAGGTCTTATACTCCCTCCCTCTCCCCACACCCCACGCCGCCCTGCCCTGTAGCATTTATACACAGAAGCTTGGGATGCTGACAAAACCTCCATCCACGTGATGCCAGATACCCCAGAAATCCTGCTGGCCAAGAGTAATTCTGCCAACATCAGCCAAGTAAGAGATTTCCTGACTGTTGCTTAAACCTAAGAGTAATTAAAATGCTTTTTCCACCGTAACAATTTCCTTTCTGGAATTGGCCTATTACCTTCCTCAAACACTCTTATTTTCTGTTGTCTATTATCCCTTCCCTAGAAACTTTACACCAAGGGATGGGATGAATCAAAGATGAAGGACTATGATCTGAGAGCAGATGCTATTTCCATCAAAAGTGCCAAGGCCTCCAGGGACATCGCCAGTGACGTGAGTACCTTCCATCTAACTCTCTGTGGTATCCACCGTGCTGAACAACCCAGAGGGTGGCTGGTGAACCACACTCTATAGTTATTTCCACATGTACCTTCCCGTCCTACTTCCTACCTCCCAAGACCGTTCCCTTTGTTGTTACAGAGAATAAAAATATATTTTGGCATTATAGTTAGAGTTGCTGCAGGGAATGCTTTCACCAATGAAGATACATGATTACATTACAATTATTTTTATAACAGTATAAAACATTGCTTTTAAATATAATAGTTCAGAGATGCCAAAATGTTTGTAATATAAAATTCTTGTCCATTTCATGTTGTCTGTAATTGTCAGCACGAGCATGGTTTTAAAACTGGATGTCCCCACCTGTATTTCTGGCATTTTAGTACAAATACAAGGAAGCCTATGAGAAACAGAAAGGCCACCACATTGGAGCCCAGAGCATTGAAGATGATCCCAAGATTATGTGTGCCATACATGCAGGAAAAATTCAAAGTGAAAGGGAGTACAAGAAGGAATTCCAAAAGTGGAAAACCAAGTTCTCTAGCCCAGTGGACATGTTAAGCATCTTGCTGGCCAAGAAATGTCAGACTTTGGTCACTGACATTGATTATCGCAATTACCTGCATGAATGGACATGCATGCCCGATCAAAACGACATTATCCAAGCAAAGAAGGCCTATGACCTGCAGAGTGATGTACGTAACATGAATTTTGGGAAAGGCGGAAGGGGAAGACGTAGATTTGTTCATTGCCCAGTCAGTGCCTCTGAGGACAGCCCCCTGGGCTGTGCACTGCACAAACCTGGGGGTGGGGCTGGGGGGTACCATTCACATTGTTTAATATAAAATCCATCTTTAGTAGTTACGTTGTGGGAAGCAAAAATAGAGATGAGCCCTAGTGAGCTCATGTCCTTTATTCCCCAGCCTAGATTCCAGACTTTTTTCCATGTCATTTGTAACTTCTGGCAATGAAAACATATTGCAGACAAATATAAATCATCTGAATGTTTTTAAAATAATTGCTGCTATTATGCTAGATCCAAAACACTAAATTGCATTTCCTTGGGTCCATTATCACAGGATTAAAATGGAATCCAATTCAGGAAAATTTTCCTTTAAAGATTTTCAACTATAAAATTTTTTGAAATATCAAATAATTATATTATAGAATTCAGCTTTATTACTATATATTATTATTCATGGCTAGCATAAATAATTATGTTTTTACAAATTACTTCTCTCATCAATATTAAAAACCCTGAATCATGTGAGATCTCAGGTCTTACTTTTTTGGAAGTACAATCTCCTGCACTTATCCCTTCAACTTCATGTGCTTTATTTTTCAGCTAAGGATTGGTATGTCTAAAACTTGAAATGTTTTTTCTTTTTTCTTTTTTTTTGAGATGGAGTTTCACTCTTGCTGCCCAGGCTGGAATGCAATCTCCAATTGTACTCCATCCCTTAAAAAAATTTTTTTTAAATGTTAGCACTCACGACTTTAACTTATGATCACAAAAGGGATTTCCAGTGTCACAATGATGTACTTTCATGTTTTATTTTTGCTTTGCCATTGCATGTACCCAGAGTTTCAGTGCTGAAGGCCTGCACTTTGCTTCTCATACAATCTTTGCCTATTTTTTCATGAAATGTTGACATTTGCCCTTTTTTTTTTTCTTTGAGACAGAGTTTCGCTATTCTTGCCCAGGCTGGGGTGCAATGGCACAGTCTCGGCTCACTGCAAGCTCTGCCTCCCGGGTTCAAGCTATTCTCCTGCTTTAGCCTCCCAAGTAGCTGGGATTACAGGCATGCGCCAACATGCTTGGCTAATTTTTGTATTTTTAGTAGAGACGGGGTTTCACCATGTTGGTCAGAAATGGTATTTTTGTCTGACATCTTCTTTATAGAGTGTGTATAAGGCAGACCTGGAGTGGCTGCGTGGCATCGGCTGGATGCCAGAAGGCTCAGTGGAAATGAACAGAGTAAAGGTTGCTCAAGACCTCGTGAATGAAAGACTCTATAGGACACGTCCAGAAGCTTTGTCATTCACCAGCATCGTCGACACTCCAGAAGTTGTCTTGGCAAAAGCCAATTCTCTGCAAATAAGTGAGGTAAGAACCATCCTACTATCAAGCTTTCCTGGTTCTGGATTCTGTTTTCCAAAGATACCACCCAAACTGAGCCCGTAGACTGGACTTCTTCAAAGAATCTTGGTGACAGGAGCAACTCTAAAAATGTCTTTACTAGTGAAGATACACTGAAAATAGAACCCTGACAAACACCA
>NW_026652276.1:91163297-91320738 GCF_009828535.3 Hylobates moloch
TAAGAAAAATAGTGTAAAAATATGCATAATAAATTAGAATGAAAACAAAAAGTAAAAAGATAACATAATACATGTTTGCATTAACTATTTTCTAGTTTAATTAATTAATTACTTTATTTATTTATTTTTTGAGAGGGACTCTCGCTCTGTCACCCAGGCTGGAGTGCGGTGGCGCGATCTCAGCTTGCTGAAACTTCTGCCTCCCAGGTTCAAGCGATGCTCCTGCCTCAGCATCTCTAGTAGCTGGGATTACAGGTGTGTGCCACCACACCCAGCTAATTTGTGTATTTTTAGCAGAGAGAAGGTTTCACCATGTTGGCCAGGCTGGTCTCAAACTCCTGACCTCAAGTGATCCACCTGCCTTGGCCTCCCAAAGTGCTGGGATTATAGGCGTGAGCCACTGCACCCAGCCCTTCTTGTACATTTTAATATGGAGAATATTTTTTCTTCTGTACAGAAAACAAGTCAGTTGTCAAAATAGGCCCACTCAAAATTTATACAAAAGCTTGACTGAAAATTTGTATAAAACTTGTCCATGCTTACAAGGATAAAATTTGTCTAAGCACTCATTTTTCAGACATGCAAAAGCTACAGAACTGTCACTAATTAAAATCCACTTCTTTCTGTGCTGTAGAAGCTCCCCTACTGATAGGTATGATTTGTGAATTATATATTTAAATTACTATTATTTCTGAGTCTTTCTGTTATTTGTTAATACACAATGTATCCATTAAAATATGAACATATACTTACATACATTTTTAAAAAACTTGTAAATCAGTCACTACTTTAGTTAACTTCTCTTTAAAACCAAAAAAATAGCTATGACATCCAATCATGCTTCAGCGGAAGATCTAACATTACCAAATGATATGGATCATTAATCATATAAGATCAAAAAAGCCATATTGAAAAAAACCCACAAATGTAACAAGTTCTTAAGGTTACAAAACTGAATTGAATTAGAGATAAATAAATTGAATTATTGCATTAAAGAAATTCAATAACCCATTAATGTCTAAAGTTATCCCAATATTACCAATACACCAACACAAGAAAACAAAGCCAAACCCTTTTTATGAACGAGATTATAAAGCATGAGCAACTACTTCAAGGCTATCATTCAAATTTAAAATTTATTGTACATTTGAAAATAACTGAAAGAGTATAATTGGAGCACTTTGGGAGGCCGAGGCAGGCAGATCACCTGAGGGTCAGGAGTTTGAGACCAGCCTGACCAACATGGAGAAAGCCTGTCTCTACTAAATATACAAAATTAGCTGGGCCTGGTGGCGCATGCCTGTAATCCCAGCTACTCAGGAGGCTGAGGAAGGAGAATGGCTTGAAGCCGGGAGGCAGAGGTTGGGGTGAACGGAGATCGTGCCATTGCCCTCCAGCCTGGGCAACAAGAGCGAAACTCCGTCTCAAAAAGAAGAAAAAGAGTATAATCGGAATGTTTATGACACAGACATGATAAATGCTTGAGGTGGTGGATACCCAGTTATCCTGATGTGACTATTACCCACTGTATGCCTATATCAAAATATCTCATGTACCCTATAAATATGTATGTACCTACTATGTACCCATAAAAATAAAATATAAAACATTACAAATAATAAAAACAAAAGAAAGGAGGTTGTCACGCCCAGACCTTTGGACTCCAGACACCATTACATGTTCCGGGACAGTGGTGCACAGAACTATTCTCACCTATTCTCTTCCTTAACTGCTCTCAAGTCCTTGGGCTTCAAAACTGTGCCCCTGTGGTATTAATTCCACCTGAGCCATTGAAGGTATTGGCAAATTTGAATCTAGGATGATACCTTATTTTTCTCCTTTTCAGAAACTTTACCGTGAGGGCTGGGATGAAATGAAGGCGGGCTGTGATGTCCGGCTGGATGCCATCCCCATCCAGGCTGCCAAGGCCTCCAGGGAGATTGCCAGTGACGTGAGTGGTCTTTTTTAACTTCTCAGTTTTTTTTTTTTTTCAGCCGATGCCCTAGGTGCATTAAGAGGACATGCTGTGACCCATCTGCTTTATTTTTGCATCTCCAGTATAAATATAAGCTTGACCATGAGAAGCAGAAGGGACACTACGTGGGCACCCTCACAGCCAGGGATGACAACAAGATCCGCTGGGCCCTCATAGCTGACAAGCTCCAGAATGAACGAGAGTACCGGCTGGACTGGGCCAAATGGAAGGCCAAGATCCAGAGCCCTGTGGACATGCTTTCCATCCTGCACTCTAAAAATTCCCAGGCTCTGGTCAGTGACGTGGATTACCGCAATTACCTGCACCAGTGGACCTGCATGCCCGACCAGAACGATGTGATTCAGGCCAAGAAGGCCTACGAACTGCAGAGCGATGTGAGTGGGCTGCATTTGGGGATGAGCTCTTTTCTCAGTTTGCCATGACTTCCAGAGAGTTTATGACACTAAACCCTTCTGTCATCATTTTACAACTTCATATCACCAAGAATTTAATATTAGTGAGACCTTATAGTATGGTATCAAAATCGCCAAATCTAAGAAGGACCTAGACTTTAAATCAAGAAATAAATGGTAGTATGAATACAGGTCTTAATTGTATCAGATTAAAGAAAATTGTGAAAATATTCTTTCTACAGAGTTTAGATAGCAATAGAGGCTTATATCCAGTAAAATATTGGCAGCCCATGGACAGGATGTAGGCACAGACATGCTTTTTTAATTGATACGGTGTTTAGAAATTTTGAATTAAGTTGCCAAGATTTTAAAATCCAAAAATTTTTGTGTACAAATGTCGGATTTCCCATTTCTCTCGGAAATTCAGAGGACACAGCTCTGACTTATCCCTTAGTAACAATAACCAGAATGGAATCAAGGATGACCCCCTTTAAATAAAAATATATGCTATAGTTTGTCACACTGCCTGGCCACCTAATTAATTTTCTTACATTACCTGCGTGGCTGCTTGAGTATGTCCTCCTTGGGCTTATATAGCATTTACATTGTATTTCTTCATCAGACCAATGGATAGGCTAACTAGGATCACATGACCAGGGTTGCTGAACTCATTCTGGCCCTGTTTTCACAGAATGTTTACAAGGCTGACTTGGAATGGTTGCGTGGAATTGGGTGGATGCCAAATGACTCCGTGTCCGTCAATCATGCCAAACATGCTGCGGACATCTTCAGTGAGGTATTCCAAGATTTTACCCTGACATTCAGTACATTTCCCAAGTGACAAAATGCACAAGCTAAAATATAGTCATCTAATATCAGCAATCTTAACCATTTCAATTGCTGTGATTTAAACTGAGCATATATATTTTTCAAAATGTACTGTCCCTATCACATTATGGGACCACATCCATAATATAGTATCCAGCAGACTCACTGATGCTTGGCATTGTATAAATGGAAAAATCTTTTTGTCAGCAATAGCAGTATACTTGGGAAAAGTTTGTTTCGTTGGAAAAAATGTGCATTACAATACACATAATGATACATTATACAACTTTGAGAGCTAAGCAAACTTCCTACTTTAAAATCTGTGGGAGGCATAAGAAGCTGATGCACTTGTTTAAAAAATAAAATGCTAAAAAGAAAGCCAAATTCCCAAGAAGACACCATTCAAATACGGTGCTGTATGTTTTTAGTAGAGAAGGACCCTAAATTTAGTGTATCTTCTCAGTTCACACACATCTAGGAATTACAACTATCTAAAAGATGCTTTCTTTCCCATAGAAAAAATATCGCACAAAAATAGAAACTCTCAACTTTACGCCTGTGGATGACAGAGTTGATTATGTGACAGCAAAACAAAGTGGCGAGATCCTCGATGATGTAAGTATATGGCTGTTTTAAAATCTCACAGTGATGCAGATATCACTTCCAAAGCTTTTCCATCTACTTACACTCAGAATGCAATCATCTGAAATAAAGATTTTAATCACTGAAATGATGGATGCTAACAATTGCTTCGACAACATGATGTTTTCTTAACAAGTAACTTGCCCCCTTGCCTCTCATTTTTTTTTTCTTTTAGATTAAATACCGGAAAGACTGGAATGCCACCAAATCAAAGTACACCCTCACAGAAACCCCCCTGCTGCACACTGCCCAGGAGGCTGCTAGGATACTGGACCAGGTATGGGTTTCACCCAGATGCCTGGTGTTTGTGTACGAGTGGAGGGCCTTAATGGAACTGTAGGATAATTATGCGCACAACTTATCCCTCCCTTCTGACTCCTCATTTTAACCCTTTACTGTGGCTCTGTCTTTCAGTATCTCTACAAGGAAGGCTGGGAGAGACAAAAAGCCACAGGTTACATTTTGCCTCCAGATGCTGTGCCATTTGTTCATGCCCATCACTGCAATGACGTTCAGAGTGAGGTAATATATCCTGATGGGAGTGCATTTTGCAAAAGTGGGACCTTGCTCCCAGGGATTCCAGTTATGCCGAAGGCAGAGATAGCAGCTTCCAGGTGTTCAGTTTCAGTGTGGCAGACCTGGCCCGGCTTGGTGAATGTTGGAGTACCTGCTCCCTTTTTGGTCCTCCTTCCATGGGCTTTGAGCTTCTTTCTTCACTCGCCCACCACCCCCCTTGGCTTTTTTAAAAGCAATTGTTCAAATTCTTTACTTTTTCTTATATTCTCTGCCCTCCCTAAAATCTTTAGGCCTTTGAATAAAAATATTGCCAGAATCAGAGAACAAGTATATATTTTTTCTCTATTTTTATTTTTTTAAATTTATTTTTATCATTTTTAGGGCTATCTCAGCAGAATATTTTTCTATTTTTAAATGGGTGTTTCCTCATATGGATTTATTTCAATGCTTTTTATTATTTGCTCTCAGAGTTGGGGGTGGGTGTCAAACAAAAAGCTGGGGGGCTGAATTTGCTGATATCCCTTAGTAGATGGTCAAGCCCCCTCTGCCTTGTGTGCTTGTCAAAACTGATGGAATTTATATTCCTCTTCTCGCCAGCTGAAATACAAAGCTGAACATGTGAAGCAAAAGGGTCATTATGTTGGTGTCCCGACGATGAGAGACGATCCTAAGCTGGTTTGGTTTGAGCATGCAGGCCAGATTCAGAATGAGAGACTATACAAAGAGGACTATCACAAAACAAAGGCCAAAATCAATATACCTGCTGATATGGTGTCAGTCTTGGCTGCCAAGCAGGGGCAGACCCTTGTCAGTGATATTGATTATCGTAATTACTTGCACCAATGGATGTGTCATCCTGACCAGAACGATGTTATTCAGGCAAGAAAGGCCTATGACCTACAGAGCGATGTAAGTGATTTTTGTTTCTTCATTATCTAGAAACGCATGGTACACTCTGAGAATGATGAGCAACATCCCAGATCCACAAGTGCTTGAAATTTGAGGCCATAGACATTTAATTTGTTCCCGAAGGGAATTGAGGCTGGATATGAAGTAAAGAAAGATCAGGAGCAGTGATGGATTGATTGGTTTGCCTACTGACTGCATTTCTGAATAACTTTCAATCAATTTTTTTTTAAAAATCTGCTGCTTTTGTACCATTTTGGCCATCAGCAACTCCTCACTCACATTCACATAGAAAAGTATCAGCTGATGGAAAATAATAATTGGCTTGGGTGGGAATTGAGAATGAGTTGAGGTTTTGACAATATTAGATGATAGCACAGTTAAAGACCTAAGCATGCCCTATTCCTGCTTTGCCAAGCATCTCATTCCTCGAGCCATTTATGAAGTTGTTCCCAAAGCAAAAGAGAAACAAAATACGGATTAAGCTGCAGGGCCCAGTATGCCTCAAGCAGAGCTTTGGTAAAGCTAGGATAGAGAATAAGGCATAACCTACCTCCCACTGAAGCCTGAATCAAGATCTCTACCTGCCACCCACATTCTGTATGTGCAGAACAGTAACTTGATACATCAACTTAGTTGCTTAGGTGCCCAGAGAAGCTAATGCTACCTGGGTCTCATCATTAACAAAAGGGAACCTGGAAGTCAGACTGCTGCAGCATAGACGTTGAACTTGAACATCCCACCTCACTGGTTGCTGCAGCAAAATAGCTGTTGTGGAACTTTAATCAGAATAGCAACTCCTCTTATTTTCATGTCGAGTAGGCTGGGAGAATCTAGGTTCTTGAAGGCATAAGGGCAAGAATAGGTTTGGCTGGGACCCAGGGGATGCCTCCCCTACCCAATATTGAACATTTACTTGTGTAGTTTCCCTCATTTAGTCTAAATGCCCCACATACTTCTACGAGACTAAATGTACCAAATCCATCTAAAAGTACAACCTCCTTGGTAAGCCTTTTCTTATGACAGTAGCAGAAAATAACAGCCCCTTCCCCTCAACTCCAATAGCATTTGAGCACTTGATCTAACAGCACTTCTTGCTTTATAAATGACTTATCTCAACTCCTAGACTCCTTCTTTATACTTATTCATCAAAGTACTGAGCATAGTGCCTCATGCACAGTAACAGCCTCAAGAAATATTGCTCAGGTGAAATCACAATTGAATGAATGAGACAACTACTAGAGAGAAATCCTTCAAAAGCTTCTGAAAAAATTGTAACCTGCCCTCTGTAAGCCTGTGTGTCAGTCATTTATTCCTCCATTATATCTCTCTTCCTGCTCTCAGAATGTCTACAAAGCTGACCTGGAGTGGCTCCGAGGCATTGGCTGGATCCCACTGGATTCTGTGGACCATGTAAGGGTTACTAGGAACCAGGAAATGATGAATCAGGTACACAAAACCTATTCTCCTTCTAACCTAATGCCTGTCCTCCTACCTGCCATGTTGGGGTAGATAACCTGTGGTGGTAGACCTGTCTTAATTGTCTCCGTTTCTTTACAGATCAAATATAAGAAAAATGCCCTTGAAAACTATTCTAACTTTACAAGTGTGGTGGATCCTCCAGAGATTGTTTTAGCCAAGATTAATTCTGTCAATCAAAGTGATGTAAGTTTGCTTTGTGCATGCTGAAGTGCGCAGACTGGGGAGTAAATTGTCTATCATTGGGTGGATTAGCTTAACTTTAGATAATTGCTTGTTAAAAAAAATTGGGAGGTGGTAAATTCTAAGATCATCTTTGGGGGGTATGTCTTAAAAGTCACTAGCAGGTGGTAAATTGTATTCACTTTTAGAAATCTATATTCCTATCCAAATTATTCTATTGTTTTAGCTAAAATGGACTAAAATTCAACCAGTTGGTTAGTTTTAATCTCTAAACGTGGACTGATTATGTTTCTAGGTAATCTTATAAAAATTTAATATACATTTATAGTAATAAAAGATTTGGTTTTCTCTCCTTAGGTAAAATATAAAGAAACATTTAATAAAGCAAAGGGCAGGTATATGTTTTCACCAGATACACCACATATCTCCCACTCCAAAGACATGGGAAAACTCTACAGTACTGTAAGTTCTCTTTTATGTAATAACCACTCAATTTCTAATTTGAAGCTCTTGTTGCATTCATATTCTTCGCTGATTTTGTCAACTGCTGAACTTATAAGCCAACCTATTATTTATTTTCCCATTGCACTTGGTCTTGTGTATTAGAAGTACCATGTTATTCAAGGCAAATAGCGTTTATTCGGCTGGTGTTTTTGAGCTCCTGTGATGTGCCGGGCTCTTGAGGAGGCAATGAGGGGCTAAAGGTCAATGAGACAAGCCTTCAGGAGATCATGCAAGTGAGGGGAACAGACTTAAATTGATAGAATAATAATCTAAGAAGTGCTCTGGGTGCACATAGCATTGAGCACCTACCAATAGAGAAAAGGGAGGTAAGGTTGGTCCCTCTTTAGTAATCACGCATCAGCATCTCTAGCCAACAAGAAGAAAACTTGCCCTCCAAAATTTCATTCAGCTAATTTAAAGGAGACCAATAGTGTACATGTGTGCACCCAATGGGAAAGAATCTTTGCCAGTTCTCTCCCTGTGTGCAAATTTGTTGTCACTTTTACTAGGACCGCAAAAATAGTCAACTCTTACAAAATGCCTAGAGTCGGCCGGGCATGGTGGCTCATGCCTATAATCTCAGCACCTTGGGAGGGCGAGGTGGGTGGATCACCTGAGGTCAGGAGTTTGAGACCAGCTTGGCCAACATGGTGAAACCCCGTCTCTACTAAAAATACAAAAATTAGCCAGGCATAGTGGTGCGTGCCTATAATCCCAGCTACTCTGGAGGCTGAGACAGGAGAATCTCTTGAACCCAGGAGGCAGAGGTTGCAGTGAGCTGAGATCACACCACTGCACTCCAGCCTGGGTGACAGAGCAAGATTCCGTCTCAAAAAACATAAGAATAAAATAAAATAAAATAAAAAATAAAATAAAATAATAAAATAAAATGCTTCGAGTTTGTAAGTTTAATTTGCAATAAGCCAAATAACTGCCCTATTCTAGGTAGACGCACTAATGGCTATAGATAAAGCTTTCAGCCTTGCCTTGAACATACCTGTTTCACCTTAAGTAGACCAATTGCTTTAGTGGTATCTGAAAGAAGTTGAAAGAAAACTTTTGTTGCCATGTATTTCTTTGTTCTAGATACTGTATAAAGGGGCGTGGGAGGGCACCAAGGCCTATGGCTACACCCTGGATGAACGCTACATTCCCATTGTTGGAGCCAAGCATGCTGATTTGGTGAACAGTGAGGTCAGTATGACCTTTTCCTCTCCTAAGTTTGAGAGTCTTTACTGGGGATCAAGGGGCTGGTTAGGAAACTCCAGCGATTCTCAATGATGAACCCATTTTACAGCTTAAATACAAAGAGACATATGAGAAGCAGAAAGGTCACTACCTGGCTGGAAAAGTGATCGGTGAATTCCCTGGTGTGGTTCACTGTCTGGATTTCCAAAAGATGAGGAGTGCGGTAAGTAAATGTCCACTTTAACACGGGATTTGTGCCCCATAAGTGTGCTGTCGTGTCTGCCTATTTATAACTTGGTTCAAGTTAGCTGGGAAATGGAGTAGCGTAGGTCCTTCCTGAGATTTTCCTCACCCCTCCCAGTCAGCCTGTGGACTCTTGGTAGCTGTGTGCTTCCTCGCTGCCAGTTTCTCCCCAACTATTTAACACTGTGACTGCTTTGTGTTAAGAAAAGGAAAAAGCATCAAGGTCACCATTTACCCTGTGTTATAAAAGGATGGAAAATTTCAGGCCAGGCGCAATGGCTCACACCTGTAATCCCAGCACTTTGGGAGGCCAAGGCAGGCAGATCACCAGAGGTCAGGAGTTCGAGACTGGCCTGGCCAACATGGTGAAACCTCATCTCTACTAAAAATACAAAAATTAGCTGGGCGTGGTGGCGCATGGCTGTAATTCTAGTTACTCGGGATGCTGAGGCATGAGAATTGTTTGAACCCAGGAGGCAGAGGTTGCAGTGAGTGGAGATCATGCCATTGCAATCCAGTCTGGGCAACAGAGTAGGATACCATCAAAAAAAAAAAAAAAAAAAAAAAAAAAAAGATGGGAAATTTCAAAAGAAGAATAATATATTAAAGTATGATTTTTTAACCTTAGTTTATTCTAGAGATACTGATCTATATGGGAAATAAGGATCTAAAAGACATTGATCTGAATAATTTACATTTAAATCCCTTTCTTATTTTTGCCTTTAAAACGTATTAGTTGAACTACAGAAAACATTATGAGGACACCAAAGCAAATGTTCATATCCCCAATGACATGATGAATCACGTGCTGGCTAAAAGGTGCCAGTACATCCTCAGTGACCTGGAGTATCGACACTATTTCCACCAGTGGACGTCTCTTCTGGAAGAACCCAATGTTATACGTGTCCGAAACGCCCAGGAGATCTTGAGTGATGTATGATGTCCCTTCTGCAGCTTGACTCAGCTACAGCTTCCATGACTTGGCTACCCCCTAACCCTGGCTGCCATGCTCCCGTTGTCCCTGTATTCATAAATCTTGCTGCTTCTCAAAACAAAGTGGCATGAGTAACCACTTTTTGGTATAAGAATCCACCCTAAGCCATAGGACATGTATGTTAAATATTTAATTGGTCCAACAATAGACTCAGACATTGATATTGCTCTCAAGCTTATTTAGGCTTGGGAATTAAAGACCTTCCAGCTGGTGAGAGGCCTACCTATGTCTTCTAAGCAATAAGCACAGCCAACGGCTGATAGGAAATTATCAAATGCTCAATCGTAAATTCAGAATACCTCCACATTTCATTGTTCTCTCTTTCTTGCAGAATGTGTATAAAGATGACCTGAATTGGTTGAAAGGCATTGGTTGCTACGTTTGGGATACACCCCAAATCCTCCACGCCAAGAAATCATACGACCTTCAGAGTCAGGTGAGCCACCTTCCTAGAAGGACTGGCTCTCCATAGCTCATCAGAATCCATGGTGGTGTCAGTGGGCTGATGGGCAGGCGGAGAAAGCTGCTGTAACAGTGTAGGCTTTAACTGACCCAAGCCCCTCCTCTCCCAATCAAAGTTCTTCCAGTGGCTTGCTCTGGGGCTGGATCTTCCCAGTCTGAGTCTCTCCTTTGGTTTAAGGCGGTGCACATTTATAACAAAAGTTCATCTGGGAGGTGTTTCTTAGTGAACTACTCTCAAGCATCTGTACCTTAGTTGATCAGGTTAACTTGCAAAGAGTAGGAGGTAGAAGCATCCTTTGATTACAGGTAGATAAGTTTTGGAGGAAAAAAATCAGTATCTGGAAAACTTTTCAGCATGTGGTTCCGCTCTGATGGGGCAGTTGTAATAGAATGTTAAAAGTGAGGGGCTGCTGTCAGGGATGGAGGGTAGGCATGGAAAAGGCAACAAAATGGCCAAAATCTCGACCCCTGTCTTGGTCAAGAGAAACTGTTCATTCTAGCAGCCATACAAAGTCTGCAAGACTCTAGAATGACAGCCTGTTTGTTAGGATTAAAGCAGAAATCCAGAAATAAAGGCACATCTAAGTTGGCACAAGCAGCTAAAGCTGATGACAGACCTGTATGTTACCATTTTTGATGACTTTTGTTTTTCTTCACAGCTACAATATACAGCAGCAGGTAAAGAAAATCTACAAAACTATAATCTGGTCACAGACACGCCCCTCTATGTCACTGCTGTTCAGAGTGGCATTAATGCCAGTGAGGTGCGTCTTCCTATACTCCTCTTCCAGGGACAAACTATTTCTTGTCTTTATGTATTTTTGAACAACAGAGGTGAATAACCTATTGTTGCTTGTCTATAGGTGAAATATAAAGAAAATTATCATCAGATTAAGGACAAATACACAACAGTTCTGGAAACAGTGGATTATGACAGAACCAGAAACCTGAAGAATCTTTACAGCAGTGTGAGTTGAGTTTTTTTCCCCCTCTTATATATGAGCCACCTTTCCCCCTGCCCGGACAGTAAGAGAATAAATGGGATGGACACTCTATCCCTAAAGGCTTTTCTATGATTTTTTTCCTGGACCTTCAATCCTACTTTACCTCATAAAATTCTAGTAGGTACAATTAAATAAGCCCCACCCTAAAGAGGAGTCCTGGGAGTTAGTAGGGAGTGTGTGAGAAGGACAGAAACAGAAGGAAAACCTGCTACTCAGAAGCTAACCAGATGCATTTTCCCATATTCACAAGAAGGTCTTTAATTCCTGCAGAACCTGTACAAGGAGGCCTGGGATAGAGTGAAAGCCACCAGCTACATCCTGCCTTCCAGCACCTTGTCCCTGACACACGCCAAGAACCAGAAGCATCTGGCCAGCCATGTAAGTCAAGCAAAAACGTGACAGCTTTCCCACTCTCCCTCCCCTCCCCTGCTCTCCACTCCAAGAATCTTTCAGGCTGATTCATACGTTGTCCAGAAGTACCCTAGCATTCCCATGGGCATGTCCAGGAAATAATTCCAAATGCTCAGTCATTAGAGTCTATGTGCTCACTGCCTCTCTCTCTGCTGCCTGGAGAGAATCACAAGCACTTGCAAGGAGGACAGGATGTAACCTTTCAGGCTGCCTGTCTGCACATGATAATCTCTGCTAGAGCCAGAAGTAAGATAGGCTGAAGACATAATACACCTTACAAAAATAGACTTTTTCAATAGAATTACATGGATGTAGGGCAAAAATAAACCAGTGAATATGATAACTGGTTATTATACCATCCCCAGTTAATATAACAATTAATAAAATAACAAAGTTATTTTATAGCAATGAAATAGAAAACATTTAGAAGTTAATTCTCCTTTTTTAGGTAGAACTTTTCTTAGATATAAACATAATTGTAAAACAAACAAACCCTAAATCTCATGAGCTGTTTAAATATAGTAGAAGATCGTACGTCCTCTA
The DNA here is from genome assembly GCF_009828535.3 of Hylobates moloch. Classification (NCBI taxonomy): domain Eukaryota; kingdom Metazoa; phylum Chordata; class Mammalia; order Primates; family Hylobatidae; genus Hylobates; species Hylobates moloch. Next base: position 91,175,589 of record NW_026652276.1, read on the forward strand.
ACTCTTTATGCCTTTAAATCTTATGACCTCTAACCATTAATGCTCTCAAGTAAAACCTTTGTGTGTGTGTGTGTGTGTGTGTGTGTGTGTGTGTGTGTGTGTGTGTGTGTGTGTGTTTTGTTTTAGTTTATTATACTTTAAGTTCTGGGGTACATGTGCAGAACGTGGAGGTTTGTTACATAGGTATACATATGCCATGGTGGTTTGCTGCACCCATCAACCCGTCATCTACATGAGGTATTTCTCCTAATGCTATCTCTCCCCTAGCCCCCTACTCCCTGACAGGACCCGGTGTGTGATGTTCCCCTCCCTGTGTCCATGTGTTCTCACTGTTCAACCCCCACTTATGAGTGAGAACATGCAGTGTTTGGTTTTCTGTTCTTGCGTTAGTTTGCTGAGAATGATGGTTTTAAGCTTCATCCATGTCCCTGCAAAGGACATGAACTCATCCTTTTTTTTTAGCTGCATAGTATTCCATGGTGTATATATGCCATACTTTCTTTATCCAGTCTATCATTGATGGGCATTTGGGTTGGTTCCAAGACTTTGCTATGGTGAAGAGTGCTGCAATAAACATATGTGTGCATGTGTCTTTATAGTAGAATGATTTATAATCCATTGGGTATATACCCAGTAATGGGATTGCTGGGTCAAATGGTATTTCTAGTTCTAGATCCTTGAGGAATCACCACACTGTCTTCCACAATGGTTGAACTAGTTTACACTCCCACCAACGGTGTAAAAGTGTTCCTATTTCTCCACATCCTCTCCAGCATCTGTTGTTTCCTGACTTTGTAATGATCACCATTCTAACTGGCATGAGATGGTATCTCACTGTGGTTTTGATTTGCATTTCTCTAATGACCAGTGATGATGAGCATTTTTCATATATTTGTTGGCTGCATAAATGTCTTCTTTTGAGAGGTGTCTGTTCATATCCTTCACCCGCTTTTTGATGGGGTTGTTTGTTTTTTTCTTGTAAATTTGTTTAAGTTCTTTGTAGATTCTGGATAGTAGCCCATTGTCAGATGGATAGATTGCAGAAATTTTCTCCCATTCTGTAGGTTGCCTGTTCACTCTGATAGTAGTTTTGATAGTAGTTTCTTTTGCTGTGCAGAAGCTCTTTAGTTTAATTAGATTCCATTTGTCTATTTTGGCCTTTGTTGCCATTGCTTTTGGTGTTTTAGTCATGAAATATTTGCCCATGCCTATGTCCTGAAAGGTATTGCCTAGGTTTTCTTCTGGGGTTTTTATGGTTTTAGGTCTTATGTGTAAATTTTTAGTCCATCTTGAGTTAATTTTTGTATGAGGTGTAAGGAAAGGATCCAGTTTCAGCTTTCTGCATATGGCTAGCCAGTTTTCCCCTATTAAATAGGAAGTCTTCTCCCCATCACTTGTTTTTGTCAGGTTTGTCAAAGATCAGATTACTGTAGATATGTGGTGTTGTTTCTGAGGCCTCTGTTCTGTTCCATTTGTCTATATATCTGTTTTGGTACCAGTACCATGGTGTTTTTATTACTTTAGCCTTGTAGTATAGTTTGAAGTCAGATAGCGTAATGCCTTCAGCTTTAGTTTTTTCCAATTCTGTGAAAAAAGTCAATGGTAGCTTGATGCGGATAGCATTGAATCTATAAATTACTTTGGGCAGCATGGCCATTTTCATGATATTGAGTCTTCCTATCCATGAGCATAGAATGTTTTTCCATTTGTTCGTGTCCTCTCTTATTTCCTTGAGCAGTGGTTTGTAGTTCTCCTTGAAGAGGTCCTTCAGATCCCTTGTAAGTTGGATTCCTAGGTATTTTATTATCTTTGTAGCAGTTGTGAATGGGAGTTCACTCATGATTTGGCTGTTTGTTACTGGTATATAGGAATGCTTGTGATTTTTGCACATTGATTTTGTATTCTGAGACTTTGCTGAAGTTGCTTATCAGCTTAAGGAGATTTTGGGCTGAGATGATTGGGTTTTCTAAATGTGTAATCAGGTCATCTGCAAACAGAGACAATTTGACTTCCTCTTTTCCTAATTGAATACTGTTTATTTCTTTCTCTTGCCTCATTGCCCTGGCCAGAACTTCCAACACTATGTTGAATAGGAGTGGTGAGAGAGGGCATCCCTGTCTTGTGCCAGTTTTCAAAGGGAATGCTTCCAGCTTTTGCCTATTCAGTATGATATTGGCTGTGGGTTTGTTATAAATAGCTCTTACTATTTTGAGATACATTCCATCAACATCTAGTTTATTGACAGTTTTTAGCATGAAGGGCTGTTGAATTTTGTCGAATGCCTTTTCTGCATCTATTGAGATTCTGCATCTATCGAGATTCTGCATCTATTGAGATAATCATGTGGTTTTTGTCCTTGGTTCTGTTTATGTGATAGATTACATTTATTGATTTGCATGTGTTGAACCAGGCTTGCATCCCAGCGATGAAGTTGACTTGATCATGGTAGATAAGTTTTTTGATGTGCTGCTGGATTTGGTTTGCCAGTATTTTACTGAGGATTTTCACATTGATGTTCACCAGGGATATTGGCCTAAAATTTTCTGTTTTTGTTGCGTCTCTGCCAGGTTTTGGTATCAGGATGATGCTGGCCTCATAAAATGAGTTAGGGAGGATTAACTCTTTTTCTGTTGTTTGGAATAGTTTCAGAAGGAATGGTACCAGCTCCTCCTTGTACCTCTGGTAGAATTCGGGTGTGAATCTGTCTGGTCCTGGACTTTTTTTGGTTGGTAGGCTATTAATTATTGCCTCAATTTCAGAACTTGTTATTGGCCTATTCAGGGATTCGACTTCTTCCTGGTTTAGTCTTGGGAGGGTGTATGTGTCCAGGAATTTATCCATTTCTTCTAGATTTTCTAGTTTATTTGCATAGAGGTGTTTATAGTATTCTCTGATGGTAGTTTGCATTTCTGTGGGATCGGTGGTGATATCCCCTTTATCATTTTTTATTGTGTCTATTTGATTCTTCTTTCTTTTCTTCTTTATTAGTCTTGCTAGCGGTCTATTTTGTTAATCTTTTCAAAAAAACAGCTCCTGGATTCATTGATTTTTTTGAAGGGTTTCTCATGTCTCAATCTCCTTCAGTTCTGCTCTGATCTTAATTATTTCTTGTCTTCTGCTAGCTTTTGAATTCGTTTGCTCTTGCTTCTCTAGTTCTTTTAATTGTGATGTCAGGGTGTCAATTTTAGATTTTTCCTGCTTTCTCTTGTGGGCATCTAGTGCCATAAATTTCCCTCTACACACTGCTTTAAATGTGTCCCAGAGATTCTGAGTTCAAGTCCTGATATCCTTGTTAATTTTCTGTCTGGTTGATCTGTCTAGTGTCGACAGTGAGGTGTTAAAGTCTCCCACTATTATTGTGTTGCAGTCTGAGTCTCTTTGTAGGTCTCCAAGAACTTGTTTTATGAATCTGCGTGCTCCTGTGTTGGGTGCGTATATATTTAGGATAGTTAGCTCTTGTTCCATTGATCCCTTTCCCATTATGTAATGCCCTTCTTTGTCTCTTTTGATCTTTGTCGGTTTAAAGTCTGTGTAAAACCTTTTATTGTAAAATTCCCTGTAAGCTTTATCGTAATTCTTAGCCCAGTTCTGCTTCAGAAAAATTAGAGACTTTATCTCTTAATCGTGAACATTTTATAGAACACTTTAAATCAGCATTTCTCAAACATGTTTTGACCATGACTCACAGTGGGAAATTTATTTTTTATTTCAAGTTCACATACACACACACACACACACCTGAAGTTTACCTGAGTTTCTTCTGGCACAAACGTCTCACAGAAGAGTAGTGACTGCTAGACTAGAGACAGTGCACTCTGATAATTTCCATTCTGTTCTACTCATTTAAATGCTAGTGACTCAGTAAATTGATTTCACTACTCTACTGGGCTTACAGATGCACAGCTTAGAAATAAAGTTCATTAGACAGTCTATGGAATTATTTAATTTTTACCTGGAGGAAAAAGTAACATATATGATTTTACCCAGACCCAACTCTATTTGGAAGATTGCAAAAAGGAGCAAAGTTGTCATTTTGGAAGAAAAGTACTATAGATAAGCGCGGTGGCTCACGCTTGTAATCCCAAGGCAGATCACGAGGTCAGGAGATCGAACTGACGATGAAACCCTCTCTACTAAAAAACAAAAAATTACCGGACTGGTGGTGGGCCCTGTATCCCACTAAAAAGATTTTAAAAGCTCAAAAGAGGCCTTTTCCTTGAGTCATGAACAAAATTATAGAGGCAAGATTCTATGTGTAAAAGTACTTTTGATACAGTCTGATTTAAGCCACACGATAACCCCATGGCAGGCGCTACTGCTGTATCTCTCTGTACAGGTGGGGAAATGAGTTCAGAGAAGCGTTGTCCCCAATGCTGGGTGGATCTCAGAGTCGGGTTTTTCCCATTAAGTCTTATGCTGTTTTAATAATATAAATCCATTACTCTCTAAAACCGTTTCTTCCTTTCTACTTATTCTCTATAGATCAAATATCGGGAAGAATATGAAAAGTTCAAAGCTCTTTATACGTTACCAAGAAGTGTTGATGATGATCCGAACACAGCACGGTGCCTCCGAGTTGGCAAGCTTAACATCGATGTAAGTACAGTCATGCGCCCCTTAACGACTAGGATACATTCTGAGAAATGTGCCACTCGTTATGTGATTCCATTGTTGTGCTAACATCGTAGAGTGCACTTCTACATACCTAGATGGGATAGTCTATTGCTCCTAGACTACAAACCTGTACAGCATGTTACCGTACTGAATACTGTAGGCAACTGTAACACAGTGGCAAGTATTTGTGTATCTAAACATAGAAAAGGTACAGTAAAAACACAGCATTATAATCTTTTGACTGAAACATTGTTATGCAACACATGAGGGTAACTCCAAAGACCTTACTTCAAATTTAAGTCAAGTAAAATAGCCACGTATTATTAATAGGAACGTTTCTTTTCTTTTCTTTTTTTTTTTTTTTAAGACAGGTCTCACTCTGTTGCCCCGGCTGGAGGGTAGTGGTGCAATCACGGCGCACTGCAGCCTCTACTTCTTGGGCTCCGGGAATCATCCCCCCTCAGCCTGCTGAGTAGCTGGGCCTACAGGCATGCACCACCACACCCAGCTAAGGTTTTAATTTTTTTGTAGCGATTGGAATCTCGCTATGTTGCCCACTCTGGTCTCAAACTCCTGGGCTCAAGTGATTCTCCTGCCTCAGTCTCCCACAGTGCTGGGATTACAGGTGTGAGTTATCATGCCCAGCCTGAACATTTTCTATTTACCAATGCATATGACACTGACTGTGCACATGTAAAGAAGCTACACATTATTTCAGCTATAATGCTTCAGTTTTTAAAAATTTCCCCTGGTATTAATCTATAGAAAATGTCAGAAAATACCAGTCACCGCCCTGCCCCCAACTGTTCGCTGTGAGTTTGTTAGCCTGACTTCTCTGTATGGCCATGATGCCTTGGCACAATTTCCTGTATAACTGGCGTGTGATTTTAACTTTACAGCGCCTGTATAGATCAGTTTATGAAAAGAACAAGATGAAAATCCACATCGTGCCCGACATGGTAGAGATGGTTACTGCCAAGGATTCTCAGAAGAAAGTCAGTGAGATTGATTACCGCCTGCACCTCCACGAATGGATTTGCCACCCCGACTTGCAAGTCAATGATCACGTCAGGAAAGTCACAGATCAGATCAGCGATGTAAGCCTGTGACTTAAGAAGGACCCTCCACGGCCCTGCCCCACGGCCCCACCCAGAAAAGCAGCAAACTCGTGCATTTCTTTACCTTAGCCGTTTTCCACTATCTGTATGTCCATTTGTCCAACTTGACTTCAGAGCTGTCTCTGGAAGCAGGGCTCTGTGTATGCATGTTTCTGTGGCTCTCCTGAGCCTCTTTGCATAATGCCTTTGCTCCTCATTCCACAAAGGCTTCTGAGTCTAGAATGTATCTCTGTTTTTAGTGTTAAAGTTATTATGGTCAATTTTCTTTTTTCTGATCCTCTCTATCAAAACCCTCTAGATTGTATACAAGGATGACCTCAACTGGCTGAAAGGCATTGGTTGCTACGTCTGGGACACTCCTGAAATCCTCCATGCCAAGCATGCTTATGATATACGTGATGATGTGAGTTTGCCTTGTTTTGTTCTTTAGTATATTTCCCTTTCTCCATAGTCTAGAGTTAAGAGGAGGTTATGTAAAATAGGGACATTGTCACAGGCCAGCTCTGAGGGGTGGCTGAGCTGAAGAAAGATGCTAGGAGCAGAGCAACCATCTCTCAGGAAGGCATATGGCATTCTTATTAAACAGTGCAGTCCAGGTATGCCATCGTCCTCTGGTGGAGAAGGGACCAGCATCTTCTCTTTCTACGTTTTAGGCTATTTTGGATATATTAACAAGCACTTAATTGTCATTTTAGGAAACTGTCATTTGTTAGTGTTTGTGATGCTATAGACAAGCTCTATTTGTAAAGAGAGGATTTTCCAGGCAAATTAAATACTGTAATGAGGATTTCAGTAAGAAGGTTTAAACTTTCCTAGAAGAGTAGTTATCAAGTGTCCTAGAAGGCTCTAGAAGCCCCATATAAGTGTTGGTTACACTGTTATAAAATTCAAATGCATCTCGGTCTGTTGAGTAGTGCTGATGAATATAAATCTCATGAGTTAAAAGCAACCAAACCCTCTATGAAAACCAGCAGTTTCAAGCATAAGGAATGGTCCAACACGGGCTTGTTTTCTTCCTCTCGGCAGATCAAGTATAAAGCTCACATGTTGAAAACAAGGAATGACTACAAGCTTGTCACAGATACACCAGTCTACGTGCAGGCTGTCAAGAGTGGGAAACAGCTAAGTGACGTAAGTGTTCCCTGGAGAAGTTAAGTGGACAGTAATAAAGCAGGGCCACCACTCAAGCAGAGGTGGCAAAAACCATAGACCGGGCAGTGCCAAGTCTTTTCTAACTGGGAAACCAGAGTTGGTGTGTGTGAAAGCACTGAAGATGCTGCTGGCTATTGTTTCCTGAAACCTGATGCATTCAAGTAGGTTGCTGGGGTGGAGCTGTAGGTGATCCGAGTCTATGAAGTAACTTTGTGCCTTAGCACTTCCAACGTTGTTTTTTTGTGCCCTGTGTCATAGCAAGTTTATTTCTATCTAGGCCATTTAATAAATTAGAGCCAGCTATGGTAGAATAAGAAGCAAGCAGGCTCTGGAGTTAGAGTTGTGGAGTGCAGTCTCACCTCACCACACATTATCTATAAGGCTTAATGAAAAGCACTTAATCCATCTGAGCCTCCCATTCTGATGCATAAAATGGGGATGTAAGAAAGCACCCACTATGACACCTGACACAGAGCAGGCAGGGCAGGCACAAAGCTGCTCTTTCTTTATTAACTCCACAGGTTGATAAGTCAATATCAGATCCCGCCAGTGAGTGCAAACATTGAGACCTATTATTTTGGAACTTCTAGGGGTAAAATGCCCACCCTTCCTCTTCTTGTGCCTGGGCCATCTCTTCTGTTTCTCAGTGTGAGTGTCCACACGCTGGCTCTGATCCTATTGGACAAGCCACAGTAATATGTCAGATGAGTTCTCCAGGCAAAGGGAAGCAGGCTACCGTTATTTTTTTTAAAGAGGGACCTGGGTTCCCATTCTCTTTGCTTCTAACAATGCTTCTTTCTGCACCAGGCTGTCTACCACTATGACTATGTACACAGTGTCAGAGGCAAAGTGGCTCCAACTACCAAAACCGTGGATCTGGACCGGGCCCTTCATGCATACAAGCTCCAGAGTTCGGTGAGCAGTGAGAACTTGAGAGTGCCCAGCAGAAATCCATTCCATCAGCCTCTGTGGAAGCAAGCGGAGCTTGCTTCCTCTTGACCTGACCTTGTATAAATGCTGTTCCATTCACATGAGGTGAAAAAACAAAAACACAGAGCATAATCTATCTTTCCTCCTAGCTGCCAGGATCCCCCTATGGAGCAATCAAACCAACATAGTGGGCATGTTTTAGCAATATTTACAAGTTACAAAGAAGAAAGCCAGTATACATTCTCTGCTTTCAAAAAGCTGATAATCAAGATAACAGAGACAAGGCCTTTAACCTCAATCAAAGATGAACTAGAAATTGTTGCTGGAATTCAGAAGAGAAAGAACCTGGATCCCACCTGCATATTTAACCTGCCTATGCTATGTTACCCAATGGTGCTGATTTGGTCTCAACTTTTCATGTTATTTCCCATCTTGAGTATTAAAAATAATTTTGGGCCAGGTACGGTGGTTCATGCCTGTAATCTCAGCAATTTGGGAGGCTGAGGCGGGCAGATCACCTGAGGTCAGGAGTTCGAGACCAGCCTGGCCAACATGGTGAAACCCCATCTCTACTAAAAATACAAAAAATTAGCCAGGCATGGTAGTGCATGCCTGTAATCCCAGCTACTTGGGAGGCTGAGGCAGGAGAATCTTTTGAACCCAGGAGGTGGAGGTTGCAGTGAGCTGACATCACGCCACTGCACTCCAGCCCGGGCAACAAAAGCAAAACTCCGTTTCAAATAATAATAATAATAATAATTTTGGCCAAGCACAGTGGCTCATGCCTGTAATCCCAGCACTTTAGGAGGTCATGGCAGGCAGATGGCTTGAGCCTGGAGTTTGAGACCAGCCTGAGCAACATGGTGAAACCCTGTCTGAACAAAAATACAAAAATAAATAAATTAGCCAGGCATAGTGGCATGCATCTGTGGTCCCAGCTACTTGGGAAGTTGAGGTGAAAAGATTACCTAAGCCCAGGGAGGTCAAGGATGCAGTGAACTGTGATGGTGCCACTGCACTACAGTCTGGGTGACAGAGTGAGACCCTGTCTCAAAAATAAAATAAAAATAATTTGGTTTTTCATATTTTAAATGTAATTCTTAATCCTAAACTCCAAGAGACAGAGTATTAAGGTCACAGACAGACACTCCTCCGTGTCCTCCCTTTCTGCCATGAACACGTGCATCCTGACCTCTTCACGGCCTGATGTCAACACACTGTGTTTGGAGGGGGCAGGAGAGGGTAATACAAACATGTGCCTGGCTATATCTCGTGATGGCTTGCATATCATCACCTGAGGATGGAGTAATGGCAGAGGTGACACTTGGTTACCTGTCTTCCCTGCATTTCCCAAATTGTTGCTAGATGCCATACAGCCAACTGGGCATGTGTTCGGAAGCATAGAGGAATTAGTTATTTTGATTTTTCTTTTTTTTTTAGAGACAGGGTCTCCTCTGTCTCCCAGGCTGGAGTGCAATGGTGCAATCACACCTCACTGCAATCTCAAACTCCTGGGCTCAAGTGATCCTCCCACCTTAGCTTCTTAAGTAACTGGGACTACAGGTACATGCCACTATGCCTGGCTAATTTTAACATTTTTTGTAGAGGTGAGATCTTACTATGTTGTCCAGGCTGGTCTCCACTCCTGACCTTAAGCAATCCTCCTGCCTTGGCCTCCCAAAGTGTTGGGATTACAGATGTCAGCTACCACACCTGGCCAGGAACTACTTTCAATAAACCATTTCACTCATTGTTCTATTTTTCCAAAACAATAGGTGAAGAGTAATCTGACTCATTTTATGACTCTTAGAATGTATTTAATTCTTTCCTGAAATCAGTTCAGTGAGCATAAGTGTATTAAGTATCTAGTCAAAAACGTAACATGAGCTATATGTGATTTGTTAAGCTGAGATCAGTTACTTGATGCCCGATGTCATTTAACCTGCTCTTCCTCATTCCGGCAGAATCTATACAAAACCAGCCTACGCACCCTGCCCACTGGATATAGACTTCCAGGTGACACTCCTCACTTCAAACACATCAAGGACACCCGTTACATGAGCAGTTATGTGAGTGGTCTCCTCCTCATTGAGATGGGTCTGAAGGTGGGGTGGCAGGAGACTCATATTAATTAATAGCCTGTTCTAATCCTCCAGTCTCACCCTAAAGGTTCAACCTCATAGGATGATGGGAGCTGGAGAGGAGAGACAGCATATTTTTGAGGGGTGCTATGCAATTGATCGCTTCTGCAATTCGGCAGTGCCTGGGTAGCCCCGTGGGTTAGAACAGGATGTTCTTGGGAGCCTTGGCTGAGGGCCCATGGCTGTCATGATGCCTCTACTTCTGCTGGCCTTACTTAGCACAGATGCACCCTGAATTATCCCAAGCCATTTACTGGAAATGCAGCTTCACCCACGCACTACTGAGGTGTGGTGATAATATTGTCTTCCTTCTGCTAAGTTTCACTGCAGAAGATATAACATCACCATGTGTTCCTTTGAAAAGAAGACTTCTTGCCTAGCTGCTGGCTGATATTTAGCTCACTACTTATCCTCTGTGCACAGTTCACAGAAGGCTAGAGGGGTACACAGGCTCTTACTACCTGTAGCTTGCTCAGATGATGACCCTCATGTTGCCCTTCTCCACTTTTTACAAGTACTCAACTGGGACTTGATGCATTTACCGCATGGGGAAGGCTTAGGGAAATTGTGGCCATCCCAGTAAGTCTGGCCTGCAGACCACAACCAGCCACTGGTGGAATAATAAGCTCTCCCTCTGTGCTACCCTTCATAGTCCTGGGAATCAAACCTGGTGGCCAGAAAGGACCCAATAACCTGTGGCTCAATAATGTACTTCCAAAGTAGACAGTCACAGATTTAATAATCTAACACCTAAAGGATGTGTTAAAATGGTTGGTTAAAATCAGTCCACGAAGCTATTCATCAGTCTTAAATACATTCTCTTGTTTCTTCTTTGTATTTTCTAATTTTCTAGCCACATTGGGGCTAAAAATAAAGATTTTTCTCTGGCATTTTGCATATCTCCCTACAAACAGATTTCACCTAGGCAAGGTCGAATTTTATTCTTTTCTGGGCCTGGTTTTATTTTCCAATACATAATTTTCAAGGCCTGGATTAATATTGAAATTTTGTCAATGACTTTTCTTCATACTTAATCCTTAAAAAGAGCAATTTTTCAAATAAAGGTGACATCTCTTTTCTATTTGGAGAAATGTAATGTTGCTCCTTGTTTACCCATCATTGATCTCATTCTCACTTTGCTTTTGCAGTTCAAGTACAAAGAAGCCTATGAACACACCAAGGCATATGGGTATACACTTGGCCCCAAAGATGTTCCATTTGTCCACGTCCGGAGAGTCAACAATGTTACCAGCGAGGTATCTGAATGCTGATTCTCCAAGAGACATATTGAGTTTCAATAGCCATGGCTTTGTTTGAAATGTATTAAGAATTAATTGTATTTCAGTTGTAAACTTACATACCAGCAAAAACGAGAAAGGTCCTTATTGTCACATTTTTATACTGATATTTCTTGGTAGTGGTTTTTTGTATTTGGTAATGCCTTGGAGAGGCTTCCATAGATTCTGATGCAAAACTTTTCTAAAGAATTAATTTCTTCTTTTGACATTTACATTCAAAATCTTTAATAAGGTTGCATTTTAGTCTGACTCATGATCCTGGTTTTCTACACCAACTATTGGTTTGCATATCTGATCCTACTATGCAACCATCTGATAGAAGGTGGAAGGCTTTGTGCTCAGAATTCTTCACCTAAATGAAATAACTCTTATTTTCTCCTTTTTTCCTAATCTCAATCATTTTCTATATCCTCGATATTTCCTCCCCTCTTCCTTATGTAAAATATTTTATTCTTGATTAGTCAGTAGATGCCCTCGTCATCCCCTACTAAATGCCTGTAATGATATTTCCTCCAACATAGAGACTGTATCGGGAATTGTACCACAAACTGAAAGACAAGATCCATACAACTCCCGATACCCCTGAGATCCGCCAAGTCAAGAAGACACAAGAGGCTGTCAGTGAGGTGGGTATTTTCTTAGGAAAGACAGGGAGTAGAGACTAGGGATGAATGTCAATCATTCGATCTCTAATACATGTGTTTTGGGGTATTTTTTTTCTTTAGTTGATTTACAAATCAGACTTCTTCAAGATGCAGGGCCACATGATCTCTCTGCCATACACACCCCAAGTGATCCATTGCCGCTACGTGGGAGACATCACCAGTGATGTAAGCATCTCGTAGGGGTCTTTCTGTAGTAGTCTTACCAAGACGCAGGCTTGTTTTCAGCAGTTAAAACAACCAGTGGTCTTTGAACAGCCTTTTCTGATAAGCACTTCTAAACAAAGAGTACAAGTCGGAGGTAAGACAGTGTGGGAGGAGGATGCCACAATTCTACAGCTATGGAAACAGTAATAAGAGGACCACTTGGGGAAGACAGAATTGCCATCATTCTTGATCACTCAGTGACCACCATTCTACATTCAACACGGAATCATTCCAACTCCTCACTCCCTAACTCCCTATGTGGCTGGCCTCTGTCCCAGGTCATGTTGAGTGTTTTCCTCTCACTCATCCCTACTCTGACCCCATTAGCAACTTCTTGCTGCCATTTTTTTCATTCTCCTTGTATGTTCTCTCCTCCTAAAAGACCAATCCATTCAATTTGTTCTTTTCTCCAATCAATATTATAGTAATAAAATAATAGCAGTGTTCTCTCCTCAGCTCAGGGCTAGAGACTTAAATGAAAAAAACCATGACTTATTTGCGTGCAAGTAAACTAAGAGTACAAGGTAGATGAACCGGCCGGGCACAGTGGCTCACGCCTGTAATCCCAGCACTTTGGGAGGCTGAGGTGGGCAGATCACCTGAGGTCAGGAGTTCGAGACCAGCCTGGCCAATATGGTGAAACCCCGTCTCTACTAAAAATACAAAAATTAGCCGGGCATGATGATGTACGCCTGTAATCCCAGCTACTAGGGAGGCTGAGGCAGGAGAATTGCTTGAACTCAGGAGGCGGAGGTCGCAGTGAGCCAAGATCTTGGCATTGCACTCCAGCCTGGGCAACAAGAACAAAACTCTAGGCCGGGCGCGGTGGCTCACGCTTGTAATCCCAGCACTTTGGGAGGCCGAGGCGGGCGGATCACGAGGTCAGGAGATCGAGACCATGGTGAAACCCCATCTCTATTAAAAATACAAAAAAAATTAGCCAGGCGTGGTGGCGGGCGCCTGTAGTCCCAGCTACTCGGAGAGGCTGAGGCAGGAGAATGGCGTGAACCCGGGAGGCGGAGCTTGCAGTGAGCCGAGATTACGCCGCTGCACTCCAGCCTGGGCGACACAGCGAGACTCCGTCTCAAAAAAAAAAAAAAGAACGAAACTCTGTCTCAAAAAAAAAAAAAAAAGTAGATGAACCAAAATGAAAGATTCAGTAATTAAGAAGTGTTGCTACTCCATCTTTTGTGTTTCCTGATTTACATTTACTTACGACCAGCTATATTTCTGTGTTTGTCTCTCAGATTAAATACAAAGAGGACTTGCAGGTCCTGAAGGGATTTGGCTGCTTCCTGTATGACACTCCTGACATGGTCCGCTCCCGGCACCTGCGGAAGCTCTGGGTGAGTGCACATCATCACAATGCATAATTACCCCCCCGCACAGCTGGATGCCCCCATCACCAGCCTCCAGGGCTAGGCAGAAGGGATCTTAGCCTGCAGCTACTTTTAAGGGGAAATTTATCATTAACTCACTTGAGCAGATTATCACCTGCTTAATGTGATCTGTGCCTCCTATGAAAGGTGCTTCGTTAAATGACAATTGTTTTTGCTTCTGCCTGGGAAGACATCCAGGACACATGAAAGCCCTGCTCAGCTTACACATGCCAGACATTTGAAAGACAACATGACATGAATCCATTAAATGATTAATCAACTTGTATTTCTCTCTTTTTTTTTTAAGTCTAATTACCTATATACTGATAAGGCAAGGAAGATGCGAGACAAATACAAAGTGGTGCTTGACACTCCAGAATACAGAAAAGTGCAAGAACTGAAGACACATCTGAGTGAGGTAAAGACACTTTACTTGTCACTAAAGTCAACCAAATTGACCAGTACAAACTGAATGACTCCACGAGGCTCTTAGTTCCTCTAGTGATCGCTGTTCAGGCAACTGCAGCAGGTAAAATATTTCCCCTCTTAACTGTGGAATGGCTACTATGTCTAAGCAAGTCAACCAACTGCACTTTACCTCAGTTTACTTATTTTGCCCCCTTTTGGTAAGATAAGCATATTCATACTTGCTCTTCCTATGTCTAGGGCTGATGAGGGGTTTTGCATGATTTTATAGATTAGAAAGACCTTTTTTTTTCTTTTCTTTTTTTTTGGGGATGGAGTTTCGCTCCTGTTGCCCAGGCTGAAGTGCAATGGCGCAATCTCGGCTCACTGCAACCTGTCTCCTGGGTTCATGCGATTCTCCTGCCTCAGCCTCCAGAGTAGCTAGGATTACAGGCAAGCGCCACCACGCCTGGCTAATTTTGTATTTTTGGTAGAGACGGGGTTTCTCCATGTTGGCCAGGCTGGTCTCTAACTCCCAGCCTCAGGTGATCTGCCCACCTCGGCCTTCCAAAGTGCTGGAATTACAGGCGTGAGCTGCCGCACCTGGCCTAGAAAGACCTTCTTACTTATTATTTTTGTTGTCTCTAAACTTATTTCAAAATTTTCTTTATCAGGAGCGCCGAGCGTGGCAGTGCCATGGAGAAGGCTTCAGTGGCTCCCTGCTCTGCTGCCCATTCAGTAAAATTCAGACTACTTAGTTTCATTTTCATCTGGCATTGAGGCTCCTGATATATTGCAGTTATTTGTGAATAGATCTGATTTTCTCACCTAGTGTTGGTTCCTTGATGATTGGGCCCCATGTTATTTACATGTGTCCCATAGTGCCTTGGCCGTAATAGATGTGCATGTTTGCCAAAGGGCATTTCACAAGTGTAAATGGTTGCTCTTCTTATAGGTCAGTTGGCCATTCTCATTCTACTGTCACTCTGGTATTGTAGCTCCATTCATCAGTTTGTGCATTCACCATTCTGTATTGTGGCTTCACCCAGCTGAGCATTGGCTTCCAGGTCATTTCATCCTTCTCAGTAGCTCTGATGGCTGCTGATTAGGAATCTTACGCTCTTAGTGATGCCCTGAAATACCAAATGTCACCCTCAGTGGAGGGATATGCAGCTTCCTATACTCAGTGAGCCAGAGACAGAGGATGACTAACTCTTCAGCTTTTGCAAATGCAACATTGAGCCAATTTGCTTTCCTAAAAGCTTCACTGTGTAATTTCAGCCAGTGCTCACACTCAGACTGGAATGCTCACGTTATTTTTATCCTGGTAAAGTTGTGCTTTTCCACTCTGGCTCAGTATGAGAATCACCTGTGGAATATTTAAAACCCACCCAGAGAGGGCCCTGACTCCTAGTTCCACACCAGACTCTGATTCTCTGTGTCTGGGCATCTATATACTTTTAGATGCTCCATAGAGATTCTGTTTAATAATATGCAGCCTGTGTTGAAAACCACTGCACCACATCTCTCCTCCAGCTACCAAATAATAATAAAAAAAAATTGGTAACTTATAGTGCTTCAGAATAAAGAAAACTCTGAAATACCTTTACTCTTTTTGGCTTTCTGGGTTCAGAATTATCTAAAACTTTAGTTTCTCCTCTTCCCAATTCTCAGGGGGATTTTGTGCAACTTGCGCATCAGCACTGAGGAAGAAGAATGGATATTTTTCAGTGGAGCAGTTTGCACCACATTTGCCTCTCCATAAGAATGACCCAGGCTTGATAAAATGCTAATCCAAGCCACTCTCCTGAATTTAGAAGGGTTGGGAGACAGCCTACAAATCTGTTTTTAATAAGAACCGTGGAGGTCAGGAGGGGTTAATATCAGGAAAGTTTGGAAAACATTGAGTTAGTAAAAAGTGTGATGGCCAAAAGAAGTTACTGACTTTTGAGTTTTCAATTGTATAGATTCTTGACATATACACATTTGTAGTACTAGGAAGCAGGGACATTGTCGCAAGAAGCATAAGCAATGCATACCTAAGTACAGGGGAAATATAATACACAGAGAAATGTATAATTCTAGAAATGGCATAGAAGCCAAGCACAGTGGTACATAGCTACTGTCCTGGCTACTTGGGAGGCTGAGACCAGAGGATCACTGGAGTGCAGGAGTTTGAGGCCAGCCTGGGCAATATAGTGAGACCCTGTCTCTAAAAATAAATATATAAGTACAATTTAAAAATAAGAAAAAAATTGCTTGGGAGAATTGGGTTTTAGTCCCAGATTTACTTCCAATTAGCTATATGACCTTATGTAATTCACAACTTTAGCACCCTAATTTCCTAAACTGAAGAATTGGACTAAATGATGATTTGAGCTCCTTTTAACCATAAAATTCTAAGAGTTGTTGATTTACTTTACTCAAAATTTAGCTTGGAAGAAACATTAAGTTTTCATTTAGTTTATCTCTTTCAATAGTAACACGAAAAAAAACAGTCCCAAACACACGAGCTACATTTTAACTTGCAGTCATATATAATTCAGATTTAAAGAAATTGACGTCTGTGTGTGTGTGTGTTTCTTACATTTTATCTGTTCAACTGGTATTTATATCCATGATTAGAATTTATTTGGTATCCATTTGTTCTTTCTCATTTGCCTCATTATATTAAATTCCTTCAACATTTATTAGGCAACTATTATTTTTTAGGCTCTTTGTCTGAGCTCTAGTTGATGAAAGGATCGTACCACTGAACTGCTGTGCCCTAGTCTTGGAGAAGAAACAGGCATTGGTGTGATAAATGGCCTTATATAGGAAGAGTCAAGACAGCATGGACTCTTGGAGTTTTCCAGGCAAATAAGAGGGAGAAGAACATTTAAGGCAGGAAAGACAGTCTGTGAAAGCAGCCATAATGAGTTCTAGTAACTGGGACTAGTTTACATAGCACATGGAGGGTGTGGAAGGATGCTGGGAAATGAAGCTATTATAGAAACATGGGTTGGAGCCAGGTTATAAAAACTTGTAGGTGTTATATAAATGACCTTGGACTTTTGGAAAAATCACTGAAGAATTATTTCTATGAAGAATAGATTTGAGCATTAAGAAAATACGTATCTCAGACTTTTGAAAGATGGGTGACTCATGTGGGGTGATCCAATAAAGGAGTTGAGCAGGTGGTTTTGACATGTAGAAAATAAGATGGAAGGCGAACTAGGGCAGTGGTGTTGGCAAAGAATCAGATTTCAGGAATATCACAAAGTGAGGAGCCCAGGATTCACGACCATTTTGATGTAGGAATAAGGGGGGAGCCTAGGATGACTCCCCCAAGTTTCTGGCCTGAGTAACTGGGATATCAACGAGTCATTTAGCAAAATAGAGAAAATAGAAGAAGCAATTTGAGATAGAGATAGAGGCAATATAAAGAATTATACATTGAACATGGTAAATCACCCAAATTCAGAAAGTTGTAGAAAACTTGGGTCTGGAGCTCAGGAAAGATGCTGGATATGTAGATTTGGAAGTCATCAATCTCAAAGTGATGCTTGAGATCACAGGTACAGATGAGATTACCCCAGGAGAATGTACTGGGTGAAAGGGACCAATCCTTTACCCCAGCTAACAGCAGCCTTTGCATGAGGGCAGAACCAGAGGGAGGCAGATGAGGAGGCCTAAAAGACAGGAGGCCACCTAGGGAAGAATGGTGGAATGGAAGCCAGAGAAGAGAGTTTTCAGGAATGAAACACTGAGCAGCTTCAGTTGCTACAGAGAAGTGTTCATGGCAATCATGAGGTTCTTGGTAGTCTCAATGAATGTGACTTCATTGACGTGGGTAGGTGGGAGCCAAACTATGGTCTTGAGAAATTAATCAAAAGAGAGGCAAAGAAGAAACACAGGCAACTTGGCTGAGAAAAGAAGAATGAAGGCCACTGGCTAGAGACTGGAAAAGGCTTAATTAATGACCAGAGGTCTTGAGTCTGTTTGCAGGTGAAGAGAGAGGGTTGGGAAAACAGGAAGAGTGGAAGATACAGAGGAGATGGAGACAATTGCTGGAATAGGGTACTAGAAGGGACAACTGCGAATGGGACCAACAACACAGCAGGAGGCTTGAATTTTGGACAGGCTAGAGAATGTCTCTTGTTTTGACACAGGGGAAAAAAGAAAAGGAGGGTGTAGGAGGTAAATAAAAGGTTGGTTTATTGGGAAGAAACTGCAGTCATTGCAGTGGGAGGGCTCCTGCCTTTTCTATGTAAAAGCAGTGATAGCATTTGCAGAGAACATAACATGCCCATGAAACAGAAGTGATGGTGATGACTTGGTTTATGTCTAGCTGGTCTACAGAGCTGCAGGCAAGAAGCAGAAGTCAATCTTTACTTCAGTTCCTGATACTCCTGATCTTTTAAGAGCCAAGCGAGGGCAGAAGCTTCAGAGTCAGGTAAGCTCAGAGGTTCATAAACCTGCCACTCGGGCATCACAGGGGGTGATTATATGTGCCTGGCCTCACCTGGCCAGTGGCAGACTCACACACTTGGTTGTCCTGGCTGCAACCTCATGCCCATTAACACTGCACTTGAAGAAGCAGTTCTCTTTGGGGCCATGATAATTATGGTTGTGTTTTACTCAGGCAAGGGATGCCACATCTTCTTTCCTAAGTGTTATAAAACTTGTGTTTTGGAGTAATGAAAATAATTGCTTGATCATTCTATAGGATCTTCCTGTTATCTGCAAACAAAGCTGTTATTTCATGCAGTCAAGCAAAAATGAGGGGAAAATATGTTGAGGGATCTATCAATCAGAATCCTCTCACTCTTCTGTTAGCATTCTTTATCACATGGCTTTGCTTGGATCATACTCAGCGGTAGGCATATTAGATAACTGGAGTATGTATATGTGTTTTCAAATATGAGACACAGAGAGAACTGAACAGAAATGCATATAACAAAAAAACAAGCAAACATCAGGACAGTAAGCAGATGCCACCTTCCCACTGAATGGTTAGAAATGAATGAAGTGGACTGAATGCTAAATACTAAATGCTTTATCTCTATGACACCTCACTTTCTTCTATTATTCAGTATCTGTATGTTGAACTTGCCACCAAAGAGAGACCCCATCATCACGCTGGAAACCAGACCACAGCCTTGAAGCACGCTAAAGACGTGAAGGACATGGTCAGCGAGGTAAGATGGGAATTCAGCACTGAGGCACTGGGTAAAAGGAAAAATACTTTGTTAAAACCTTCACCTGCTACCTCTGATCAGAGAGCTCATTACTATAAATGGTGCTCAGCATCATCAAAACACAAAAGGCAGAGCTATTCTCTTAAAGTGTGTAACACATTGTGCCCCTCCACAAGACCTGTGGCTTGGTTGGAAATTGGGAAGACACTTAAACTTGTCTCTCTCTTCTGTACTTATTTCTCAGAAAAAGTACAAGATTCAATATGAAAAGATGAAGGACAAGTACACTCCGGTTCCGGATACGCCAATCCTCATCCGAGCCAAGAGGGCTTACTGGAATGCCAGTGATGTATGCATCCCTTCCTTTTTTCTTCTGTTGTGATAGGGAGAGCTGAGGTTGAAGTACCTAAGAAACATAACATATTTCAGCCATATCCATAGTTCTAAATCATGGCCCAGGAAAAAAAACACATATTTTTTTTGAGAAAAAAAAAAAAAAAAAACGCCCAAACAATACTAGTCAGGCAAAGTAGCTGAGAGATACCAGAAGCCTATTCTTCTCAATTCTCTCCTGAGTAAAAATATGACCCTTTCTTGTAATTCTTCAGTAGCATTTTCTGGGGATACTTGACAGTTAATTTACTTATCCATAAAATTATGGTCTTGCAGTCAGCCAGACATGGATTCAAATCCTGATGCTGCTACTTGCCTGCTGTATGACTCTATATCATCTGTCTAATTTTTCCGAGTCTCTTTTCATATATGTGGAATGACAATGAGAATTGTGATAATTAAATAAAACCAAACAAGATAATGTGTATGTGTCTAGCATGCTGCTGGGCTCCTAGTTGACACTCAGAAAATGTTTGTTCCCTTTCTTCTCTTAATTGCATATAGATCATGTGAATGATGCATGACACAGTGGTTAAAATTGGGGGGACAGACGTTCATTTTCCATATCACGCAATCGAGGGCAAGGCTGCCTTTTAATGGTAATAATCTGTTAATAATCTGTTAAAGAAGATGTGAAGTAGTGAATCCAAGGTAAATAGCCAGTCCTTATGGGTTTTGTGTCTCAGGGTCCAACCAGGAATTCACTGTACCCATTACCAGAGCCACACCCCTAGAGGAATAGACATGTTGGGACTTAAACTGAGCCAAAAATCAAGCCAACTTCATGACCCCCTCAACTTAGCAACATAGCTCTAGGATTTCAAGGCATCTTAAGGTGACTGCAGTAAGCCCTAAGCAGAAAAGAGAAGGTACAGCAAATGTGAACAATATCTCAGTTCCATAATTTTGTTAGGAATTTTTATTTGGAGCAGAGAAGAGCCTACTAGTTAGAAAAAGGCAATGCCAGTTAGTGCTTAAAATATAAGCTGGGAAAAAATCATATATTCTCCTCAAAATCTACCTTCTAGGATATTTTTCGTCTTCTTGTGACATCCTTTATCATTATCACTTCAAAGTTACTGTTGAATATTTATTTGAACCAAGCTGAATTAATATCTTACAGCAGTGACCACACATTGAAATTGGCCCTGGGATTCATCATGCCCCACTGGACAGTGCCATCCCTAGGGCTTTATCAGTAGCAATTCTGATAACTCTAATCTTTACAATAGTCTAATGTAACAAGGGTAGTATCTGGCATTTAATATTCAGTATTAACCGTGGCTAGCCCCACAAGTAGATCTAAGCAATCTTATGATCCATCTAAAAAACAAAATTACAAAGTCAAAGAAAAGACATCTTTCATTGTGTTTGCTCAGTTATCACAAAAGAACTGTTTGACGTTGAAAATAGGTTGTGCAGAGAAGCACCCATCTTGTGTAGATTAGATGAATCTTCTATGATATTCTCAGGTTAGAATCAGAGCTGTTTTCTCTTGAAATATCACAAAGATAAAGATTATAATGAAACAAAGTTTTAAGACTGCTTACTGGAGAAGGCATTTTAATACCAGGAGTTAGAAGCTAAACCTTTTTCCCTTTTCCATGTACATTAGCATATCTTGGGCTCAACAATGTTGTTTGTTTGGGTTTTTTTTTTTCCTCTCAAATAAGCTTTTGGTTTATGTTTTACATTTAAATAAACTTTTTATTTTAAGTAGTCTTAGATTTACCGAAAAGTGGCAAAGATAGTACAGAGTTCTCACATGCCCCACACCCAGGGGAACATCCACATCCTCCTGTTACTAACACCTATATCACCATCGTAGATTTGCCATGACCAGTGAACCAAGATTGATACATTATGATCAGTTAAACTCCATAGTTGCTTTGGATTTCATTAGTTTTCCCTAATGTTCTTTTTCTCTTCTAGGGTCTGAAATAAGCTTTTAAATTTTTCCTAAATGTATTCATGGGAAAACCAAAGAGAGAAGACAAGAGAGTTCAAGCTTAAAAGAGCTCAATTATGTAACTTGGTAGTTTTTTGTAATTCATGTGCTTTTTCTCTTTATAGTTACGCTACAAAGAAACATTTCAAAAGACCAAAGGGAAATACCACACGGTGAAAGATGCCCTAGACATTGTCTATCATCGCAAAGTCACAGATGACATCAGTAAAGTATGTCCCTAAATATTTCTACTTGTGTTGGGCTCTACAACTCACCATATACATACATAAATTTTTTAGCAACGTCCCTCTTCTAAAATTCTCCAGAAAGAAGCCATATTTACATTAACTTTGGGTAAGACTTACAGCTGTCTTTGTGTTTTTTATAACAGATAAAATACAAGGAGAACTACATGAGCCAGTTGGGTATCTGGAGGTCCATTCCTGATCGTCCAGAGCATTTCCACCATCGAGCAGTCACTGACGCAGTCAGTGATGTGAGTGTTGACATCTTCTATTTTCACATATAAATTCATATTCCCATATAAGCTCTGAAATCATACACTGCATAAAAACTGAAGAAACACTTGGCTAGATTTTAGATTTTGTGTGTGGATGTTTAAATCATAAAACTCAATTGCTAAGTAAGTGAGTTTCAACTTGGGAGAAGGAAATATATATTCAAATTTATAAACCTCATTTTTCTCCTAAATGTATGATATCATATTACAGGACTGGAAGTGATATATATCATCTAGGAAATAGCCTATTTTTGATCCAATGAAGTGACAACTTCATGAAGCAATTAAGACACATAACAATGCTCACTTAGAAAGTTCAGCTCTGTGTATGAAAATATAGCTGCCAAGCTAATGATATACTCTCTAGGAAAGTATGCCTGTTAAATTTGAATTGCTTTAATTAGTATTAAAAATGGAAAACTTCCATATGTTAGAAAACAATATACTAGAGGTCAGTATTACTGGAAACGTCTTTTAAATAGTTGTTTTAATACTTTATTATTTCATATACCTCAAGGGGTAGGGCTTCTGTTTGTTCCACTTGTATAGATACTAACTTACTGCTGTTTGGAGATGGCTTCTTACAACTCTTTGATGTTCTTCTCCCAGGTAAAATATAAAGAAGACTTGACTTGGCTTAAAGGCATTGGTTGCTATGCCTATGATACCCCTGATTTCACTCTGGCTGAAAAGAACAAGACTCTCTACAGCAAGGTATATATACTCAAGCAGAAATGGCCACATCCATTCGACATATACCTGTACCCACAGAGAGAATTAGCACTGAAGAAATAGTCTTTCATGTTTCCATCCCTATCATGGCTTCTAGACCTTATAGTTTGAGTACATACTTAATTTTTCACTCCTAGGAAACTCTTGGGTTTTAATCTCATTGACTGAAGGCATTTATTTGAATCTGATGAAAAATTAACTCTGTTCAACCCCTCATGATTCTTCTAGAACACTCTCCTTATTAATATGTCTCTGGGTGGTTTCTCCTATTAAAGCTGATATGACAGCCAACATAAAGTGGGGTTATTTTAATCCACAAATAATGTATGACGTGGGGCAAACCATCTAGTTTTTATAGCCTTATTTTCCTATTTACAAAATAAAGCAATTTAATCCACTTGCATTTGAGCTATACAATAGGATCCAGCAAACTTTTTCCTGAAAAATGCCAGATAGTAAATAAAACGTCTAAGAAGATGTTGTGGGCCAAATTCATTATAGGGCATATTCTTCTTTGTTTGTTACAACACTGTGGAATGGTGAAACCCATTCTAACTCATGAAGCTGTTTAAAAACAGGTGGCATGCTAGATGGGTCATACCCCACACCTGCTCTTAGAAGATTATGATTATCTGATTAATTACTGGAAAACTCTTCAAATTAATGTACTAAAAACCTTCAAGTTCACATGAAAATACTTTCAAAGTTTAATAATAATTATAATATATAGAAATAAACTAGACATTGATTTAGATTTTTGCCCAATATGGAAAATAAATCTATTTGGCATCCATTCAATGGAAGTGTTTTCGTAGTGTCCACTTTTGGGCTAGTTTTCAAGACATCTAGGCAGTTCTACCCTTCATTGCCTTGGAGGCAGAATAAACAATCAGTAAATATGTGTTAGCTTGGTTGGGTTCTGTGGCTCACAAATGTAATCCCAGCACTTGGGGAGGCCAAGGCAGGTGGACAGCCTGAGCCCAGGAGTTCGAGACCAGCCTGGGCAACATGACAAAACCCCATCTCTACAAAATATACATAAATTAGCTAGGCATAGTGGTGTACCACCTGTAGTCCCACCTACTTGGGAGGCTGAGGTGGGAAGATCGATTGAGCCTGGGAGGTGGAGGTTGCAATGAGCTATGACTGTGCCTTGCACTCCAGCCTGGGCAACAGAGTGAAACCCTGTCTCCAAACAAACAAATATGTGGTAGCTCTATGAATTATCACAATTATATGATAAACAGCATGTCTCATTCTTAAGATAATCATAGCCTGCTGTCAAGTAACCATGTTCTGTTTTTTCTAGTATAAGTATAAAGAAGTATTTGAAAGGACAAAGTCAGATTTCAAGTATGTTGCCGACTCTCCGATCAACAGGCATTTCAAGTATGCAACTCAATTGATGAATGAGGTATGTATGAATAAACTGCTCCAATTAAGCCTATTCAATTCCCTAAAGAAGTCTCAGAGTTTTTTTAAATTAAATCCCAATACACAGAATGACAGGAAAGCCATCCTAAGTTTTCATTTTAACTAAAGATTTGGAAAAGACTCTATAATGTCACCATCCAACAAGCTCTGCCAAACTACAAATAAGAACAAGTGAAGGGACTGTTCAGTGGTGGGAGAGCCCCGCAAACATCAGCACCTCTGCACAAACACAGGGCAGCACAGCCCTGCGGGGGACAATACCAGGCAGGTAAAGGATTTTCTTGACTGTCAGCGGAACTCCCTTATATAGAATATTGTGTAGATTTGGAAGACACAGAAGTTCAAGGTTAATTTAGTATCCTCGACTAAGGCACCAAAATGTCAGTTGTTAGAAGAGCTACGCTAAAGAAATAGTTGTGATTCATGCTTCAAAGATATTGCCATTGTTACTCCCAAATATATTGGTGCACAGAAGTATCCATTTGCACCCAAATTTTTTCTATTTTATCCAGCCTTTCCTGTAACCATCTTTGCAATAATTTAAGTTAAATTTAGCTGAAGATGGCTGAAATAAACAAGCTATGAATTTATTTAGTTTGGATGGTTTTATAACATTGGGATGGTTTTATAGTTAAAGTTGTATTTAATTTCCTATTTTCAGATTTTTCACAGGTTTCTGTAAGTTCAAAAATTACGTGAGAAAATTAGTACAATGTTTCTAAAAATGAAAATGTAGCCAAAGGTATATTTACTTAAATGCATGACTTTTTCGTTTGTTGTCTTTACATTTGATTCAGTTCACTTTCAGTAGATTTCCAGACTGGACAACCCTGAAGAATTACTGCCAGTAGCTTCCTATGAATACAGTCTTGATATATTTTGTTTCTATTTTTCTATTTCATGAAGAATTTCCAGGTCTCCTTTATAATCCAATAAATTAATAGCATTTGAAGACTATTACAAATTTCCCATGGATGTTTTAGCATCAGTTATGCTTTGAGATTCTCACAGCCTTAGTTGGTAAAGCTGTAGCTGATTAGTACCCTATTTTAAATATACCGTTAGATGCCATAAAACCTAATGTTGCTAATGGCATCATATGCAAAGATGGAAAATGTTTGGGCACAAGGAACTCTTAATTTCGGTGTCATAAATCTGACCTATCCCACACTCCAGCCTTCTTCAAGTAATCTTCCTCCACTTGACTCTCTTTGCTTCCCTGTTTCTATTGTCTTGGGTATGTTGGTAGCCCGCCACTAGAGATGACATGTTCTGGCCCTCTGGAGTGTTTACCTTGAGACATTTTTGTGTAGCCTTGAAGTTGTACTCTTGCTATAATATGCTATGATGTTTGAGCAGAAAAAATACAGAGCTGATTATGAGCAGCGGAAAGATAAATACCACCTGGTAATCGATGAGCCTAGACATCTGCTGGCTAAGACCGCAGGCGACCAGATCAGTCAGGTACTGTGATGGGGCTGGCCGGTGGCCCAGGCAGGACTGTGCTCCCCGTTTCTCATGAGATGTCGTTCCGTCTGCTGCAAGGATGTCATAGGTTCTGCCTATGATATTGGGTTGTTCTGTTTCAAAGTATCTGTCTAGCCACCCAAAGAGCCTGTCAGCTATTTGAGTGCGCCAGTCCATGCTCTGTGTTCTCACTTGTGCTGTGGTGAAGATGAAAGGAAAAGCTGGGTCCTCCCATCCTTTACTCTTCTGGAGAACCTGTTTGAAAACTGCAACTGTAAGCTGCAGATTGAGTTGCAAAAGCAAAAAATAAACAACAACAACAAAAAAAACAAAAATTAATGGAAGGAAAGAAGACATAACTCCTTACTATATATCTTTCTATTCCAAAGATGTCTTCTTTTCTATAAAGCTATTTTGGTGGTAACATAAGTGAAACTAGCTGTATCATTCCCCATTCACAAGGTCTATGAATGGCCAACCGCAAACATTGCAGTCATTCTGCTTCACATTATAACATATTTGATGTCTTCATCCATACGTATGTGAGTACATAAAGTGTGTATGCCTACATCTCTTCACTCAGAGGTGACTGGGATATAGAGCCGTGTTCTTTTCTGTCTTCATAAGTCTCTTTTGTGCTTCACTGCTCTTTGCATGGACAGAGAAAATATAAATCTAGTGCCAAGATGTTTCTGCAACATGGATGTAATGAAATTCTGCGTCCAGATATGTTGACTGCTCTCTACAATTCGCATATGTGGAGCCAGGTAATGTCTGATGGGATGTGAAGAAGGAGGTTTAGAAGTCTTGGATGCATTCCCTTGTATGCTTTCATTGATTTCCTCTCCCACTCCCTGCCCATGCTGGCTTCATATGGTAAAGCTATGTAAATATTCATTCCTTGTAAATGATCTCTGAATGTGGCCAAAGGTGATGGGACGGCAGTCATCTGTACATCATCTGACACTTTCAGAACTCTTAATAAAATTAACTGATTCTTTCAAGTGTTATTTCCAAAGTGGTATAACATTAATTTATACTTTTCAGTATTTGCCTCAAAGAAATAGATTCCTTAGAGATTGAAGACAGTAAGTAGATTCAACAGCATGTAAAAGGTCTGAATATTTAATGTTTTCATCTAATGTGTCCCTTGTTCAATTATCACTACAACTGTTGCGGGAGATGAGGATTACCGTGCAGCTCTATGAATATTGTATATATTCATGGCGCCTCTTGACTTCGATGCTGAATTGCTAGGTTATTTCTAGCACATCTGATCCCGCACACACTGGTTAACAGTGTCTCTGATAATAATGCCTTTTTAGAAGGCCAACTGAAGCATGCACTTTCCAGTACATGCCGAAAGGTAAATTTGATGCAGCAATAAACAGTGATAATTGGTAGCTACCAGACACAATGTTAGTAATAATACCATTTTTCCCAGACAAAAAAAAGTTAATTGAGCTTTTCTCTTAGCAACTTGTTTTGTCATTTTAGTTTACCATGAAATCAATACGTGAAATGAGGTTAAGCTCTCCCTATAAATATCCTGTTTGCCTGAACTTTGTCCTTTGTCCTTATATGATCCTCAAATAGTTGTGCATGAAATTTTATGGTGCTCTCTGTATCTGTCCTGCTTAAAACAGCTTCTGTGCATGAAAATAATTATGACTTGAAAATTGAAAAAACAAATGAATTTTTTAAAATGATAAATACTTCAAAGCATATATACTTATTCTTTATTTTACATCCTTGTTTCATCTTTGATATGGAAAAATGCCTTTGGAGATTGTACATGTTCAATACAATATGTTATGAGTAAAACAGTATTTGTCAGACTCCAGAGAACAGGTTCTAGTCCTGCTCTGAGATTCGGTCTAAATGTGCCCTTGGGTCAGTCTCGTAACCACTGGGGGCCTCTGAGTACATATGTATAAAACATATTGGAACTTGGGAGGCTGAGGCAGGAGAATTGCTTGAACCCAGGAGGTGGAGGTTGCAGTGAGCCGAGATCACACCACTGCACTCCAGCCTGGGTGACAGAGCAAGACTCCATCTCAGAGGGAAAAAAAAAAAGGAAATTATTAGTAGTAGTATCATCTGCTCACTCCATTTCACTTTTGCTATCAGACACAAATTTATAGTAAACATTTCCAGTTAGGAATTAAAGAGAAAGCTAGATACCATCTCCCACTCTGGTGTTTCAAGGGGACAATCAGATACCTTAAAGCCCACTCTACAACTTCTTAGAGCTCTTTCTTCTCTTCCACAATTTAGATCAAATACAGGAAAAACTATGAAAAATCAAAGGACAAATTTACCTCAATTGTGGATACTCCAGAACACCTGCGTACTACAAAAGTCAACAAACAAATCAGCGATGTAAGTGCAAGAAACACTGAATAGTTCTCAAACTCAGGGGGCATCTGCAAACACGGAGGGGCATTTTAAATTGTCACAAAGTCTGGGAGACTACTGCCATTTAGTGGGAGGGAGGCAGGGGTGCAAGATGTCCTGTTATGCACAAGATTCTCCTCCCCAGTAAAGAACTGTCGTGGCCGGGCGTGGTGGCTTATGCCTGTAATCCCAGCACTTTGGGAAGCCAAGGCAGGTGGATCACTTGAGGCCAGGAGTTTGAGACCAGCCTGGCCAATATGGCAAAACCCCATCTCTACTAAAAATACAAAAATTAGCCAGATGCAGTGGTGCATGCCTGTGGTCCCAGCTACTCAGGAAGCTGAGGCGTGAGAATTGCTTGAGCCCAGGAGATGGAGGTTGCAGTGAGCCAAGATCACGCCACTGCACTCCAGCCTTGGCGGCAAAGTGAGACTCTGTCTCAACAAAAAAAAAAAAAAAAAAAAAAGAGTTGTTGTGACCAAACTGGCAGACACGCCAGCTGGAAACACTGAGGTCTTAGCAGACAGCATGAAAGCACCTGTCAAATTCGCAGAATTCTCTTTCCTTTATATTCACTCAGGAAAAAACTTTGCATTTATATTTTGATATTATACATTGAGAAGCATGACATGATGTCTTTCTGCTTTTGATCTTTCAGATCCTTTATAAATTGGAATACAATAAGGCCAAACCCAGAGGCTACACCACAATCCACGACACGCCCATGTTGCTGCATGTCCGCAAGGTTAAAGATGAAGTCAGTGACGTAAGTACTAGAATGGCTTAGCATTCCCTCTCATCTTGGCCTCCTTCTAATGTGATGTAACAAACCCTGGTCCAGTTATCTATTCCTGTGTAACAACCACCCTAAAACTTAGTGGCTTAAAATAACAGTCATCTCTTGCTCATGATTCGGTAAGTTGACTGGACACAGCTGAATAGTCCTACTCCCCATGTTGCTGGCAGACACCTGGGGCTGTCAAGCCAGGACATCCAGGTGGCTCACTCCCATGGCTGGCCATTGGTGACTGCTGCGGGCTGGGAGCTGGGCTATTGTGTAGACAAGACAGGAACTCCTTCATGTGGCCTCTCCACATGCCTTGGACTTCTCCCCAGATGGCTCTCCATGTGGCTTAAACGTAACCTGAGGTACTGATTTTTTAAAAATGAATTTCCACGACTTTCTCCTAAAGATACTGATTAGTAAATTGGTAAACTAGGTCTATGGTGAAGCCAGGAAAATTGTGATTCCTATGATCAGTTTAGTAAACCCCACTATGGCTCCCTTGGAACAGTTTACTTTGGCCTTAGTCACATTAAAACCTAGGATCCTTCCCCAATGATTAATGAGAAAGCCCAGATTGAGGCCCTCGACTCTGAAATTTAAGAAGAGTAAAAGTGGGTGAAGCTGGAAGTTCCAGGCCCAGGATGGAAAAACTGCCTGTTAGGCCTGCAGAGGCTAAGCCTTCCCTGTGCCTCTCCCTCCTATGCAAACCCACAGATACCAAAACTTGCTAGGTATGTCTCTAGCAATGACAATATACAGTTCCATATATTTTTAAAAGGTAGAATGATTGCTGTATTTATCAGTTCATTCATTCATCAAATATTTATTGTCTATGTGCCTGACACTAGGAATGAGATGACGGATGATAAACAGTTTTTGCCCTTAAGGGGTTCTTCTTAATGGAAAGAATAGGCAGATTAAAAAAATTAAAACATGATATGATAATAGCTATAACTGCAGGAGCACAGAAGGAGAGCAAGACTAATTCTGTCTGGGTGAGCTGGTGGGGAAAGGCTTCTCTTCCATCAGCAGTTATCAGGATGTTCTGAACGCAAGATTTGCTGATTTGGGGAAAGGAAAACCTGAATGAATAGGTGTCCAACTGGTCCTTTCAGCACAAGCACAGAAACATAAATTATATGGCAGGCCGGGCACGGAGGCTCACACCTGTAATCCCAGCACTTTGAAAGGCTGAAGTGTGTGGGATCACCTGAGGTCAGGAGTTTGAGACCAGCCTGGCCAACATGGTGAAACCCCATCGCTACTAAAATACAAAATTAGCCAGGTGAGGTGGCGCACGCCTGTAGTCCCAGCTACTCAGGAGACTGAGGCAGAAGAATTGCTTGAACCTGGGAGGCGGAGGGTGCAGTGAGCTGAGATCACACCATTGTACTCCAGCCTGGGCGACAGAGAGAGACTGTTAAAAAAAAAAAAAAAAAAAAAATTATACGGCAACACTGATGACCATAGTCAGTGTGCCCTGATCTGAGATAGGAAGGTGCATCTCTGCATGGCTGTATCCTTGCTCCACAGCAGATTTTTAAAATTCCGTCTTAAGAAGCATTGTGTACGACAGTCATGCATGGATTTAATTTCTTGTTTTTTAAGATGCTCAGTATGCTGCTATAAAAAAATTAATCTTGTCACTGTGTTTCCTCCCACAGCTGAAATACAAAGAAGTATACCAAAGAAATAAATCCAACTGCACCATTGAGCCAGATGCTGTTCATATCAAAGCAGCCAAGGACGCCTACAAAGTCAACACCAATGTAAGTTCCAGAAACTTCCCCAAGCATGGTGGGGGATTTACCAGCTTCTGTAGGACACAAGGCCTCTTTTTACATATCTTCAGGCAACTGAGCTCTAGTGATTGATTCCAAAGCAAGAGTCAGGCCCCAGGAGCATGGACAATGATGCTAAAATATAAATGCTGCAATGGTCCTCACAAAGGAGCATAAGGAAGAGCAAAGGAGGCTTCATCCCATGCCATGGATGCTACACCCACTCAGCTCTTGCAGTGGGTGGCTGAGAAATAGGACATTTAATTCTGAAACATTGGTTGCATTTTTGGAAAGTGCCTGAGAATTTTTCATTCTCTTCCCCTGTGCTCTGCTCCTGCCTCAAACTCTACAATCTGCTTCTTCTGATGAAGAAAACATTGAGCCATTTGGTGCCATCAGGCATTGGCCTAGACCTTCTTCCTGCTCAGATATTCCGTGTTGACTCTCTTCTTGGGTGTGGCATCTTAAGGCCTCAACTACAGAAATAATTTTGTGCATTTAGATGAACACTGACTTCTTAAAAATATATTAAATGGTTATACAATGAAACCATTAGAACCGAATTAGTACCCACTAGTGCCAGAGGAGACATATATTTATGAGGGCTAGCAAACTGGAATGCCTGTAGGAGCTGGCAAAGAGCTTGTAGGTATCCTGAGGATGGATTGAGGGTAGACGGATAGAAGGACAGATGTGAGATAAAGCAAATGCAGTAAAACGTACCTTGCAAAATCCAGGTTGTATGGGTATTCTCTGTAATATTCTTGCAACATTTTTGTATGTTTGAAATTTTTCGAAATGAAATGAGGGGAAAAAAACCTTATCAAATAGTGTACATAAAAGCATGTGCATTGTATTGTGTATAAATTATACCTCAATTTTAAAAAGAGAGAAAGAATGAGGACAGGAATGTGCCTAATAGTGCAGGCTCCTCCCATGGACACTCAAATTAAATTACATACACTTCTGTGGCTCAGATTTGGCCCAATGCAGCCAGTTCTCCAGCCCTGAAGAGTCTAGGAAGCATGCAAGCACCTCTGAGGCCAGACTGCCCGGGTTTAAATTCCACCTCCACCAATTGCTAAGTCTCACCTTGGGAAGTTTACTTAACCTTTCTATCCAGTTCTTCAGCTGTCTATTTCATGCAGTTGTTATGAAGATTAGGTGAATTAATTTTATAAAATTTTATAATTAATTAGTTTTGTAATTTGTAAAGAACTTAGAAAAGTGCCTGGCAGAAAATAAATACCTAGTGTTTGATCATTTTTGTTAAAAGTTAAACCTGAATTTAGTTAGAAATTAAAAGTACTCGATTCTGAAGATGATTGGGCTGGACTGGCAGAGCTAGAGAGACTGAAGAATCATTTCACCTGAAGGCCTTTAAAAATTTTAGCCTCTATTTCGGGACCACAAGGTCCCAACAGATGACCTCTGAGTGGATGACTAGCTGCATAAACTGTACAGAAATTTTAATTGGGGTTCCCTCTTGCATTAGGAATCATGATTTGAGATGTTTTAAAATGCAACAGCCCCTCTGTGCTGTGTGTGTTTATGAATTTAGCCTACTGAATCAAGTGATTTCTTTCTCTCCTGCTAAAAACAGCTGGACTATAAGAAACAGTACGAAGCCAACAAAGCCCACTGGAAGTGGACCCCTGACCGACCGGACTTCCTCCAGGCTGCCAAGTCATCCCTGCAGCAAAGCGATGTAAGACAGGAGAGACATAGACGATCGTAACTGCATACTGCACCTGAGAAATACAATGAATATTTCTAATAACCACTGTCAGGAGTGTTAACCCTTGCTCGTTTGAGATCCGAGGAGAGGAGGATGGTTGGGGGAGCGATAGGGGAGCTCAGAACCGAAACCTCCCCATGGAGCCTATTCTCCTTTGGCTGGGCCTGGACACAAACGGCTGAGTTCTGACTGAGCCTGGGGAGAGTCTGGAGGAAGACTGGGGATGGAAGGGCTTGGTCTGGGGAGAGTCTGGAGGAAGACTGGGGATGGAGGGGCTTGGTCCTGGCAGCTGGGCTGAAGAGGAGGAGTCCAAAATGCAGTGAGGGGCCAAGAAGCTCTTTCCCTCATTCTGGTAGCACGTCTTTGTCCTCTCCTTAAGAGGATTCCCTGTGGGTTTAATCAAATGCCCAGCTTCCTCCTGTGCTGTGACCCTTCCCTTTTCTTCTGCCTTTCTTCTGTAACAGTTTGAATATAAGCTGGACCGGGAGTTCCTCAAGGGTTGCAAGCTTTCTGTCACTGATGACAAAAACACGGTGCTCGCCCTCAGGAATACTTTAATAGAAAGTGATGTAAGTATCTAGTTCCTTCCATGATACCTGATCTCACTCAGGGCCATTTTCCATGGTACAGTCCCCAGGGACACCAGGGAAGGATGGAGAAGAGCTGCTTCCATCAGGGCTCAGGTATGGGTCCTGAATTATGGCCTATCCTGTGATGGACACCAGCAGTCAAGCAGGGCAGCAGCAGTGCAAGGGCCATTAGATCCAGGTGACAGTCCTCGATTTATACTGCACCAGCAGAAAGTTCACACAGCAGGAATTAGGACCCTGAAGGCCTGGCTAGACTCTTTATGGAAACGCCATGATTTGTTTTCTATGGGATCATACTTTCCCTTCACTACAGTTTCCTCCTCTGTAAAGAAGCAATAATAATGGGCTTATGGAGGGCTTACGGGAGGGACAAATGGCATATCTGAGCATGCCGTGAACATAAATCTGACTATATAAAGATTCATCATGAGATCTATTTTGATTGTTGTTATTAAAACCACAACTTGCTAGACATAAGGAAAAAACCCTTTTGAATATTTCCCAAGATTTGCAAGTATCACATCTTTTATTGAGTTTAGTATTGTCAACGATGCTGTTCTAGTGGTTTGGGGGTGTAATAAAAATATGTAGGATATCCAGCAGAGCTAAAGAAATGCCCTTTATCCTGTTCCTGAAGCTGAAATACAAAGAGAAACATGTCAAGGAAAGAGGAACCTGCCATGCCGTACCTGACACGCCTCAGATCCTGCTGGCGAAGACTGTCAGCAACCTGGTGTCTGAGGTAACTCCCAGCTGCCCATGAGTTCTGCTTCCCTCTTGGGAAAATGCCCCAGGCAGATGCGTTAATGAGCTCTCTATGGATTCCCCCAGAACAAGTACAAGGACCATGTCAAGAAGCACTTGGCACAGGGCTCATACACAACACTACCAGAGACCCGGGACACTGTTCACGTCAAGGAAGTGACCAAGCATGTCAGTGATGTAAGTGATCAACCATCGGTCTCTTGGCAGCAACAATGCCACTTGACTGTAGAATCTGGTGAAATACTGTCAGTTGCCTTTTGCTTCCTTTATGTAGCTTCACTCTTACCATCAATATCTACATGTGAATCTTAAACTCTGATTTTTAAAATAACCCAGTATTTACTGGCTTTCCAATTCTGGCAATTATGGCAAATGTGGGTTTTGCTACAGGACATGTAATCTAGCCATATCAGATATTACTAACCTATTAACAACAGAAGGAGACATTGCTGATTAGGAGCGGCCTCTCCTACTATTAAACTGCTACCCAATTTTAGAAAGGTAAAACTACCTCTTTGGGCCTCAGTAATCTCTGCCCTCTCTATCCTTATCAACAATGCTGTAGTAACCTTGGTATTATATGAGTCCCATATGGTCCCATATATTTTTAAAAGGTAGAAATGGTAAATAAGAGCTTAATTTGCCTATACCCAGGTTCTCTAAAGATTACCAGGTGGTTCTGGTGTTGGGTTGCAGGACACAAATGACAGAGAAGAACTAGAATATGGGTCTTATCTAAGTCCCAGACTGATGCCAGGAGCATGGATTTTCCTGGAGATTTCACAGTTCTTCAAGTAAACCAACTCTGTTCCCAGCTTCCTCTACTCATAGAAGTAATTTTGGCTCTATTTAGACAAATTACAAAAAGAAGTTTGTCAAGGAGAAAGGAAAATCCAACTACTCCATCATGCTGGAGCCACCAGAGGTGAAACATGCTATGGAAGTGGCCAAGAAGCAAAGTGATGTAAGTTTTCCCTCTCAACATTCTCGGCAGCCCACTTGAAGCAGTGGAACCAGATTGGTGCATTCTCTTGTTCCAGTATGTGGTCACTCTAATTCCTCTATGTGGTAGTTTCAAAAAGTTAGTGGTGAGAATTGGTTTGGGTTTAAGGAAAAAAGCTGATTGTGCTTAACGGGGACTTTAGAAAGATAGTGTATCTCGGCTGGGCGTGGTGGCTCACGCCTATAATCCCAGCACTTTGGGAGCCCAAGACAGGCAGATCACGAGGTCAGGAGTTCGAGACCAGCCTTGCCAATATGGTGAAACCCTGTCTCTACCAAAAACACAAAAATCAGCCGGGCATGGTGGTGCACACCTGTAGTCCCTAGCTACTTGGGAGGCTGAGGCAGAAGAATCACTTGAACCCAGGAGACAGAGGTTGCAGTGAGCTGAGATTGTACCACTGCACTCAAGCCTGGGCAACAGAGTGAGATTCCATCTCAAAAAAAAAAAAAAAAAAAAAAAAAGCATATGTCTTGAGTAAACATTTTCTTCCCCAATAAAGGTCGCTTACAGAAAAGATGCCAAAGAGAACCTGCATTACACCACAGTGGCTGATCGACCAGACATCAAGAAGGCCACACAGGCAGCCAAACAGGCCAGTGAGGTAAGGGTGTCATGAAAATGTCCCCAGTCCCCAACAGCCACTGCCAAGGCATGCCAGGCAACCATCACCTATTGCCCATTTTGGTTTTCTCTGATTCAGGTGGAGTACAGAGCCAAGCACCGCAAGGAAGGCAGCCACGGCTTAAGCATGCTCGGTCGCCCAGACATAGAAATGGCCAAGAAGGCAGCCAAGCTGAGCAGCCAGGTAATGCAGATGGGTGCACTGGTGGCTCTCATGTGAGATTATAAAAGACCTTGCAGGAAAAAGTGATTTCCAGATTGAAAATGCAAAGGGATGCTGGGTCTGTAATAGTACTGCAAAGCTTCAAGAGTTATAAAAAGTGCGCCGAGGGCCTTTTCTCGTTTCCCTCTAAGCTGTCTAGACCTTTCTTGTTCTCCACTTTACCATTTATGGGCATTTGTCTGGGTGTCTGTATGCTTAACTATCTTTATGTGACAAAAACATCAGCTCATGAGATCCTACTGGAACCTCTCCCCAGGCCTTAAGAGTTTCATCCTCGGGGTCTGATTCATACTTGAGTCACCTGGGGTAGATTTAACATTAACAGCAATGAAATTCTAACTTCTAGAATCCAACCAGATGAAAATATTCATTTTTTTTCATTAAACATACATATATTAACTGCCTGAGCAGATGTCTTCAGATTACTTGTCCATGGATAAATCATTAAAATTTTGTTTGGCACGTGTTGGATCAGGGTATGCACAGGGTGCTGATGGAGAATGCCACATTCTTGCAGATCTCATATTATTGAGAAGCAAATGGACTCAGAAATGTGTTGCCCAAACCCAGTTACCACATGACTTATTTTCCCTTGTTAGACCAATTATCTAAAATTCCCCAAGTTATGACAGGTTTCAGACTTTAGCTCAGAGATCCCATCATCTACCACCAGATCTGTCGGAGCGCAAGTTTGATCCTATAGGACTTTAGCTTAAGAATATCTTATTTCTCCTCCA
The DNA here is from genome assembly GCF_009828535.3 of Hylobates moloch. Taxonomy (NCBI): domain Eukaryota; kingdom Metazoa; phylum Chordata; class Mammalia; order Primates; family Hylobatidae; genus Hylobates; species Hylobates moloch. The sequence continues at coordinate 91,211,814 of NW_026652276.1, forward strand.
ATTTACAGATCCTACCTTCTTTTTCCTTGTCCTCTCAGGTATCTGTTTGAAGAAATAGGTTTGGGATATACATTTGGTTGTTGTTTTGAGTGACTGACTTTCAGCAATAGCAAACATGGGATTCCAATCTTTTGGAAGATATAATGCAGTAATGTCAAGTGACAGAACGAGTTAGAATTATGAAAACACAAGAGGGTCAGATGACTGATGAAAAGCAAATATTATTTTTAAAAAGTTTTTAAACTTAAAATTCCTATGTAACATATTTTATTGTAAATTAATGGAATTGTATAAGTATTTGAAACTAAGATATGGGATCACCACCACCACCACCACCACCACCACCAACAACAACAACAACAACAACAAAAAAAAACAGTGGAATCTCTAAGAGTAATGAGATGTAACAAGAACTTACTTATTAATGCAAAAAGTTAATGTTTTTAAATGTACAAGGTCATATCATTATAATTTAAAAACAAACGACTATTGATGTTGAAATTTTGAAAACTTTATTGTTTTTGAAAATCAAGAGGCTCCTATTCCTAGTACTAAGTGAATTCTATGGTATGAAGAATGGGACCCCACGGGTCCCATTTACTTCCTGTGAAAGGCTGGTCTCCGGATTGACAGCTTCATGGTGTGGCCCTGGGCCCAAGGGAGCTTCAGCTGTGTGTGGGCTCTCCCTGTTCTGACTTTGCTGTCTTGCTGCGTACTCTAGGCAGAATACCTCAAAGGCCAAAGGAGAGGGCATGGCGCTGTATCTTATGACACCCCTATGATGAGGCATCTTAAGAAAATTAATGCACTCATCAGTGATGTAAGAAAGACTGAGACCAGCAAGCCATTATTTCTGTCTTCCTCTGATTCTCATCTACTTTCTTGGCATTGGTCAGGGGACTGACCAGGTTGCACTCTTTTCTGTTGATTTTTGTGTTGGAACGTGTAGATTGCTGTGGAAATTTGTTGAAGGATATAGTTTTGCACACACCCTTCTTTTCCTGCATGAAACTTTCCATCTGGAACATACCACTTGGAATAGGAAGGTAGACTAGACTCAGAGATGGCCTCCTAATGTATGTGTATGTTAGGTTGCTGACACTGATCAAATTAAATGATGAAAACAAACTGAGAATCTCATCTTCAACCAAAGAAACCTCTGCTTCTTAAGTTATTTGCCATTTTTGATTTTTAATATACTGAAGATTGGTATTTAATATAGTTTCTCAGTTCAGGCCTACTATGAATCAACAGTATAAACTTTTAATAGCTTTTCTAATTCTCGGGACTGTTCTTCAGTCTTTAGAAGCACCAGTATACATCTCAATTCACTAAAAAGGAGCTAAAAAATTAGATCTTAAACTTTAAATTAAACTCCTAAAAATATAATTAATTCAAAATCACTTTCCTATACTACATCCATAATAGGCCCAATTTCTGAGCCTGATGGGATTATAAATCCCGGGGACTGCCACTTGCCAATACACAGCATTGCAGAGTTGCCTCTTAGCTTCCATGGTTAATGGGAAAAAGCTTCACCATTCCCTAATGCCAAGTGTATATAGTTTTACTACATTACTCCCTAGTCAAACACCATTCCAAGAATTCCTAGAGTCCTAAACCTGGTGCATGTCCTTACCTTTCAAACTATACTAGTTTTAAGAAGATCCAGTCAAAAAGGAAGGCCAAAAGTGCTGAACTCAGATTCATATTAGTAGTTGTACTAAGCTGCATTTGTTTAGAGGACTTCCTATGGAGAAGGGAGCCATAACTTTTTTTCAGTTAAAAAGGTTGAAGTTAACTTGAAATTAACAGAATAAAAAAAAAAACTGAAGTGGAACCAATGGGATTGCTGCTTGAAAAATACCTCTTCAGAAACAAGTATTTTCTAAAAGATAGATAGATAGAAGAAGGACTTTTAGTTTGCTTCTAAAAGAAGCAGATTTTATTCTCATTTGAGGTGGGCTTTTGCTTCTTTTCTTCCCTACTCTGACTCTGCATATCTGGTTTGCTTTTCTGTGTTTCACAACTCTTGGGAACATCTCCTAGTTTTATGGACTTCTATATCTCTTAGGAAAAGTTGCCTTTGGTCCAGACACCAGCTCACACCTCAGACTTTCCTTAGCAGGCCTTCCACTTCTTTATTTGGGAGTGAAACTTTTTCAGGGAAGAGCCATTGTAGCATTTGTTTACATTTCTTTTTCCTTTACTTTGTGTGTCTGTCTCAGTGTGCCTGCATCATGCTGAACTGTTCTGCATGCTTATTTTTTCTCTGCATTTCCACTGAGGATTTATTAAAAGAAAAGCAGTCTCAGCATTGTGAATGCATTTTCTCTGATGTGGCAGATTTCATTGTTATTTTGTGTCTGTTGTGCTGGATGTGTCAAGTTGGGGGAGGTGAAGAGCAGTGATGAAGCATGAAGGGTACTGCTGTTAGTGTCTTTCATCTTAACAATAACAGAAACTCTAGGATTCCCTGAGGGTTAAATATTACCCTTTTGGTTGGCTAACATCTAGAAACAACAGCTCAGTTTTCATTCCTCCTAGAGTGAGTAACTAGTAGAATTCTACTTCTGGCCTTAATTCTACAATACAATACTGTTGACAAAAGCATCAGTTTGTTTTTCAATTAGGAGATGTTTCTGTCAGTTTCCATTCTGTTGAATTCTCCTATAAATCTCTTATTTATTTTGTGAGACAGGGTCTTGCTCTGTTGCCCAGGCTGGAGTGCAGTGGTGCGATCCTGACTCACTGCAGCCTCCACCTCCCAAGCTCAAGTGATCCTCCCACTTCAGCCTCCTGAGTAGCTGGGACTACAGGTGTGCACCACAATGCCCAGCTAATTTTTGTATTTTTAATGGAGATGGGGTTTCAGCATGTTGCCCAAGCTGGTCTCAAACTCCTGGGCTCAAGTAATTTGCCCACCTTGGCCTCCTAAAGTGTTGAGATTACAGGCATGAGCCACCACACCCAGCTACCATCCTCTTTAGATATTTTACCTAGACATAATGACTGTCTCTTCCTTTCAATCAAATCACATTTACTGAGCAACTATTGGTGCAAGGCATTGTGCTTATTTTTTAAATTGCAGTTACTTAGCCCTCTGCCTACCTAAACTTATTTTTATGTATACTAAAAGTATATTTAATCTTATTTTTTCTCATCATTCTAAAGTATCTCACTTTTTTCCTACTTCTAGTCTGAAATCACACTTGAAGCCATTAACTCCCAAACTCATATTTGTTTACTCAGGAGTTATACCATTTTTGGCCAAGTTTAATAATTTTTAAATGATATAGCCAAAGTACTATTTTAAAATAACAATAAATTCTCCTAATTTAATAGATTTCTTATTTTTCAACCTTCTTGATCATTTACAGCCCTTCTTTGGATTTCATACAGACTTAAATTGCTGTTGGTTTTGCTAGTTAGGAGTGCTAAAATGCTCCAAATCAAGTATGTTAAATCACATCTCTGAATTTAGCCTGAAGCCTTTTCCATTTTTTTTTTGTTTTGCATTAGAAAGAGGTGATTACTTTTTATACCTTGGAATAATATAAAAATGAGCAAGGCCAGTGATCGTATATTTGAATGCCTGTTGTCTTGTCATTCTTAATTATTAATAGTGTCTTCTTTAAATGTCCCAGTTTGGATAATAGATTATATGATCACTCTATGTACAACGCATATTCTTTGGCATTTGTGTCTCTACTATTCCCCAATTCCCAAATTGATTGATGTCCAGGAATAATTTGGATGTTTGCATTTGCTGTTAGGTTAAATACCGAGAAAATTTCGATAAAGAAAAGGGCAAGACACCAAAATACAATCCAAAAGACAGCCAGCTCTACAAAGTCATGAAAGATGCTAATAATCTTGCAAGTGAGGTATGTTTCTAAAACTGTGGTAAAATATATAACACGGTATTTGCCATTTTAACTGTTTTTAAGTGTGCAATTCAGTAGCATTTATAACACTCACAATATTATCCAACTACTGTCACTATTTCCAAAATGTTTTCATACCGACAGAAACTATAACTATTAAGCAAAAACTCTCCATTCCCTCCTCCCGTCAGCTCCTGGGAACCTCTTATCTACTTTTTGTCTCTATGCATTTGCCTATTTTAGAGAGCACATATAAATGGAATCAAACAGTATTTGTCCTTTGGTGTCTGGCTTATTTTACTTAGCATAATATGTTCAAGGTCCATCCATGTTGTAGGATATATCAGAACTTCATTCCTTTTTATGGCTAAATAATATTCCATTGTATGTATATGCCACATTTTGTTTATCCATTCATCTGCTGACAGACACTTGGGTTGTTTCTGCCTTCTGGCTACTTTGAATGAGGTATGGTTTTTCATCACCATCTCCAGCATTTGTTTGACGATGGGCTATCTCACTTTGATTTCCATTAGTGCTGTTCCATTTCCTATTTATGTGATTTCCTTTCTTCCACCTTAACACACAGGTTAAATACAAGGCTGACCTGAAGAAACTTCACAAACCTGTGACTGACATGAAGGAGTCTCTGATCATGAATCATGTCCTGAATACAAGCCAACTTGCCAGTTCTGTAAGCTCAGTCATTTGCTCCAGAAACAGCTTATTTTACCCATTTGGAACTAAATTCTTTCTCTGAGCCTAGATGCATCTTCTTCTCTGCTACTGATACCCTAGATTTATTACAAAACTGTTCTCATTTGAGTGTATTTTTCCAAATGACAAAATTAATTTACCAATTCTCCGTTGTCTGTAACACCTCTCAGAATGTAAAAATGCTTCTTTTTTAAAAATATTTAAACTTTGCCCTCCAATTAACCATTCCCTTTTCTCTAAGGACATAGAAATACCCTCTTGAATAGTTTCTTTCACTTTTAACTTTTTACTTATAACACCTACTTTGAACAAGCCACATAACCTAAGTGTTTACATCTTAACTGACAATACTGAACTTGGATCCTCATTTTTAAAACTTTTTCTTAACCTCCTGTTTAGTGTTTGCCATTTTTAGTTTGACCTTGACAATGGTGCTGTGTAAATGTCTAATCTAAAAAGGAAAAACAGGAATGCTGAGCAGCTTCTCCATCAATGTGCCTTTTTTGCCACCTTCCCCTCAGTACCAGTACAAGAAGAAGTATGAGAAGAGTAAAGGCCACTACCACACCATACCCGATAATCTGGAGCAGCTTCACCTAAAAGAGGCCACAGAATTACAGAGTATAGTAAGTGGATCAAGACCAATTTTTCCTCTGGCACACATTCATCCACAGTACAATGTGAAAAAAAATTTCATTGATTTCCTCCATTGTTTGAGAAAATGCACAAAGATATAAGGGGCTTTGAATTTGATAACTTTTTGAAACAAATTCTTATGTTATAAATTACAACAACATCTACATATAGTTGAGAAATATACATGCAATTATGTGCTACTGGCAGGGGCTGGAAGCATGAAGCTGGAAGCATGAAGAGTGTGTTATGAGGGGACAAACCCCTCATGGTAACTCCAGTGTGCCCCATGGGTTCGTGCCCCAGGTTAGGGAACACTACAGTAGATTATAGGGAGTCAGGAAGATTTCAAACAGAGAAGTGATATGATCAGGTATACTACCGAAAGCATTTCTGGGAATTTACAAAATTACTAAATTTGTAAGATACAGTCATATACCGCATGATGTTTTTGGTCAATGGCAGACCACTTGTATGATGGTGGTCCCCTAAGATTATAATGGAACTACCCTATGCAGGTGTACCATTTTAAAATCTTTAATACCATATTTTTACTGTACCTTTTCTATGCTTAGAGATATCAAGATACACAAATACTCTTGTGTTACAAGTGCCTACAGAGTTCAGTAAAGTAATATGCTGTACAGGTTTCTAGCTTAGGAGCAACAGGCTATACCATATAGCCTAGGTGTGTAGCAGGCTATACCATCTAGGTTTGTGTAAGTGCACTCTGTGATGTTCACACAATGATGAAATTGCATAACAAAGCCTTTCTCATAACATATCCCAGTTGTTAAGCAATTCATGACTATAATTGAAGATTCTCAGAGGAAAGAACTTACTATCACATGACCTCCTATATCACAAATTCAGCATTATTTAGGTCCCCTGTTGGGCATTAACCATGAGGACTACTAGAAACGTCCTCGTGTCTTTTGTAGGGCAGTATGTGTCCCCAGGCCTTTATTCCAACATCTTGTTACAACCCAAGAGCTCGGAGATTGAGCACTGCCATCAAGGTGCTGCGTACATGAGGGTCTTCGCCTGTTTTTCCAGTTCTGCTCTGTCACATACAAACATTTATGTGGCTCCCCTGATTCTTAACCACGTTATGAGGATGAGGAAATTGTATTTATACAACAGCCTTGAGGCTCTTTTGTCAGTCAATATGTAAATAGTGTTCATTTTTATACCAATTTATTGGCTGCATTAAATATATGGCCAGTCAGGACCCACATAGAGTTGTTTACTTATAAATAAAGCTCCATGTGTTATCCATTCAATCTAGACCCCAGGTCTCTGATAAAAGTTCTTGTGAAAGAAAAACTAAGGATTTTTATCAGAAATATTCAAAGTGTTTACAGCTGCCCATCAATTATTGACCAACATCATCTACCTGGGTAATTTTCCCCATGCATTTTCTTGCATCAGCATTTCTCTCAGCTGGTTCTTGTCAATGATTCTTTTGTCTCCTTGAATTGAATCCAAATCCTAATTATGCCTTGCAGACAGTAATGGTACCCATCCCCTCAACACCTAGACACCAAAAAAATGTACTGGATCTGAAACATAACAGGAAACTGTTTTGAGTGGCAATGAGATGCCATCCAATTGACAGAACATATCAATTAAAAAATACTATCCTTAAACTGCTGTCTAGGAATTGACCCAAGGAGAGATATCTAACATGGCTTTCTATCACCAGGTGAAATACAAAGAAAAGTATGAAAAGGAACGAGGAAAACCCATGCTGGACTTTGAAACACCAACGTATATCACTGCCAAAGAGTCTCAGCAGATGCAGAGTGGGGTATGTCAAAAAAACCACACCACACAACAATGATCCACCACACTACTGAACACAAGCTCTGCCCATGACATAGCCAGTTTCCTGTCATCCAAAAAGTGATAGCTGATGAAACTTTTTATCATGTGATCACTAAAATCTTCTCCATCTCAGAAATCCTATGGTTCAGCTATTTTTTAAAAATGCTCTAGGTAGTAGATATTTACCATATGTCTTATTTCAACAGCCATTTCTGTAAAATTAGAACATGGAAAACTATTCCCAACACAAACAAATTATACTGAATGTAATTTGGATTTTCCTTTATGAATGAAAAGTTCCCTCCACACAGACACCCCTTTGGCTTTGAAATGCTCTACTCTTAGTAGAATGCCCCAAGCCAAAAAAAAGGGTATTTGTGATCAAGATGTTTATCAAGATACCAGATAATCAAAAGTTAAGATGCCATATTCGTCATTCTAGAATTGTAAGCAGAAACATTAAATTTTTTTTTGTCATTTTTAACCAAGAGTAGAGAATGGAATCTTATTTTAAATCTTACTCTGTCTTCAGTGGGAAATGGGCTTATTTGGAATTTCCATTTGCCTCTCTTCCTCCAACTATAAAGAAAAATTGTTTTAAATAAAAGTAGCAGTTTGTGGAGCTTTCCGGTGATAGAATGTCAGGTCATCAAAACTTTAAAATGGTTTCAAACAATTGGCGAATCTGAGTAAAGGATCTATAGGAGTTTCTTATACTGTTCTTGTGACTTTCCTGTAAATTTAAAATTCTATTAAAATAACAAAATTACAAAAGTAGAGTTCCAACATCTGTTCCAAGCCCCTCTGTGAGTCAGCCAAGTCTGGAGACTGGAGAGGAGATGGGGCAGGGAGGCAGAATGGACAAAACCATAGAATTCCTCTGTGCCTCACTGCCCACCTAAGCTATTCAGTGATTTTTAAAAAAACAGGTCAAAACTCTTGAGTGTGGTGGCATACACCTGTAGTCCCAGCTACTCAGCAGGCTGAGGCAGGAGGATCACTTCAGCTCAGGAGTTTGAGACCAGCCTGGGCAATATAGCAAGACCCCATATCAAAAAAACAGGTCATGATTAGGAAAAAAAGCAAGTTAGCATTTGGTAGCCTTAGGCTCTTCTTCCTCTGCGATTTTTTTTCCCCTTGCATCACTGACTTGTAATTCTGAAATAAAATCTTTTGTCACCTTAAGAAAGGTGTGGGAAAGTTCAGAAGAGACAACAGAGGATTCAGAGTCTTGATGGTGCATCCATCCTTCCACTCTGCGAAGGGCCTGCCCCAGTCACAACATTAGACTGATGAGTGAGGGGCCCATCAAAGTGTCTCAGCCTGAGTTTCCTTGTGGCCATTTGCTCCAGACAAAGTATTTCAAGTACAATCATACATGTTTCAAATGTGTGACCATTAGCAGAACTATGATCGAGTTAAGAGCCCATATATGGAAAATGCTATTATTTTTTTTCTTCCTGAGATGGAGAGATAAATTGTAATAAAGATTTTTTTTTAACTTGTCTTTCCTTCCTACTTACATTAGAAAGAATATAGGAAAGATTATGAAGAGTCCATTAAAGGCAGAAACCTGACTGGCCTGGAGGTCACGCCAGCTTTGTTACATGTCAAATATGCAACTAAAATAGCAAGCGAGGTAGTGCCCACTTGGTCTTTTCTTTCCCGCTTAATCCAAATAATTGCACTAATGACACTCATTAATGTGTTCCTCCTACCATTTACATCACCACCTAACTGTGGGTTTCAAATTGGGTTCTCATGTGCTTGGTACTACCACCTAATCTATTACCCATGTTAATTCTTATGTTTTATTTGAATATTACCTTAGCATTCTATTAACTTCAAGTTTTCATTTGCTATTTAATGTTAACTGATCATGCTTATACCCTGCCTTTATTCATATTTTTACTTACTAAACTGTGAACCCTTTAAAAATTGGAATTGTTTCTTATTTTCTTCTTTGCCTAAGAGAATCAATCTGGGCTTTCTTGTCAGTGTTGTTGCTTTTCTTTCATGATATAGAAAGAGTACAGGAAAGATCTAGAGGAAAGCATCCGTGGGAAGGGCCTCACTGAAATGGAAGATACACCTGACATGCTAAGAGCAAAGAATGCCACTCAAATCCTCAATGAGGTAGGCCCACAGCTGAATTCATAGAGCATCATTTCTTTGTTAGCCAAATTACACCAGAAAAAGCAAAACAAAAACAGAGAACAGAGAAAAACAGAGCTTTTGATTTTCAGATTCCATATACAACATAACTGTTAACCATTACATAAAATATATCTCAATTTCTGATGAATGGCTATTATAACAGTATGTTTCTGTAGTGGTTATCATAATCTATTATCTAATATTATTTAACTTGATATATTTGGTGTGCTTATTTACATAAAAACACGACACTGGAGTGGTGTGCACCTAAGTGTAATCTTAGTTATGTACCAAACTAGATGTACAATTTACTTTATACTCTAATCTGCTAAGCAGAGAATGCTAAAAGTATTCAAAAGGAGACCTCTGTTGACCCATACTGACTTGCATAGAATAGTTTCCTCCAGAGGACTTCTGGAGACACCACTCCATCCTACCACACGGAGGAGTGAAGGTGAAGAGTAGCAAGCAACACTATCTGTGATAACTGGGGTGGCGTGGTATGTGGATTTATATTCACCCTGTATGTTTATTACCTAGTAGTAGAATTTAGGTACCTTTTTTTTTCTTTTAATGCTACTATAGAAAGAGTATAAGCGAGACCTGGAACTGGAAGTCAAAGGAAGAGGCCTGAATGCCATGGCCAATGAAACTCCGGATTTTATGAGGGCCAGGAATGCTACTGATATTGCCAGTCAGGTCAGTGCTACTATTCGATGTCAATTTTTCAGGAAAGTAGTTGTAACTTTAAGGACATAAAGTGTCCCTCTGTCATCTGATTTATTGGTGAAAGTCACATGCATATAATGGCATTCTTGAACATCTGCCTGGAGGAATCCACCCCAATGAAAGGATGGAGGACCCTTTGCCAGGCTCATTGCTGTCTGCCTTTCTGAGTTTATAGGCTCTGGGGACATTCAGAGCAAAGGGCAGAAATTGAGGAATTAAGTAGCTGTTTGGAGCTGGGGCAAACTCGACATCCTGGCCTTGTTTCTGAGTCAATCCACTCATTTGATGCCAGGAATTCCTTGCTTAGAATATCTTGCGAGTTCTTCCTCTCCTTTCAAGCCCTAAGTTTAGAACAGTTTTTAGGCATCTCAGCTTGTCTAATGCTCATTGGTATGGGTCTTTTGCTTATTTGTCATCCTCCCAGCTCATATGTAAACAATCCATGCCTATCTGGTGATGATCCCTCCTTACCCATATCCCATCCTGCATCCAACTAAATCTTCTCTCAACAGCTAGGACTTGACCTTTCTTACTAATCTCACTCTTTGGTATAAAACTATGAACAAAATAGGAAGAAATATCTGTTGAATGTCAAATGAATGAGTCCCTCTTGGAAAAGAAATATGGCTCACCTCTTAATCAAATCAAGCCAACAACTGTTGTGCACATTGTAAACATTTACCCAACTACTGGGTGTCGTTTTACAGATTAAGTATAAGCAATCAGCAGAAATGGAGAAAGCCAATTTCACTTCTGTGGTTGATACTCCAGAGATCATTCATGCCCAACAAGTCAAGAATCTTTCAAGCCAGGTAAGGACATTCGTCATGCCATCACTCATAAACCCCAATCATGAAAGAATGGAAGTCCTTCCATTAATACCTTAAGAGATTCTTCAAATCAGTTTTTCCCAATAAAAAAGAGATTCACAAGGTGCAGTGGCTCACGTATGTATTCCCAGCACTTTGGGAGGCCAAGGCAAGTGGATCACTTAAGTCCACGAGTTTGAGATCAGCCTGGGCAATGTGGCAAAACCCTGTCCCTACAAAAATTGGCCAGGTGTGGTGGTGCATGCCAGTCCCAGCTTCTAGGAAGGCTGAGGTGGGAAGATCAATTGAGCCCAGGCAGTTGAGGCTGCAGTCAGCTGTGACTGCACCACTGGGTGATAGGTGATACTCTTAAAAAAAAAAAAAGAGAGAGGGGCCTGGCATGGTGGCTCATGCCTGTATTCCCAGCACTTTGGGGGGCCGAGGTGGGTGGATCACGAGGTCAGGAGATCCAGACCATCCTGGCTAACACGGTGAAACTTTATCTCTACTAAAAAAATACACAAAAATTAGCCGGGTGTGGTGGCGGGCGCCTGTAGTCCCAGCTACTTGGGAGGCTGAGGCAGGAGAATGGTGTAAATCCAGGAGGCAGAGCTTGCAGTGAGCCGAGCTCACACCACTGCACTCCAGCATGGGCAACACAGCAAGACTCTGTCTCAAAAAAAAAAAAAAAGAAAAGAAAAGAGTGAGAGGGTAACCTACGATGCAGGAATTTTAAGGTACTGAAGAACTCTTACATGGTACAACTTGTAATTAATGAATCAATATTTTAACATGTAAAATCTCTTATGATGTGGCTTTAAAAATGTGTGCGCAAATCTGTAAGAAACAAAGTAGCCCACATTTGGATTACCAATCTCAAACAAGATTGAGACTGAGAACACACAGTCTAAACCCTGACTCCCCTCATGATGAATAACTCTCCATCTTCCTACAAACAGAGAGATGAAAAAAAGTAGGCTGTCCTTCACACCCCAGGATAGGCCTTTATTTGTATTAACGATTGTCAGTGATGGTCAGGAGTCTGCAATTTGTTTGAGTGGCACCAGATTAGAATTTGTGCTTGTCTTCTGATCAATGAGTTCCAAAGCCATAGTTAACGTGCCCTAGCTGTGCTTTATAGGCACCTGGGGATGTAGATTCCCTGGTCCAACTCTGGAATTTTGATGCTAGTAAATCTGTGGTAGGCTCTGGAAATCTATTTTTGTTTGTTTTTAATTTTCACAGATAATCTCTTAATGTCCAATCAGGTTGGGGAATCAAGGATTTCAACCCTTTATTGGCAACATATAGTTGTATATTGTAAAATTACACATGAAAAATATAGTTATCACTAGAGAGTGGTTTGATTAGGAAGCAGGTATATTCAAATGGTAGAAATGTTTTCTTTTCTTTGAAGGGTAGGGATGCGGAAGAATAATTAGCTTTTTAAAAATTACCAAAATTATATGGGCTCCAAATTACCATGTTGTGTTCATTGAGGGAGCCAGGGAGGCTGACATTCTTGGGGCTGTGAGAGGCTCACCAGCCTTTTACCTTCTGCTTTTGACACTGCTGATCTTTAACGAAAGCTTCAGCATGTGGGCCTATCCCAGTGTGGAATCAAGTCACTTGCTCTGCTCTCCTGGGGCTCTGGCTGGTTCCTCAAGGCCTAAAATATAGCCAGGCAAGTTAGTTCCTCCCCAGTTCAGATCAGTATTTACAGTTGAATGGTAAATACTGGTGAGATGGTGCTTGTGTTTCCACAAACTTGCTTCTTGATTTCCAATGGAGAGTCTGTATTTATAACTCTTAAACCTCATGCTTGGGGGTTAATACAAGCAATGTAAGCTGACTCACAAATTTAGGATACTATACAGTAGTCTCCCCTTATCCGAGGGGGATATGTTCCAAGACCTCTAGTGGATGCCTGAAATTACAGACAATACCTAACCCTATATATACTGTTTTTTCCTATACATATACACCTAAGAGAAAGCTTAATTTGTAAATTAGCACAGTAAGAGATTAACAATAATAGAACAATTATAACAATATACTGTAATAAAAGTTATGCAGTTACATGCATGTGGTCTCTCTCTCTCCCTCAAAATATCTTATTGTAATGTACTCTTATTTTTGACCGAGGTTGACTACAGTTAACTGAAACAGTGGAAAGTGAAACCTCAGATAAGTGGGGACTACTGTACTGAATACTTAATACCAGTATGGCAGGCCAGGTCTCACTAACAACTGTTTGAGTACTAAATGAATGGTTAAGTTAGATATTAAAAGCCAGTGTCCCTGTACAAAGGCTGGGATGTAACAAAAGCCCACCAAAAGTTTCGTCTAGGCCATTCCTGGGCCTTAAAGCATAACAAAATAATGAATTCTTAACAGGACCCATGTAGAATTAAACAAGTTTTACTGTGGGTCTAAAAAAATCTCCCCAGGCCTCCACATACAAGTTTATTGGGGGTCTGAAGAAACTCCTCAAACCTCCCTGATTTAGCAGGAGACAACATAAGAGTAATCACCCCAGCACCTGAACCCATTTAAATTAAGTAAATTTACTGAGGCTCCAGAGGAGGGTCTTCAGAATTCAGACCTTAGTTATAAATTAAAAGAAGTTAATCACTTATGTCTTTAGATGAATGAACACTTACACAAAGACATATAGCTTAAAAGGTAAGCTCTGAAAAACTTCGTAATTTTGAGTTGGCCTGGTGATAATTTCCAGGCCTTCTCCCAGTAACCAGTTACAGAAATAAAAACTCTTGGTCGGGCGTGGTGGCTCACGCCTGTAATCCCAGGACTTTGGGAGGCCGAGGTGGGCGGATCACGAGGTCAGGAGATTGAGACCATCCTGATCAACATGGTGAAACCCCATCATTAGCTGGGTGTGGTGGCGCACACCTGTAATCCCAGCTACTCGGAAGGCTGAGGCAGGAGAATCGCTTGAACCAGGGAGTCAGAGGTTGCAGTGAGCCAAGATCACGCCACTGGACTCTAGCCTGAAGACACTGCGAAACTCCGTCTCAAAAAAAAAAACCTCTCTTCCTCCCAAGTTCATCTGCATTTCATTATTGGGCCACGAGAAATAGCAGCCCAACCCTCAATTTGGTCTGGGAACACCAGGGAGTTCAGGTCCCTTTCTCCCAGAATACATCCAAGTTCCGTGTTCATATGTGATTACCCCTCTAAGGGATTAGCACCAGCTCTGCAAACCAGTTGAGGTAGCTTTTGCTTAATCTTGGAAAAAATAAAAGAAAAACAATAAAAATAAAATAAAAGGACGATTGTTTCTACTCTTTTCCCAGGACAATGAGAACTGTTGTCCTTACATCTACATAGCTAAGGAGTCATCCAGGTGACTTTTTCCATGAACAAAACATTTGTTCCTGGTGAACTACTGTTTCTTCCAAAAAATCTTGGCTTTAATTTGCTTCCATTTAGATGAACAAAATCTAGGCCTAAATCTCTCACTGGCTGAAACTGCTTGTTTGTTGTCTCTGGCAAGATTACAAATTTCAATACTTATAAATGTAATTCCTATATTAACAATGTAAATAGAGACAGACAGAATAGTTTTATCCCCATTATAACAGTGGCTAGTCTCATTCCTCAGCCCTCAGCCCTACAAACCAAAACTTCCCTGAAGAGTGGAGAAAACTGGAGCTAAGTTAAGCTAGAGAGAAAAGTGAAAGGACATAGTGACAAGCAATGAAAGAAAAATAAGGCTCTAAAGTGTTCTGCTGCAGAGAATAAAAACAATCATTTTGGTGGTGGGACTGACTGCCCACTGGCGTCTGGAAAAGCAGCCTCTGTATGGACATGTCTCTCCAGCCAAAGGCTGGGGCAGGACAGGGGAGCCCAAGGAATAGTGATGTCTGGTTCAGAGCAGTCCTTGGCCAGTCAGCTGGCCTTAGTGACGCTCCAGGTGTGTCTGTTTGGTAGAGCTGCCAGTCCTGTCAGGCTGCTTTCTGCAGCATCAAGAGCCATATTCTGGAAATGCCTCTGGGCCTGCCTGTTTGCCTGCCTGCTCAGTCCTGTAGCTGGGAGCCCTGACCACACCTGCTCATGGCTCAGTGAACATCTTGTCACCAGCTAAGGCTTTCTAGAGGTCACGTCTTTGACTCTTAACCCTCCAGCTTCTCTCTGCCTGCCTGTTGAACGGTCTGGCTACATAGCTTCATCCAGCCCAGCGAGGACTACTGCCACTGGAGGCATCCCCATCTCCTTCTCTGGGCCTTGCTGGCTGTGACTTTCCTCCTGTGGACCAGCTAGCAAGGTTCCCCCTCTGCCAGCTTTGCCATGACAGTAGGTCCTACTGAATGTCTGGGCTCAGCTTTCCTGGAAAGAAAAAGTATGGTGCTCTTTGACTGAGAGGGTTCTTCCTTGCAATGCCCTAACATCCTTGGACAGTTAAGAAAATACAAACGACTTTCCCTCTGCTGAGCCTGGAAGGGCTAAAATAGCCTATTTTAGGTCCCATTGGCCTATATCCCTGTGGTGTTTACCCTCCTTATTTCTTGGAATCTATTCCCAGAAAAAGTACAAGGAAGATGCTGAGAAGTCCATGTCATATTATGAGACTGTTTTGGACACACCAGAGATACAGAGAGTCCGGGAGAACCAAAAGAACTTCAGCCTTGTAAGTTTTTACTAAATGTAAGGCACAGCCCACAGGCACCTAGAGGTGCTGAGGAAGATGCCTCTGGATACCCCAGGCTTGCAGTGGGGCTGTTGTGCAGCCCTCCACACCTCCCATCCTGCCCCAGGAAATGTGTGCTCAATTCATCTCTGGGCTCACCTTATATCTTAATTCCAAATCACAGCATGAAAGACCCATCTGTTACTTCGTTGGTGGTGTAGGGGAGAAAATATAGTATCTTTTCCTCACCCATGGCAAGGTTCATGGCTAAAACCCCTGTAGCAAAAGATAGATTAACAAGAGACACACAATTTATTTAATAAAAGCTTCAGAATGACTACCCAAAGGGAAATGTGTGTATTTTTATGGATAGAGATGCAGAAGTGTGATTGGACAAAGAGGGGTATGATCCAACGGTAATAAACAGGGGATTTAGCGAGGCCTCTTTGTTCAGATTCTCCTAGTATCTCTGTGTCTTTGGCTCCTTTCCTCTGGGTCTAGGGAGGACCCTTCTGGAAGGAGGGGCTTATTGCCTGCTTTAAACGAAGGTCAGATAATTATTATCTGCTTCAGGAAAAAAACAGAGAAGGCCAGAAACATCCTCCTGCTTCTGCTGTTTTTTCAAATGCCAAGGTGCCATATTTTGGGGTAGTGTATCCTAAACCCTGTCAGTGGCTTCCTTTACTGAATGTGAACTATCACTGCTTTCCATTAGTGGTGACATCTATCTTTTTCAAAGTTAAATCTAAGCAAGGGATACTTAAACAAAAACAAACCCCTAGCTTTATATGTTTTTTAAAATTAGTTTCTCCACAAAATTCTTATCAAGTAATTTCCCTTGGGCATAATTATTGTGGCATAGACTTTTTTTTAAAGATACAGAATTTTAATTTTCTTTACATAATATAGGACAAATAAAGGAAATAAAGCAATGTTGAAATCTTAACAAGATGTTTACTCTTTCTTCATAGCTCCAATACCAGTGTGACCTTAAAAACAGTAAAGGAAAAATTACAGTTGTTCAAGACACGCCAGAAATACTGCGTGTAAAAGAAAATCAAAAGAATTTCAGCTCGGTATATTTACTATTTTGCATTTAATGCTAACCTAGTCATTTCACTCTCCTCTTTAAAAATATACTAGCCTTATATTGATACAGACAATTAACATCTAACCTCCTCAGTAATACTAGCAGTGATTTGCTAAAATTCCCCATACTTTGCTCCAAAATCATCTCTCCAGAGACCATTTGAAATAACTTTAAAACTGCTAACAACGTAACTTTTATTTTTAAATTTTTTAATCCCAGAGCAGTAACATGTGTTGTCTTGCTCCAAGAAGATGGATTTCTTTTTGACATTGTGATTTCTTTTGTTATCCCTCCCCCAAATAACTGACTGACTTTGCATTTCTTTAATGGATTTTGTGTTACATATGGGAGGGTTTTGTTGTTAATCAACATTTCCTGGCTGTTCTCATCCTGTGTTAGTACGGTACCACAATCTTAGAAGAAATCTTAAGATCTGGAAAGTGATCCATGTTGTATAATTGGTCTGAGTCGGTGATACTGACATGGAAATGTCAGGTGTGGTGCTCTGGCACTTGCCTGGGAACATCGTCTAGTGTGTTGTTTTCACAGAAGTCATGTGTCCTAGTCTTTCTCCAGAACTGCTGGGTTTTCCTTTCTTCTGTGTAACACTGTCCTGATTCTGAATGCCCAGGTTTTATATAAAGAGGATGTCTCACCAGGAACGGCTATCAGAAAGACACCTGAGATGATGAGAGTGAAACAAACACAGGACCACATTAGCTCGGTAAAGACACAGCGAATGCAATTGCAATATTTTCTGCCTCCCTTTGATAATTTACAATGACCTATGAGTTGCACTCAAAGCCTCTGTCACCAGAAACAGCTTATATTGCTAAAATAGGTGCCTGTGTACCACCACCACACGGTATACACCAGTGGCTAGAGTCATCTCATATTCAGTGCAGTGCCTTGACAGTTTTCATGAGGGAGAGATTAGATCTGAAAAACGGAGAGGCTTGTGAGAAAGTAGAATCCGGTACAGTCAAAGAACCAACCTTCCTGGATATATGTATGTGAATCTGTTTGTCCTAGTCAAATGACCTGTTGGGCATAAAGACATTGGAGTATAAAGGAAAGGGCTGCGGTCTAAATAGGGGCCCCCACCCCTGCCCCAAAGAGACGAGAGAGACAAAGCGTCCCTGTCCTAGGAATTGTTCTCCTCTTACCCAGTATCAGAATGAGGTCCCATTCACACTAAGTATAAAGCTTGCGTTATTTACATTGTTGATTTTTTAAATCTGGGGGTTACAAACAACATGTACATGTTGGGAATAACTGTCCAGCATGTAATAATACCTTTCTTTTCCTATTTTTAAATCTGCAGGTGAAGTATAAGGAAGCAATAGGACAAGGAACTCCAATCCCTGACCTGCCTGAAGTGAAACGTGTGAAGGAGACGCAGAAGCACATTAGCTCGGTAGTGGCCATACTCTCAGCTTGCATTTGTGTGACTGGCCATCTCTCAATTGCTACCCTGGTGCTCTCTTATCCTTCTGCTTCCTATCAAGAGCTTCCATGCCTTGGGGATGTTGTGAATTCTCCCTTAGTCTTGATGGGGTCACTACAGGTTGCAAAAGTAGATAAGAAACCTCTCTTCTCATAATCAAGGAGTAGAAGGGATTTGGCTTTCTTTTCCTACCTGTCACTGACTTGAAGCTCACGGACTTGGCTTCTTAATTATCCTGCCATTCGTTTCCAAAGTAAAATGTTTTGATGGTAGTAATAAGGTTATTGGGATGATCTCAAGTAATTTAACTAAAAGCATATACATATAAACATTTAAGTAGTATAACATACTTTGGTTTTGTGTATATATATAAAACGTGTGTGTGTATGTATGACACATCATATGAATGATAGGATTCCCAGTGTCCAAAAAGACCCTGGGTAGACATGTGAAGTCTCTTCTCCCCTCCCTTTCAAGGTTTCTTCTCCTGTATTCTTTGCTCTCTCCATCTAGTAAATGCAGTGCTACAGGCTGTGATCTACCTACAATGGTATATTATACATTAAGCCCGTTCTGTCATGGTAATTTCAGGCACCTGTGCAGTTTATTGCAGGGCAGGTGTCCCCCACACCTGAAATATCAGGTTAGCACATTTCTCCTGACCTTTTGTCAAGCAAGCCCTGGCTCTGCACCCCACCCCTTTTCCCATCCATAGGCAGATTCTAGGCAGGTGTTGGCTACTAGCAAAAGACTATGTGAAGTTTGGGAAATAGTTTATAGCCAATAAAAGGGGAGGACCTTGGTCTTAGGATTCCCCTGGTCAATGGAGGACTGAACTCTCATTTGATTTTCTTTAAAAGATACTTGATACTTCTCTTGCAGGTTGTTCTTATTATTTAGATCTCATTCCCTTCTCACTCTCTGCTTATACTCTGTGGTACAGATTTCCTTGTGGTACAAATTTTATTTAGAGTTTTGTGTCCTCTAATATGAGTTGAGAAAGCTAGCCCAGGTTCCTTTATCACTTTGCATTACAACTTCTTGGTTTTCTTTAATTTTGCTTTGTGTTGTTGTCCACTTTGTTGGGTGAAGAGTAAAGAAATGCCAACTTTGTTACCAAGAAGGTAGATGTTCAAAAGTTCCTAGAAGTTTCCTTGTAAAACAAAGCTATCACGCCTAGCTTGTCACTGATTTTAAGAATTAAAATCCGGGTATGTTGCTTCCCACCCCATGCACTAATACACCAGGGAATCCATCCATTTAAAAGAACCCATTCAGTCCTTTAGGCTGAAAACTTAATGTTCAGAGTTAAGGAGGCTCAGAGAATGGAGGTTCCTTAATGTTTTCATTAAAATGCATAGTCCTTAGATACTACTACTAAAAAATAAATATGGACTTCTCCCAATTCAGAAAACACTAGTTTACTTGATACAGCAATTAGCAGTAAAAATTTCAGGTAAAGATGCTCTTCATGAAAAATAAACTGATTAAGCCATCTCATATCCAGGGACTAGGCTCCTACAGATTAGGAGCCAGCGAGGAACATTCATTAGAACATACAAAACAAACAGAAAATTCTCAATAAGCCTGAAGGAATAGAGTATCCTATGATTGGAAAATTTTAAACCAAGCAATCTATTCATTAAGTACAAGTCCACTGCAGGCCTACTATATTTGAGGCACCAAAGCTAGATGCAATAAAATGGTTGGATTTTTCTCATTGGTAAATTTATTAATGCATTTTAGGCATGCACTAAGTGGTTATAGAAAATGCTTAATTTAGTGCCCAGTTTTCAAGGTAGTAAAATTTTTACTATTTTGGAAAAGACAACATAAATATTTATGGAATTTTTCCCCCTGTTCCTTGAATGTTATATTTGAGAGCTAGATTGCTTTTATGAGTTTCCCCCAAATAGCCCACATGTAGCTGCTATCTAAAGGATTTACGGTCATTTTACCTTTCTGGGTATTCTAATTATTTTCTACAGGTTATGTACAAAGAAAACTTGGGAACAGGCATTCCAACCACTGTGACTCCAGAGATTGAGAGAGTCAAACGCAATCAAGAGAACTTTAGCTCGGTATTTACAAATATTTCATATAAGAAACTATTTCCCATAAAAAATTCACCACAATAACCCATCTTTTTTAAAGAAAGTAACATCTTAACAGCAATTCTGTGTGTGTCTGTGTGTGTTGTGTATTATTACCTGACCAAAACCATGTTAATACAAAATGACTCACATTTCCGATTATACTTTAACATTTTCAGTGACTTGACTAGATTTGAAATACTGTAAGTAGAATGGACAAGATTCCTCAGCGTTATATAACTTAATGCTTTCCATTGTACTTTTTCATTTCCAGAATTAGCTTTGTAGAGTTCATCATTAAAACTGTGAAAAAAGTAAAAACATTATCCTTACTAAATATTACTTACTAAAAAACTGCCTTCTCACATATAACCCCTTCCCCCATTACCTTCCTTCCTTACTCTCTGTGCTTGTTTTAAATGTCCTCTGGGTACTTTCTTGTATCTCACAGGTTTTGTACAAAGAAAATTTGGGGAAAGGAATCCCAACACCTATCACTCCAGAGATGGAGAGAGTCAAACGCAATCAAGAGAACTTTAGCTCGGTATTTCTTAGGGGGCCAAAAAAAAAAAAATCCCTTAATTTTATTTAAAATAATAACACCTTACAAATGTAAAATTACTAAATTCATATAATGAAAGTAATGATACCAAATATTACCTCAGTTTTCAACCCGAATCTAATTTAGTATTTAGTTCTGGTGTGAAATTTTAACTGTGTTTTCTCTAAAACATAGATATTTATCACTTTCTTTAAAAACCTGTAATATTGTGTTTTCTTCCTCCATTTCTCCTTTAATAACAGTAGGTGTTTCTAACTGGTGTGACAGTCAAAAGTAAAATCTAACACCCTTTCAAAAGGACAATGTTAATTAGAATTTTATTTGTATTTATTGTGGCTGTTTAATGTATTCTTTGTGTTTGCAGCTTTTCTTTAAGGTTTTTTTTTTTCCTATGTTTAGATGTTTATTTTTCCATAAGTTTGGGAGGTACAGGTGGTATTTGGTTACATAAGTTCTTTAGTGGTGATTTGTGAGATTTTGGTGCACCCATCACCCGAGCAGTACACACTGCACCATATTTGTAGTGTTTTATTCCCTCGCCTCACTCCCACTCTTTCCTGCAAGTCCCCAAAGTCCACTGTATCATTCTTATGCCTTTGCATCCTCATAGCTTAGCTCCCACATATCAGTGAGAACATACAATGTTTGGTTTTCCATTCCTGAGTTACTTCACTTACAATACTAGTCTCCAATCTCATTAGAGGTCACTGTGTTTGCAGCTTTTCTTAAAAGAATGTCATTCTTAAACATTTTCATTCAAACACAACACAGCAATTCACAGTAAATATAATTTACTTGTCTCGGCTATTTTTTGTACGCTATGTTAAGATATAAATAATTTTTCCTTTGGAAAACTTTCAGTATCATTGAAAGCTAGTATTATTTAGCTTTCAACATTTATTCTTTATTTTGTTCCCCCAAACCTACCTCTCTCTCTCTTTCTCTCTCTCCTCTTTCTCTGGTTCCCTAATTTAATGTTACCAACAACTCATGGATATTAATTTCAATTAGTTTGAATGCTATTTGATACTCCGGTCTTTGAGAGAAGGCCTACATAAGTCAAGCCACTCCTGCCGGCAGCCTGGCAGCTGTGTTTTTACTGATGTCTTTTAAAGACAGACATCCTGTGTGTGACTAAATGTCCAAAGGGGATCTATAGTTAACTCTATTTTTAAGTTATTGAGGTACTTCATCATAAAAACAACAATAAAAATACTTTTAGGCTGTTTTTTTAGGTTAAGTCTACCTAAAAGATGGGTCCAGGTTGATTTGTTTGTTGGTTTTGTGCACACAGATACTGTACAAAGAGAACTTGAGCAAGGGGACTCCCCTACCTGTCACTCCTGAGATGGAGCGAGTCAAACTCAATCAAGAAAACTTTAGCTCGGTATTTGGGAGAAAGCTCTTTAACTCCATATTAAAAAATAATAATTTCTACAAAACAGAACATCTCACTGTTCATCCCTTTATAATAATCAATTTAACAAAATCTTTTTTTTAATCACATCAACTGAATCCTTCTGTTTTCCAGATCTCCTACTCACCATTTGATTCTAACATTTTATACTTTCTATAATAGTCCCTTAAAACTTTTTATTTCCTTCCCTTTTCATCTTTATGTTGTTGGGACTGTTGAAGTTAATTGATTTCCAGAAAAGAAAAACCAAACACTAAAGCCCTTATTTACTTGGAACTCTTTTTACCTGATGTTACTGGGTTAGAGATGCAAGACAAGATACTGGACTTGAAGCCACATGTAGAAATGGTGGCTCTTCCTTAGGAACAGGGATCATCTTAACACAGACCCTATTCAGATAAACAGTAGCACCAAGAAAGAAAACTGCTCCATATTGAAACCAAAAGAAATCTTATTTTGGGCCAGGCACGGTGGCTCACACCTGTCATCTCAGCACTTTGGGAGGCTGAGGCAGGCAGATCACTTGAGCTCAGCAGGTCGAGACCAGCCTAGGCAACATGGTGAAATTCCATCTCTGCTAAAAACAGAAAAAATTAGCCAAGCGTGGTGGCACGTGCCTGCAGTCCCAGCTACTTGGGATGCTGAGGTGGGAGGTTCATCTGAGCCCCAGGAAGTCAAGGCTGCAGTGAGCCGTGATCGTGCCACTGTACTCCAGCCTAGGCAACAGGAGTGAGACCCTGTCTCAAAAAAAAAAAAAAAAAGAAGAAGAAATAAATCTTATTTTGATACTTACTCAAAACAAGCCATTTCATGAATAGAAATCCAGGCCTTCTGATTTTTTTTTAATCTACAAATCAATCAGATCATAAGCTTATATTTAATGTTATTTTCTCTTTTATTAATATTGTTGCTGAAAAACTCTAACACACAAATTATCCTTTGTGTATTATACACAACTCTGAAACTTCTATATCAAGACCTTAGGTTCACTTATACCTACGATGGAGAATCAAATGTCATTAGGAAAATTTAGATGGATTTTTTTCTGGGGAGTGGGAATTAATCCAAAATATTTTTAATTGTCAGTTTAAATATATTCTAAAGGTTTGATTCTTTGACATAATTAGATCAGTAACTTTCTTTGGTCCCACTGTCTTTTTGTTCTGTTTTTTAATTACTATTCACTAACAATCCTTCAATTTTGTTAAATTTTCAATGTTAATATGCCTTTTGGAATGTTATATTCACTGTTTTCCCTATGGGTTATAATTATTATTCCTTTTAGTGAAAGGCTTGCAACAATTTTCAAAATTATTTTCTAATTATTTTCTTCTATACAACAGTAAGTATATTATTGTATCTATTTGAAACCTTAATGATCCTGATGATCCTGGACTTCTTTTAAAGTAACCATTTGTGTTAATTTTTACACAGATTGCATTTAGGCAAAATTGCCCAGTGGTGCATAAGCCTATTAGATACTGTGGAAAATAGACAATGCCACATATTGAACTTTTATACTTGACCATCTCTACAACTTGAACTTAATGACAAAGACCAAATTGCCGTATTGCATCGATTTGGCCTGTTAAATATTTGTTAGACCGTAAGACAAACGTTTTTTTGTAGAGAAAATAAATACTTGCTAATCTAACTTAAGCAATTTTTCTGTTGTACACTGAGTATTTTAGTGGTCTTAGGAAATTATTTGTATTTTTTTCCTTAATTCCTGGCACAGGAAATAAATATCTATATTCAAGTTACAATAAAAAGATTAATATCAAACACACTGATATTTCACTAAGGAAATACAAAACATGTTCTCACCCAGATCTGTGCCTGAACAGAGAGGTTGACTTGTTCAATTTGTCTTTTCTGTCTGACGTCTGTAGTTGTATACCAGGTTCCCCACAAGGTAGATGAAAGGGCTGTTTTGACTGCTCTTGTTTTTTCTGGATGCTTTCTTGTGTCATACAGGTGTTGTATAAAGAAAACGTGGGAAAAGGGATTCCAATCCCCATCACTCCAGAGATGGAGAGAGTCAAACACAATCAAGAAAACTTTAGTTCGGTATTTAAAAATAAAAAATCCCTTTAACTATTTAAAAAAAATTTTTAAAAGATTAATGGCTAGATTTTTAAAATCTAATCAACTCATCCCAATAAAAAATTTGACCTGTCTTTTTCCCAACTTAATGCTGCCATTTCCTATGAATCAGTTTTCCCCATTTTGGTAAAACATTAATATAACCATTTAACTTAATAAAAAAAGTGTTCAGTATTATATTCCTGCTTTTACAAATGTAACATTCTCAGTGTCTACGCATCCACATTTATACTGCTTTGGCAAACTTGATCCGAATCTAAAGCTTAAACAAATGTATTTTGCAAAGACCTGACTATTAGCCTCGTTTCTTATTCTAACTTTTTCTATCTCTACTGTTATTTGTACAGATATTTTGAAGTTTCTTTTTTTTTTAGCACCTTATCATTGCTCTCCATTTGCCTTAAACATCGTTGTTCTCAATATGTTCACCCAAACTAAAAATTAAATACTTTGACTTCTTTTGAAAGTGAACAAAAGAAGAGTTGTGTGTATGTGTCTCCATGTATACAATGTTTGTAAAACCCAAATATCCTTATGTGATTAATAGCATTTTCAAATCAAAAGTAACTTCCTTGGTTTTATTTCTGTCTCTTGTCTGTTTCTACTTTTTTCCCTCCTTGTAACAAGGTGGGAAAGACTAATTGCTCTCTTTCATGGTTGCTCAGTGCTGCAGAGATTAGTTCAAACAATGAAAATAACAACCTTTCTTTTCCCATTTCTTAGTTTTTGCTGCTCTTTCCTGCATTCCTTTGCTTTTGAAGATGTCTTTAGGTTCAAAGAGGTTGAGTCTAAAAGCTTCTGGTATTTCCCTTCCTCTAACTCACTCTCTTCCTCCCTTCCTTCCCACTCCCAACTGCTCCAAAGCAGGGGGAAAATGACTGATTGCTTTTTTTGTTCTGGATGCTTTCTCATCATACAGGTGCTATACAAAGAAAACCTGGGGACAGGAATTCCAATCCCCATCACTCCTGAGATGCAGAGAGTCAAACACAATCAAGAAAACCTTAGCTCGGTATTTTGGAAAGAAAGGGGAAAAATGCCACAACTTCAGAATTAAACTGATCTTTACATTTATTTTTGTTTTAAGCCCATTTCCCTTCCTTTGCTTCTAATATATCTTATATTACAAAAGGATATACCTTCCCATTTCTATAATACAGTTAATGTCAATTTTTTACTTCATCTGATATTTACAAACATGTTTTAAAAATAATGAATGCTTCCATTTGTGTGGATAACAACACTGAGTTCTAACAGTCTCAAATCCTCATGTGATTGTTTAGGAGGCACTGTACTCACAAAAATGAAAAAAAATAACATGGATAACTCTGACAGACTTTCCTCAGCAGCTGAGGTCCCTGCTTCTCTAGAGCGTGCGGATTCCCCATCCCAACAACAGCTTCCACTAAAGTAGTCGATGGCATTTTGTCAGCATATAACTTCTGGCTCCTTGGATGACTGTGTTTTTTCCTCACCCTTAAAACGTCCCAAGAAATGAAATGTTACTCATGGTTGTTTTTCTGGATGCTTTCTTATTGTACAGGTGTTATACAAAGAAAACATGGGCAAGGGAACCCCTTTACCTGTCACTCCTGAGATGGAAAGAGTCAAACACAATCAAGAAAATATTAGCTCGGTACTTTGGCAAGAAAAGAAAAAAACTACTTATTTAATGATTTTTGGAAACTTTCATGATTTAAAATAATACGTATTAATCCTACTTTTTAAAGACAACTTAAATTTTGTGAATTTCTTTAGCAAATTTATCCTTTTTTCCTTTGGGCTACTTCTAGCCTAACACCATTCCCATTTCTATAATACAGTTAATTTCAATTTTTTATTTCATCTGGTATTTTCAATCTTTAAAATAATGAGTTTTTCCGTTTGTGTGGATAACAACACTGAGTTCTGTCTCAAATCCTCATGTAATTGTTTAGGAGGCATGGTACTCACAAAAAAGAAAAAAAAAAAAAGTAACATGGATAACTCTGACAGCCTTTCCCCAGCAGCTGAGGTCCCTGCTTCTCTAGAGGGTGCAGATTCCCCATCCCAACAACAGCTTCCACTAAAGTAGTTGGTGGCATTTTGTCAGCATATAACTTCTGGCTCCTTGGACGACTGTGTTTTCTTAACAAGGAAGTTGACCTTACCCTTAAAACCTCTCAACAAATGAAATGTTACTCATAGTTGTTTTTCTGGATGCTTTCTCATCACGCAGGTGTTATACAAAGAAAACATGGGCAAGGGAACCCCTCTACCTGTCACTCCCGAGATGGAGAGAGTCAAACACAATCAAGAAAATATTAGCTCGGTACTTGGGCAAGAAAAGAAAAAAACTACTTACTGATTTTAAAAACTATTTCATGATTTAAAATAATACATATTAATCCTATTTTCTAAAGACAACTTAAATTTTGTGAATTTCTTTCTTTAGCAAATTTATCCTTTTTTCCTTTGGGCTACTTCTAGCCTAACACCATTTCCATAATACAGTTAATTTCGATTTTTTATCTGATATTTTCAATCATTTTTTAAAAATGAGTTTTTCCGTTTGTGTGGATAACAACACTGAGTTCTAACAGTCTTAAATCCTCATGTGATTGTTCAGGAAGCACCATACTCACAAAAATGAAAAAAAATAACATGGATAACTGACAGCCTTTCCCCAGCAGCTGAGGTCCCTGCTTCTCTAGAGGGTGCAGATTCCCCATCCCAACAACAGCTTCCACTAAAGTAGTCGGTGGCATTTTGTCAGCATATAACTACTGGCTCCTTGGACGACTGTGTTTTCTTAACAAGGAAGTTGACCTTACCCTTAAAACCTCTCAACAAATGAAATGTTACTCATGGTTGTTTTTCTGGATGCTTTCTCATCGCACAGGTGTTATACAAAGAAAACATGGGCAAGGGAACCCCTTTACCTGTCACTCCCGAGATGGAGAGAGTCAAACACAATCAAGAAAATATTAGCTCGGTACTTGGCAAGAAAAGAAAAAAACTACTTACTGATTTTAAAAACTACTTTTATGATTTAAAATAATACATATTAATCCTACTTTTTAAAGACAACTTAAATTTTGTGAATTTCTTTAGCAAATTTACCCTTTTTTCCTTTGGGCTACTTCTAGCCTAACCCCATAATAACAAGGTTGCTTTAATCCATAAAGTTCTAATATCAAGAAGTAACAGATTTTCCTATAAAACATCCTTTTGCTTCTCTCTCTCCAAACTTACTCTCTATCCACTACCCCCAAGGTCTCTTTGTTTTAGATATGCCTGAAATTTAGGACGGGTATGTGTGGGGTGGTAGAGTAGGTCCAATGGGGCTCTTTCTTGAATATGATTTTGTTGTGCTTTTGTGTCAATGACTTTAGGTTCTAATTTACCCTGTCAGATTTGGACAAAGAGACCTTGGGAAAAATAATCCCTGATCCCCTCCTTCAAGAATAACGATATCAATTATGATCCAATAGTAGTTTTGGCAATTTGATTATCAATTTACTTAAAAATGAAAGTGTCACCAGAATGGCTTTTTGTTTTACCAATTTTCGTTTTTTGTCGTAGTTGTTCTTTAGTTTTACTGTAGTCTTTAACTGCAAACTTTAGTAAACCATTTCCTGTAAGCTTGTGCGCTATGACATTATACATGGTTGTAAATTACCCAGGGATTGAGGTTTGCATGGGGACTTCAGTTTCAGTAGCAAACAACCTTGTAGTGTCCACATTTCCACCGTCTGTAGGTTTCTCCAGTACTTGAGTACAGTGCTTCTAAAACATTAGCACGCATCAGAATAACGTGCAGGGTTTGTGAAGCCAGATTGCTGGGTCCTGCTCTAGTTTCTCATACTGTAGGTCTGTTATAGAGGGGGCCAGAGAATTTGCATTTTTAACAAGTTCTCATTACTGACCTTGCTGTCCAAGGACCCCACGTTGAGAATCACTATTTCAACAATTCTTCCTCTTCAATGTCATTTCCTAATCTCCCACGTTTCCAAGAATGACACTGAGGGGAGATACCAAGGTTGAGGATTTATCACGATGTGTTACTATGTTTCTCATTTTCTATTGATTTACCATGATAGTGATGTAAGAGCCAAAAACCTTATTCCTTAATGATAAGCTGGACGTTGTATGAAACTAAAGCAAGAGGCAGAGCATAGAGGATAGCAAAGAAAAAGAGGGTAGGGGAAACCCTTTGCTTTGTCTGAGGGCCTACATTTTTACTGACACATCTATGAGAGTTTAAGTGCTGCAAAACAGTCCAGTAAAAAAACAGCTGCTGTGGGCCAGGTGCAGTGGCTCACGCCTGTAATCCCAGCACTTTGGGAGGCCAAGGTGGGCGGATCACAAGGTCAGCAGTTCAAGACCAGCATGACCAACATAGTGAAACCCAGTCTCTACTAAAAAATACAAAAATTAGCCAGGCATGGTGGTGCACGCCTGTAATCCCAGCTACTCAGGAGGCTGAGGCAGAAGAATCGCTTGAACCTGGGAGGCGGAGGTTGCAGTGAGCAGGGATCATGCCACTGCACTCCAGCCTGGGTGACAGAGCAGGACTCTGTCTCAAAAACAAAACAAAACAAAAAGCTGATATATTAGGAGCAGCCTCAACCTTCTCGGTGTGATTGATTGAAGCTCATGCCTGTAACTCCTGTTTAGATCATCTCTCAGGGGCTTGACATTCAGAGACTAGCAGTAAAATGATGGTGGTTTCTCATCCTTTTGAGGAACACCACAGGTCTCTCTTGCAGTCCTCAAGGGTTTCAGGGCAGGGGCCTATCCTGGAAATGTGTCTTGCTGTAACTACACTTAACTTCCTTAGGAAACATACTACTTTCCATCTAACCTAATTGCCCAAATGGTTTGGGGCCCTAAAGATAATCAAAAGTTATCTGTACCATTTCCCTTTTTGGTAACTAACTCTTTTTCTTTTTGGCTTTTTGGATCCATTGGATTCGCATAGGTTTTGTACAAAGAAAATGTGGGGAAAGCCACCCCAACCCCTGTCACTCCTGAGATGCAGAGAGTCAAACGCAATCAAGAAAACATTAGCTCGGTATTGTCTTGAGAAACAAAAGTGCTTTTAATTTTGCAAAATAACTCTTGCAGTTTGGCCTGCTCCTAACCCTGTCCCAGGTTAAAAACAAAGAAAATGCCAGTTACATTTGCATCTGCTCTAAACATCACACTACATTTACTGTAGCCATTAACTATTTTTAAGCTTTCTTCTTGAGAGGTGTTCTCACTAACAGTAATAGATTAAACATAGCATTTCCCCCCAACTTGCAATATAATTAATAGTGATTATTACCTCGTAGTGACTTTCGGGCACGACTTTGTATCTCACAGGTGTTATACAAAGAGAACCTGGGGAAAGCAACCCCCACACCCTTTACTCCTGAGATGGAAAGAGTGAAACGCAATCAAGAAAACTTTAGCTCGGTATTTTAGAAAGGAAAAATAAATCCTTAAAATCTTAACGGCTCTGGCAAACATGGTTATACCACTAATTTATCTTACAGTTTTTCCAAAACTTTTGTGTATCTTTAAAAATTCTTCCTTGCCACTTAAAAACAACAAACCAACCCCATGAGGTCACAGTGATTTTACTTCTTTCTTAAACTTTTGCTTCCTACCATAACATTTTAATAGCTTTACCTTCAGTGTGATATAACTGAGCCATAACATGAGCCATAACACCAGCTAAGTGATGATTTTCAGACCTGGTTTTCTGCTGTCTGATGCCTGGATGCTCTTTTGGCTTCCCTAGGTATTGTACAAAGAGAACATGAGAAAAGCAACTCCGACACCTGTTACTCCAGAGATGGAGAGAGCTAAGCGCAACCAAGAAAACATTAGCTCGGTATTTTCTAGGACTAAAAAGAAATAGTGCAACAACTTGGAAAATAACATTTTAACATCAAAAAAAACACGCCTTTCTCATTCAACTGAAAAACACACTAAAATTTTAAAAGAGAAAAATGCAACATCTTGGAAAGTAACATTTTAACACCATAAAAATTTGCACTTATTCAACTGAAAATTTACACTAAAATTGACATTAACTGTGCTTTTACATTCCAAACCATCATACTAAACATAACAAGTTAATTGCCAATGTTTTCCTTCCCCTATACTTTACTTGAGGTAGTTCTACATAACCAACTATAACAAATTTACTTCCTAACATCCTCAATCTTCTGCTCTCCTTTAGTTTTAAGATACTTTAAGACATGGGCAACACTCTGAAATGGATGCCTTCTTTGGATATATTTTGGGGTTTTAGTGTCTGGAGGACTTTGATTTCTATATTAGCATACTGGTTTATGAAGTCTGGACATAACCTAAGGAAAATAGTCACTTGTTTTAAAGGACAGTTCTTTCAAATTCCCTTCAATATCAGATTTAGAGCCAAATACCATTGAATATGTTGATGCTGTAATTCCTAGCAAATTTCAAGAGGTCACTTTTTCTTTTCAAAATTATACTGTGCCCCTTCTTTGAAAATGAGTTTCATTTTCGAAGTCAAAACAAGTCCTTTCTCTTCTGCTGGCGGGCCCTCCCCGTCCCCAGATCAGCCTGTTCCAAAGTTGGTCATGTGTCTCACTGGGCCCCTTCAGTTGACCCAAGCGTCCCTCACCAGCTCCTATCCATCTCTATCTGCTGGAAAGGCTTTGAGGTTTCAGATTTAGGACAGCACCACTCATTCATGGTCTCTCCTCCATCAGGTTCTTTATTCTGATAGCTTCCGGAAACAAATACAAGGCAAAGCTGCCTATGTATTGGATACCCCTGAGATGAGACGGGTGAGGGAGACCCAACGGCACATCTCAACGGTGAGTCAGGAATTCTTTAGGATTGGCTGGCTGCATGTCAGAATGTGTAAAAAGGGATATAGTCACACCATCATATTTTCGTAAAGAAAATTCATGACATTTCAGGTGAAATATCATGAAGACTTTGAGAAACACAAGGGTTGCTTCACACCAGTGGTGACAGATCCTATCACTGAACGAGTAAAGAAGAACATGCAGGACTTCAGTGACATTAACTACCGAGGTATTCAGAGGAAAGTGGTAGAAATGGAACAAAAACGGAATGACCAAGATCAGGAGACTATTACA
This sequence comes from Hylobates moloch, assembly GCF_009828535.3. Lineage (NCBI taxonomy): Eukaryota > Metazoa > Chordata > Mammalia > Primates > Hylobatidae > Hylobates > Hylobates moloch. The sequence continues at coordinate 91,243,063 of NW_026652276.1, forward strand.
GGTAACTGAGCCTGGGTTGGGGGAGGGGATTAACTTTAAGTGAGGGGGTAGAAGAACAAAAGTAACATTATCTACATCAAGTCAAAATATAAAGGACTTCAATTGTTTTTTTTTTTTTGGAGACGGAGTCTTGCTCTGTCACCCAGGCTGGAGTGCAGTGGCGCAATCTCCGCTCACTGCAAACTCTGCCTCCCGGGTTCACGCCATTCTCCTGCCTCAGCCTCTCCGAGTAGCTGGGACTACAGGCGCCCGCCACCACGCCTGGCTAATTTTTTTGTATTTTTAGTAGAGACGGGGTTTCACCGTGGTCTCGATCTCCTGACCTCGTGATCCGCCCGCCTTGGCCTCCCCAAAGTGCTGGGATTACAAGCGTGAGCCACCGCGCCCGGCCGACTTCAATCGTTTTTTTAGGGGTGCAAGAAAGCTCCTATTATCTCACAGTTTACAAAGCTGATTTCTACCTTATCTTTGTTCTCCTCTGAGGAGAAGACATGACCCAGAACCTAAGCTGGAATAAGTGTGATTCAATCCTTTGGTGGTTGTTAAAATTCATGCCTTGGTTTTCAAGTTATTGGAAAACTCCAAGAACACTTGTTCTGATCACTGGTTTCCCTTTCAGGTCTACGTGTCTGGCGTACTAATCCTGGTTCGGTTTTTGACTATGATCCAGCAGAAGACAACATCCAGTCCCGAAGCTTACACATGATTAATGGTGTGTTATGCTGAAAAAGGCTTACAACATAAACATCACTATTTAGTACGCTAGAGTCAATGACTTTCATTTGGGCTCTGAAGTTCCTTCCCTCCAGACTTTTCCATTTTCTGAGCTGCCCATTTGGCATAAAAATACCTTGTTAATTAGTGAGCAAAACTTACTTTCTAGATAAGTTCAAGTTAGAAAAAATTTTGTTTCACTGCCTCAGTGCATGTCTCCTTCAGGCCCATTATTATCATTTCTAATTTTTTTTCCAAAGAAAAAACAGTAGTAAATCTTTCTATTGGAGAAGTAATGAAAATACATAGGCAAAGGGAAGAGAATGGATTTGACCTGTAGGAACTTCCTGAGCTCTATTGCATCAAGGAAGTTTATTCATTACACAAAGCAGGCTGCACAACTTTATTCCTTCTATTCATGTTAAAAAGTAGAATACTAGCCTGGAAAAGAGAATGAGACCTCTTCTCTACAAACAGTAAAAAAAAATTAGCCACGAGTGGTGTTGTACACCTGTAGTACCAGCTGTTCAGGGGGCTGAAGTGGGAGGATAGCTTGAGCCTAGGAGGTTGAAGCTGCAGTGAGCCGTGATTGTACCACTGCCCTTCAGCCTGAGCAACAGAGACCCCATCTCAAAAAAAAAAAAAAAAAAAAAGTTGAATATTATGTAGAGACAGTTCTCAAAGGATTTGTACTCCAGTTTTCTGATGAAGACACAGAAGTAAATCCATGGTTGCATTCTGACACATGCAGTTTTAAAGGTCTGCCCATGGTATTTTGGGAACACAGAGAAAGACTCTAAATTGATTTGCAGTTAGGGAGGACTTTCTGGAGAAGTTAAACATGGAGTCTGAATGTGAATATTACTATTCATTCATTTTGGTGAGCCAGGAAAATTGGCAGGGTGGAGGGGAGATGTTACAAATAGACTCTTGGATTTGAAACCTGGCTGTACAGCTTAACTGTTCCATGACCTTTGGTCATGTACTTAAGCTCTCATCTGTAAAAATAAGAAAGACAAACCTACATCAGAATAACTGTGAGGGTTTGACCCATGGGAAAGTATTTAAAACCATGCTTGGCAAAGACAACAATAACTGAGATTCAATTACTGTTAGGCATTACTACCATAGAAATTTCACGTTTGCTACATCTCCCCCAACTGCATCTCTCCCAGTCCAAGCTCAGCGCCGGAGCCGGGAGCAGTCACGATCTGCCAGCGCACTGAGCATCAGTGGCGGTGAGGAGAAGTCTGAGCATTCAGAAGCACCAGACCACCACCTTTCGACTTACAGCGACGGGGGTGTCTTTGCAGTCTCAACAGGTACAAGTGCATGGTGCTGACTTTGGCAGACCCACCCGGCCAGCTCATTGATGGTTACTATAAGAGATGCTTTGAGTACAAAAACAAATTTAAAAATTTTTCATCCTTTCTTTTAATGAGAAAAGACTGGAATTGTGGAGGGTTGCATGAAGTTAGATGTTTCATTTTCTTTTATTTCTCTTTTTGAAAATCATTCTAAGTTGGGGGAAAAAGACATCACTCAGCTGCTAAACACAGATTAAAGGATACATAACCATTTTTCTTCTTATAAAGAATTTCCCCCCTTCTTTTCAGCTTACAAACATGCAAAAACCACAGAGCTCCCACAACAACGATCATCTTCAGTTGCTACCCAACAGACAACGGTATCTTCCATCCCATCTCATCCATCTACTGCTGGAGTAAGTGAATAACAACTCACTTAAATAAATTATTCTTAATTTTTGATATGTGCAAACATGATTATTAGGTATTATGGTCTTTTTTTTTAACCAAACCTTCTATTTTATATAATGCTCTTTTATTACGTTTCATATTAATGATATCAGAAAACTTTCATTATCAAACTCAAATTAATGAAAAGCATTATTCAATAACTTAAAAAAAAAAAACCCAAACCTACAGCAAAGCATCAGTTTTGGCTCATTGGTCTCACCTACTATCTTAAACATTTGCTGGGCGTAGTGAATCATGCCTATAATGCCAGCACTTTGGGAGGCTGATGCGGGAGGATTGCTTGAGCTCAAGAGTTTGAGACCAGCCTAGGCAACATAGTGAGACTTCATCTCTACTAAAAACCAAAAAATTAGCCAGGTGTAGTGGCGCATCTATAGCCCCAGCTACTGAGGAAATTGAGGTGGGAGGATTGCTTGAGCCTGGAAATTGAGGTTGCAGTCAGCCATAACTGCATCACTGTACTCCAGCCTGGATGACAGAGGGAGACCCTGTCTCAAAACACAAGAATGTATAGATGTATGCAATGTGCCCACATATATACATGCCTTATCTTAGATCTCCCCTATTAATATGTATAGAAATGGTAAGCCAAATCATCTTCACAGTTCACCAGACTACTTCACAACTCTTAGTTTAAAACCCTGGATCTCATTCATAATATCCTCAAAAGCATAATACTTTAGGATCGATATGAACAATCTTTGTATGAAGACAACTGTCTTTACTAAATGACATACAAGAAGGTCTAAATAAGTGTTAGACCTATTATATTTAAGTAAGGGAATATTGTAAAGTTCTAATTTTCCCTGAAATAAACCAATGCATTCAATTCCAATATAAATCCCAATAGCATTTAAAAAAACTGTGCTAACCCTAAAATCTGAAAAAGATGCAAGGATAATCAAGTAAAATTTGAAAATGATAATACTTAAGGACTCAACTAAAAAAGAACAAAACATACCATAAAGCTATTAAAATTAAATATGGATTTAGCATGGCAATAGATACAAAATATGGATTTAGCATGGCAATAGATACAAAAATAGATGACGTCCAGAAACAGACCCTAGAAGAATTATAAATCAGCAGGAAAGGGGTAAGTTATTTAATTTATATGATCTGAGGTAACCAGTTATTTATTTAGTAAAATAATAAAATTAGATACCCATCTCAAAGCATAAACTGTAGCTGTACCAAAGATTTAGATGTAAAATACAAAATTGTAGAAGTACAAAGAATAATAGAGAATACTTTTTTTTATTTTTAGAGACAGGGTCTCACTCTATCACCCAAGCTGCAGTGCAGTGGCATGATCACAGCTCACTGCAGTCTTGACTTCATGGACTCAAGCAATCCTCCAGCCTCAGCCTCCCGAATAGCTAGGACTACAGGCGTATAGGCCATTCCAGGCTAATTTTTTTTTTTTGGTAGAGGCTCACTATGTTGCCCAGGCTGGTCTCGAACCCCTGGGCTCAAGCCCTCTGCCTGCTTCGGCCTCCCAAAATGCTGGGACTACAGGCATCAGCCACTCAGCCCGGCCATAATAATTTTAAATTATAAAGGGGAAAGCCTTCCCAGGCAAATTCCAAAATCTAGAAGTATAGAAGCCTGGCCAATTTGATCATAAAATTTTAAATGTTTCTATAACAAACACAAACATGTCAGACTGGGAGAAAACATTTACAGCATACATAACAAAAATATTAATATTGAAAAAGAATAAAGAACTCTAAAATTCACTGATAAATTATTCCCCTCGCCCACAAAACAGGACTTGGAAGACTAAGAATAGATAATTTATGGCAAAATAAATATAAATGGCCAACAAAAAAAGGTGTTCACCATGACTAGTAACCAGGAATATAAAAATAAAAGTGCTAGTAACCAGGAATATAAAAATAAGATAAAGTACATAATACAAAGTATCAAATTGAATCAAATATCATATTGTATCATATTCGAACATTTTAACAGCAAACTTAAAAAATTAGGTCAGGAATAGTGGCTCACACCTGTAATCCCAGCACTTTAGGAGGCTGAAGTGGGAAGACTGCTGGAGTCCAGGAGTTTAAGACCAGCCAATGCAACAAGGCAAAACCCCATCTCTACTTGTAAAATTATTTTATACATATACATATATATGTATAAAATAAGTTTAAACACACATGCCATTTGACCTAAAACTTTTCACCTTTAAAAGCTTTTTCTTCAGAAATTATTTGCCCAAAGATAAATGCTAGGATGCTCATTATAGTGTAAGAAAAAATAATGACAACTAAATGTCCAGAAAAATGAAAATGGCTGAATAATTCGTGATATTATTAAAATGTGAAATTCTCTGCAGCAGTCAAAAAGGGTAAGATGCAGCTATATTTACATGGAAAGACTTCCAAGCTATATTAAATGGAAAGAACAAATCACAGTATTATTTATAGTAATGTTCCACTTACGCAAAGGGGAAAGGAAATCTATTTGTGAATTTGAATATATGCATGTGTATTTCAAAATGCAAGAAAAAACGATATAGGTTACATCTAAAACTACTAACCAGTGGCTGCTCCTAGGAAGAAACTTTTGATATTATCACTTATTATATACCTCCGAATTATTACAATTTTAATACTGTGGAAGATAGCTTTGAGAAACTTTTACTACTCGTATGCTCCCAAATTCCCAGAGTGAAAGATGACATGCAACAGTGCTATGGGTTTTCAAATTCTTCTCTAAAATACAAGACTGACCTCTTCAAAAGGTAGAAAAAGGCCATAAATAAAATTAGCAGCATGTTCTCTCTTTTCTGTCAGTACACACACACACACACACACACGATTCATGCATACATCACTTGGTATGAAGTTCATACTTTGAAGTGTACAATTCAATGACTTTAAGTTTTCAACCATCACCATAATCTAATTTTAGAATACTTTCATCACCATAAAAACAACTGTGTATTCAAAACTCTTCTGGTGAATTAAAAGCAAACAAATGCCGGTGCCCATTGGCATTCATTCTCCATCCCCAACTTATCCCTTTCTGCTCCATCCAATCCTAGGTATCCATTTCCTGTCACTATATTATTTGGCTACCTGAGACATTTCATATAAATAAAACCATACAATATACTGACTTTAGTGCATGGCTTCCTTTACTTTTGAAGTTCATCCATGTTGTATCATGTATTAGTACTTCATTCTTGTTACTACCCAATAATAGATCTGTATGGATATACCACATCTTGCTTATGCATTCATCAGTTGGTGGGCATTTAAGTTGTTTCCACTTTTTGGCTATTATGAATAATACTGCTATGGACATGGATGTACAAATTATTGTGCAGATCTATGTCTTCATTCTTCTTGGGTGTACACCTAGGAGTAGAATTTGCTGGGCCATAAGGTAATGCTGTATTTAACATGTGGTAACTGCCAAATTCTTTTCCAAGGTGGCTGCACTCTTTTCCACTTCCACCAGTGGTTTATGAAGGACCCAATTTCTCCACATCCTTTCTAACATCTGTTATTGTCTGTCTTTATTATTATCACCATTCTGGCATGTGTGAAGGGGTATCTCATTGTGATTTTAATAATTTGCATTTCCAGATGACTAATTTTGAGCATCCTTTTGTGTGCTTTTTGGCTATTTGTCTATCTTTTTTTTGGAGAAATGTCTATTCATATCCTTTGCCTCTTTTGGTGGGGGAAGGCATTGAGTTGTAGGAGTTCTTCCTATGTTCTGGATATTAATTGCCTATCAGATACATGACTTGCAAGTATTTCCTATTTTGTGGGTTCCTTTTACTTTGTTGATGGTTGCACATTCTCTTTTGTTCAACTTAAGTTTGTGGAGTCAGTCATGAGAGATCTTACAAATAGATGTGTGTTAACTGTTGCAAATCCAACATATAATATTTCCCCTTTTTCCATCCCCACGAATAGAAAATCTTCCGTGCCATGTATGACTATATGGCTGCTGATGCAGATGAGGTGTCCTTCAAAGATGGAGATGCCATCATAAATGTTCAAGCAATTGATGAAGGTTGGATGTATGGCACTGTGCAGAGGACTGGCAGGACCGGAATGCTCCCAGCCAACTACGTTGAAGCTATTTAGGCATTTCAAAGCATCACAACTGTCTGCAGGACTTACAGATCCTGCAGTCAATGTTTCAGTTTAGACTCTGCACTGTTACCTAAGTTCTCAAGCTGCCTATGGTTTTTCTGTGTCAATGTGATTTATGGTAGTACCATCTTTTCTCCTTTGGGTTTTAAAATAAGTTGCAGAATAGACATTTTAAAAGCTTCTGCAATATTATTTCTGTGCCTAGAGTCTTTCTCCATTATAAACGTTTTAACATTATTTTTCTAAAACAGGGATTTTGAATATGCCAAACACATGAAAGGAAAAACAGCAGAGACATTCACCTTTTCCTTGCTGATTGCTAATGCTTATTATTTCTAATTCAGTTCTGAAATTATAAACTTATAATCAATACAAACCAGCAACTAATAAAACCTCTAATTCTGCAACACTCTGTGGATGGAATGAGCATTATTTATTTTTAATGGTTTTAATATCTACCTATAAAAATTCAATGAAGCAAATTCTACATAAAATTACTAAAAAATTACCTAAATTTAAAAAATGTACTGTTATGCATAAGAGTAGATATTCTCAAAATTCTATCTATACTTGCATTCAGCAAGCTTCTATTACAGTTTTAAGAACACCTGTGGACTCCAATCCTAACTTCAAGGGCATCTTTCCCATCTGTATCCAGTAGGATGGAAGCATGTGGCGAAGACAAAGGGAGGAGAAGCAACCATAATGGCTTAATGTTTAAGTTTACAGACTGTTCTTCCTAGAAGGCAGATAAGTCCCTGTAACTTTACAGCTGTAGTAATGCTGCTTCAAGCTTCTTAATGTGTCTCAGACTCGGAGAAAATGCTCTTGCGAAGAGAGTGCACTCACTTGCGAATGACCAACGTACACCTCGATGCCAGGCACTGGGTCAGAGGCTGAAGCTCAAGTGAAGAACAAGAGACAGTTGATGCCCTTAGGGAATTTACAGACCCAAGAAAAGGCAAATTATGCCTAACCATCCAAATGGTGCCAGAGATTGCTACTCTCCTGCTCCCAAGTCTTCCATCTTGCCTTAAACTGGATAAAAATGCAAGTTAGGCAACAATCCTATTGTGATTTCCAACTCCCTAACTTTTAGAATACTAAAGTATATGCTATCTCCATTACGATGAGCCATTTTTTTGTTTGGAGACAGAGTCTCACTCTGTCGCCCAGGCTGGAGTGCAGTGGCCCAATCTCTACTCACTGCAACCTCCTGGGTTCAAGTGATTCTTGTGTCTCAGCCTCCTGAGCAGCTGGGACTACAGGTGTGTGCCACCACTCTGGGCTAATGTTTGTATTTTTAATAGAGACAGGGTTTTGCCATACTGGCCAGACTGGTCTTGAACTCCTGACTTCAGGTGATCCACCCACCTCAGCCTCCCAAAGTCTGGGATTACAGGCCTGAGCCACTGGACCTGGCCTGGCTGGTTTAGTTTTAAATTTCCTATTTACTTTATCGGTTTGCCAAGGCACACTTTGCAGTTGCTATTGCAAAGAAAAACAGAACTTTTGTCTCTTACAGATTTTTCTTTAAAGCCTGGAAAATGTTCAACATGCAGCTGGCTTTCCAAGATCCTTGGGTTCCACATCCACAGATTCAACCAACCATGAATCAAAAATATTCAGAAAAAAAAAGATGGTCATATCTGTACTGAACAGCTAGACTTTTTTCTTGTGATTAGCCCTTAAACAATACAGTATAGCCTATTTACATACATTTACATTATATTAGGTATTATAATCAAGAGATTATTTAAAGCACAGGTGCCCAGCCTTTTTGGCACTAGGGACCGGTTTTGTGGAAGACAATTTTTCCACACAGTGGGGAAGGGTGGGGAACGAAACTGTTCCACCTCTGATCAGGTGTTAGATTCTGATAAGGAGCACAAACCTAGATCCCTCACGTGAGCAGTTCATGAAGAATTTACTGTGGCAACTGAGCTGACAGGAGGCAGAGCTCAGGTGGTAATGCTTGCTCACCTCACCGGCCACTCGACCTCCTGCTGTACAGCCTGTTTCCTAACAGGCCATGGATCCATACCACTCCACAGCCCATGGGTTGGGGAACCCTGATTTAAAGTATATGGGAGAATGTGCATAGGTTATATGCAAATATTAGGTCATTTTACACTAGGGATTTTAACATCCATAAGGTGGGGGTGGTCCTGAAACCAATACCCCATGGATATTGAGGGATGACTATATACATAATAGTAGAGAATAATCCTACATCCACCAACTAGCCTCAAAAATTATAAACTCGTGGTTAACCCTGTTTCCTCTCCACCAAAATCAACTCATGGTTAACCCTGTTTCCTCTCCACCAAACCAATGCACTCCTCCCATTACCTTATAACTTCCTTATAGTGAATCTCATTACAGATTAGTCACCTTTCAGTGTATATCTTACAAAGGACTCTTAAAACATTAATCACAAGAAAATTAACACACCTTAAAAACTGGCAATCAATATCCAATGTTCTAATCTTCCTGTCATCTGCTTGTGCTTGTTGGTCCAACGATACTAGGGAAGTCCTTTGTATATATCTCCACTACCACGTAGGCTGCAAAGAGCCATCTTCAAGAAACTATAAAAGGGAGAAATTAGGTCTACGGGTTACATCTCAACCAAATCTCACTCAAATGTATGAACTGCATTGTGTCCCACCCTCCCACCCCCAAATTCATGTTAAGTCCTAACCCCCAAGGCCTCAGAATGTGACCTTGGAAATAGGATCCTTGCAGATGCCGTTAATTCAGATGAGGCCCTAATCCAACGGCCTTGCTATCCTTATAAAAGGGAAATTTAGACAAATACACAGGCACACAGGGAGAAAGTCATATGAAGATGGGAGACTGGGGAAATACCTCTACCTGCCAAAAATGGCCAGCACGCCACCCCAGAAAGCTAGCTGGGGAGAGGTATGGGACAGATACTTCCACACAGTCCTTAGAAGGAACAAACCCTGCTGATACCGTATCTCAGACCTCTACTATTCAAAACTGAGACAATACATTTCTGTTGTTTAACTTATTAGGTTTGTGGTACTGCTACAGCAGCCCTAGGAAACTAATACAGTATCTTTCAACATCACTGTTTACCCTAATTGTTGTTGTGGTTTTTTTTCCTTAAAACTATGGAGATTTTCTTCGGCTGCCACCAACGTGCTTGGTTCTGCAGAGGAAGCTAAGGTCACGTTGGGGTAAGGCATTTACTTCATCTGGTGACTAGCCTGGCAGCGCCAGCTCTGCCCTCGCCCACACCATGTGGATTGCCTCTCCAAGCTTGCCTGCATCTACTCAGCCCTTATTTGACGAAACCTCTCTTGTAACAAGTTCAATGAGAAACTAAACTCATTAACAACAACAAAAAAACCACCACCTCTGGATTTAGAAACCAGTGGAACCCATAAAACTATGCATAAATCAGAAAATCTCTGTGGTTAAAAAGCAGGCCATAAAAGGGGAAAAGGAAAAGGAATCGTTCATGTTTGTGGAGGAATATAACGTATACTCTGTGGTAACTGAATTAAGCTATTCATACTCATTTCAGATCTCATGAAAACAACAAAACAAAAAACCAAAATGTAGCCAACAAAAACAAGTACCAGAGTTTAGTTTTTATAGTTTTATTTCAGGTAAAAGTGCATTTCTTAAAAAATGTTTCAATATCCAGTTTCCATTGTCAAGTGATAACAGTTAACCCTCAATGATTCATGAAAAGTTTTACTGTGAATCAAACATAGAATTCCGCCCCCCTCAACAGTCATAAAGAACCAGAAATAGTAACTGTAAGTGTGCCTGCTTCAAACACTGTATAAAGCAGTGGTCCCCTAACCTTTTTTCAGCAGGGACCAGTTTCGTGGAAGACAATTTCCACAGACAGAGGTGTTGGGGTAGATGGTTTCAAGATGAGACTGTTCCACCTCAGATCATCAGGTATTAGATTCTCATAATGAGCGCACAACCTAGATATCTTGCATGTGCAGTTCACAATAGGGTTCATGCTCCTATGAGAATCTAATGCCACCCAGGGGTTTGAAACCCCTAGTATAAAGCATTATACGATCAAATAAAACTGACTGCACCATTATTTCCATATTTGCAGGTAACTGAGGAATGAACAAGTACTTCTGTTAGGCTTCAACTTAAATCATTTTTAAGACTTATCAAATATAAATACTTCGTGAATGTAAAACTAAGCTCTTTTAGAGTTTACCAAATGATCGGGACAACAATATTATAGGGTTAATAAATGACTGATTTGGCGTCTATCAGTCTTTTTCTAAGTGCTATCAGTCAGGTCTATCCACAGGAGGTAGTGCAGAAAGCAACTGATAATTCACAGACCATCAAGGTCCCTTAACATCATGGCAAATGCGTAACTATAGTTTGAGAGTTTAAGTAGGAAAAAGAAGTGTACTTATAAAGTACTAGTGTTTCCTAGTATCTGTGTAATTTGAGCAATAGTAAAACATGTAAGTAAAATCAGGAGAAGCCATTTTGGAAAATACAGGGGTAACAGAAATTAAGTAATCAAGACCTCACTCTGCCAGCTAGAAGCAAATAACTAAATTGACTAACGTGCCATGCATGAGCAAAACCTTCCTCCATAAAAGGGATCGACAAACTCTTTAAAAGGCCAGACAGTATTTTGACTGCTGGAAGCCATACAGACTCTGTTATACTACTAAACTCAGCCACTGTACCAGGAAAGCAGCTAAAGACAATAAGCACAGCTGTTCCAATAAAACTTTATTTCTGGATACTGAAATTTTAATTTAATACGTTTTCATGTGTCACAAAATATCCTTCTTTTGACTTTTTTCACCATTAAAAAATGTAAAAACCAGTCTCAGCTCACAGGTAGTACAAAAAACAGGTCGCATGCTAGTTTACCAATCTGTGCTCTGTAAAAAAACTTAGGAGTTAAGACTGCCATCCTTCAGTTTCTATACTCAAAACCAATTTTGCTCTTAATTCTGTTTTCTTTTGGAAACTTCCTATTCTATAAAAATAAAAATTCTTTAGACACTTGTTAGCTATTCAATAATGTATCAAAATAATTGTTACACTATACTCTATTTTCAGTTCCATGACATTTTATTTTGAAGGTGATCTTCCTAGTTATATGTTGTTTATCTGTTTAAGAAACAAAGCCACCTTTGTTGGAAATACTTATTAACTTACTGCTTTTGTGGGAGTGTTACTAATGTATTTTAACATAATCCCTCTGGGTATTTATGAACATCAATTATAATACTGTGCTATGGACAGAACAGCTCTCAGAGACTATAAGCTATCAGCTATTACTGAAGTATATAGGAGTATATAGGACAGCTTGTCTACTAAATGGACTATGCATTAAAATTCCAGCTCAATCTGCCTTTTCCATTCTCTTCAACTAATCACTTCTCAGTGCATCAACTTCTATCAGCATATAAGCTTGCTGTCCAGTAAATTTAGCTTTATCTACAATTATAAATTGGCACACTGTGGCCAAAAATATTCCCTCTGCTACAAGTAGAGTACAAAAGTTAGAGGTTTTTTCTTACTTCTGACATCAACAATTGAAAATATTGTCTTCAATTTTTTAGGTAAGATGAAGGGTTATCTTTTATTCCAATGGTATTTACAGCTTACCACAACATATTTGGTTTTAACTGTTCTTTGGAGAAAGAAAGGCTTAGTATGTAAAGAAAAAAATGATTAGGACCACATCAGAAAATTTAACATTCTATTTCAGAACTGAGTAAATTCTCACAACTGTTTAGACTATATTAAATATTTATAGATCTCGAAACTTCGATGACTTACATTTTAATGGCTACTTGCAAAGAACAATATGTAAAGCCTGGCACATAACATACTTATTAACTGGACATCAGAAAGCACGAAACCCAATTTGTTTTACAGATCAAACTATCAACAAATTTTGATAAGCAAATTTTTAAAACCTATTACTTAACTTTCGGCTACATTTTCCCTAGTGCTTTCAGGGTAGTTCTTACAGATTATTTAAATATGTGAGGAAAATCCAACACCTTAACAGAATTCCAAGAAAAACTCACTTTTCCAGAATCATATTATTCAACTCTATCTTTCAAATTTCACTTTACAATGAAACAGGAATTTTCAACCACGTAATATAACAGAAAATTAAGTGACCAGAGGTCTGCAGTATAATGACAGGGCATATCTGCTAGACTGACTTATTCATTATAGCACTACTAAATTTAACTGCCAAATTAATATTAGGGGTAGTGTTGATTTTCCATGTTTATTAATAATGATGATCCACAATAGAAGGCAAGATTTATTTAGAGACTAAATATATTCTAATACTTAGAAATCAACTTTCATATTAACAAAAACATAACCCACACTCATGAGAAAATACTTTGTCTAATTTGCCTTATCAATAAGATTCTTTATAACCTGAAATTCTTAGTCTGCCTACTTAAAAAATAAATCATCCATATTTTTAAAAGGATCTTAAGCAAAATTCTTAACTTTCTTAAAATTTTTGAACTTTAAGCCTTCAAAACCAGTCTGCACCCCCAATTCATAAAATTGACAGAGTTATAAAAGGACTTGAATCTGCCTGGGTTACCAAAACCTAAAACACAGCCTGAAGCCTCTTAGGCCCATCTACCAGTGCAGTTCACAGGCATCTGTATGAATCACCTGGGACTGTGTTTAAAAAGACTCACAGGGCCCAATGTAGATCTACTGAATCAGAATCCGCTTGTTCATATGCACATCAAAGTTTGAGAGAGCACTATGTTAAAAATCAAAACCTCACTCTAATGTTTCTATACAAAGTACAAGGTCTTTCTAATGGCTTAGGAATAAGATAGACATGGGTTGCAGCAATGAGGAAATAGTCTCCTCCCCCCACCCAAGTTTTAGTCTAATAATGCCAACTAACTGCTGTATAGCCTCCTGGGCTGAATGACAAATTAACTTCTTGAAAATCAATTATGAAGAATATGAGACAAAACCTAGGCCTTTCTTACTGAATTAAAGTCAAAGTTGGAAGAAAAAAGTTAACTCTTTTATACTTTCTTTTTAAAAAGCAATTACTCTATTCTCATTCCTTTACACCTTAAAAAATAAAACCTCACTTACATATTCACGATCCCCACCATTTCCCCCAATTTTGTTTCTTGCCTCATGACTTACTCTTCACATTTTTATGATGTTTAAATTGTAAAAGAGTCTTTAACTATCTTATCTTCAAGCTGTACAGAAAAAAAAAAATCCATGGGCAATGTTAGAATTAAACTTTTTTTTTTTTTTTTTTTTTTTTTTTGCGAGACAGAGATTCACTCTGTCACGCAATGGCATGATCTCGGCTCACTGCAACCTCCGCCTAAAAGGTTCAAGCAATTCTCATGTCTCAGCCTCCCGAGTAGCTGAGATTACAAATATGCACCAACATACCTGGCCGGTTTTTGTATTTTTAGTAGAGACAGGATTTCGCCACATTGGCCAGGTCAGTTTTGAACTCCTGGACCAAAGTGATCCACCTGCCCGGCCTTCAATCATGCTTTTAATGTGCGGGTTTAAATCCTGTTTTTGCCTGTATTATCCAATAGCATTATTTAACCTGATTCATCTTTTAACTATTTTGAATTAGAGTAAAGCTCCATATGATTCAACAATGGTTTTCAAACTTGTACAAGTGGCAAAGCAGCTTTAACAATGAGATCACTGAAATACTGAAAATTTAAATCCACTCTAAAATCCAAAACAGATTTCATAGATATGAGAATGACGGGCCAGGAGCGGTGGCTCACGCCTGTAATTCCAGCACTTTAGGAGGCTGAGGCAGGTGGATATCTGAGGTCAGTTCGAGACCAGCTTGGCCGACATGGTGAAACCCCGTCTCTACTAAAATACAAAAATTATCCGGTTGTGGTGGCAGGCGCCTGTAATCCCAGCTACTCGGGAGGCTGAGGCAGGAGAATCGCTTGAACCCAGGAGGTGGAGGTTGCAGTGAGCTGAGATCGTGCCACTGCACTCCAGCCTGGGCAGCAAGGGCAAAACTCCATCTCAAAAAAAAAAAAAAAAAGAAAATGGCCGGGCGGGGTGGCTCACACCTGTAATCCCAGCACTTTGGGAGGCTGAGGCAGGCGGATCACGAGGTCAGGAGATCAAGACCATCCCAGCTAACACAGTGAACCCCTTCTCTACTAAAAATACAAAAAATTAGCCGAGCGTGGTGGCGGGCACCTGTAGTCCCAGCTACTCAGGAGGCTGAGGCAGGAGAATGGCGTGAACCTGGAAGGCAGAGCTTGCAGTGAGCCGAGATCGCACCACTGCACTCTAGCATGGGCGACAGAGCAAGACTGTGTCTCAAAAAAAAAAAAGATACTACATGACACTCCTCTATGCCACTAGTTTTTTCTTCTTAAATATGCATAAGACAATTAAGACACATTTGAGTGTTATTATGATCTGATATTTGTTTTATTAACCATTAGAAAAGATTTGAAAAAACAAACTCCATTTTAATAGTGAGACAACACAGTAGAGCTAATCAGGGAATATTAATGTTTTGCTATTCGGGAATTACTAAGGGGGAAATTTGCAGGAAACTTTAAGGCAAGAATATTGCAAATAAGTTGCCAAAAATATATGCTTATAGCCACAGCAAAATGAAGATTTAGCATGCTTGTCTTTGCTCCCAAAAATTTTAAATGCAACCTTATTAAACTATAATGTTTTTAAAATTAATACTTGTGCTTATATAAAATTCAGTGATTTAAGTACATGATACTCATTTGGTCACATTTTCTGCTATTACTGTTCGGCTTCCCAAGAATTTCATTCAATCAGCAAGTTTAGTTCACACAAACGTTAAGGCACATAGTCATGAAACAAGCTAATTTTAATTCTGAAGTGTGTTAAAGTAATCTGCTCCCCTCTGCCCCAAACACATATACATAGCTGCTTATTCATACCTGTTTGCTAAAAACTCGTGCACCTCCTTACGGTTAAATATAATTTGGGAAATGAATGATGTAAAATATAAATCATAATTATAATTCCTTTTAAAGAAATTAGTATTTTTCTTTAGTTACTTCAAGCCACAATCCTTAATTCAATGATCCCAGCATTCTTTATAAAACCATCCTTGGTATATGAATATCTTATTTAGACCCCAAAATATCTGTGATTATGATGAATTTATGATGATGAAAAAAGACACCAACTTTTATAGGGGTTGATGAAAAAAGACACCAACTTTTATAGAGATCCCTGAATATACGAGAGCTAACTAGGCACAAGGATTAAACTTTCTATGACTTGCTGTAGAATGTGTGCCTTGCTAAGTAGAGAGATTAGCTTCTGAATAAAATGTGAAAACTGAGATCACTCACTCATTCTTTTCAGAGAACAAGTGAGATATATTGTCAGTTAAAAAGATGAAACAAATATGGGAAGTCGGGCACTAATATTAGTTGGCAAAATTTACAAAGGTTTTAATTACATACCTCTTTAAAAAAAGAAAACCTAGGCAAAACAGACATATATTAAAAACAACAGTTTCAAATTTCTTCCAAGTTTGCTTTTAAATGAAGGTTTAAAAAGCAGATCAACTCTAGATTTCGTACAGCCCAACCTGCTGTGAAATACTGAAACTAACTTTCCTTTAAGAAATGTTAAGGAGGCACACTTTCTAGTGGCTGATACCCTCTTCCAAACCAAAAGTAGTAAGAAGGTAAGGGTATGAACAGCAAAGTTGTGTAACATTTTCTTATTTCTATAATTTTACTTATTCTGGATACTTTTAGAAAATAAAGTCACGTTTTAACTAAGACTGTTAATTAAGTACAAAACTATTTGTTGTTGTATTTGCAGTTACAGTATCCTACAAATATGTGCAGCAAGCCCATGAAGCACTTTCACTGTCAATACTGCTATTTCAGTATTTAATATATACAAAATGTTTCTATTGAACAGAACCAAGGTATTCACAATAAGCTGCAGAAAAACCCATGCAATTAACAAAGAATGAAATTTATAAATTAAAAACATTGTCGTCTATACATAATGTACAATCATGCATTTAAAAATGAATACTATACGTCTAATAAGAATAAATTTTCACAGTCAACTGCTGCTGCACGAATATTTGCTAATGCAAATGAATAAAATCTTAGTAAATTCTGCATTAATATTTTAACCCCCAGAAGTTGAAACTTTTCTCATTTTTCTTGAAAGCTGTCAAAAGTTGACATATGCAGGAAAAGTTCCAATTCTTTCGCATTTCATTTGAGGTTTTTAACCAGTAACAAACTTCCTAAACCTCAGTCCCAACAAACATGAATTAAACAAACAAACAAACAAAAGTATAAACACCTTTATCAGTTCAGCAAAAATTCAAATAAAAATGTTCAATTTTACTTAAAAGTATTTTACATGTTTCACCAGAATATGCACGGGTTTAAGAAAGTATGAAATAAAATGTATAGTTCCGTTACTAGTTTTGCTTTCACATCTCAGTAAGATAATTAAATTTCCTGAAAAACCACGCATAGCAGCCAAGAAAAATACAATATATGAAAAAAAAAAAAGATCTTACATAATGAACTTACAAAATTGAACTTACATAATAAGTCACTGTCCTTCGGGGTTTGAAATGTTAACTTTGCAAAGAGTCTCTTCTTTGAAATTGTGCTATTATTTCAGAACTTGTTTCCTCAATCAAGAAATCCAGTGATGTTTTAAAAAACCTTCAATTTTCTCTGAAAATACTAAATAGAATTTTCATGGGATGGTGATCTCCAACGTGACTGTAGATTTTTTATTACAGAGTTTGCCATACTACTTAGTTTCTCGTGCATTTCAAATAGTTGGCTTCCTGAATAATTATGAAGATCTTCTGAATCCAGCTGAAGAGCAAGAGCACTAATCTGTGCCACAAGGTTTTTGGATAACGGAGTTTCTAAAGCAACAGGATCAATTATATCTAAAAGAGAAAAAAAAAAACACAATTAAATCTATACCAGACAAAAACTAAATTATTTACATGATCTTTTAAGTTAGTCCAAGTGCCTAGGTTTCAAATTGAGAGAGCAGGCTTAGGTCTTCATGAGGACAAGCAGACAAAAAAATCTACCATAGCTGCTGCTGCTGCTTCTTATTATTATTATGAGATGGAGCCTCATTCTATTGCCCAGGCTGGAGTGCAGTAGCATAATCTCAGCTCACTGCAACCTCTGCCTCCTAGGTTCAAGCCATTCTCCCGCCTCAGCCTCCCAAGTAGCTGGGATTACGGGCATGCACCACCGCATCCAGCTAATTTTTGTATTTTTAGAAGGGGCAGGGTTTCATATTGCCCAGAGTGGTCTCGAACTCCCGACCTCAAGCGATCCACCCACCTTGGCCTCCCAAAGTGCTGGGATTACAGGCGTGAGCCACCATGCCCAGCCCACCACAGCTTATTATTCTGTGCTATTCTCATAGATTATTCTGTGCTATTAAAGAAATTTAAAAATGGGTAGACTACTTCATTTATTAATAGAACTAGAAGAGAAAGCATATAGTTTAAATCCTTGAGACCTTGATGGAGAAGTTGACAAGAAAAACAAGTAGACACATTTGATGTCCAATCAGTTTTTCATATAGCCCAAATTAAACATAAAATAATTGTTGAAATAATAAGGCATGGTCAAATTAGACTAAAAAAAAAAAACAAAATATTTCAAGAAAGTCAGCTGATCTTCTAAATAAAATTATCCCACTTTTGCTAAAATATACCTGAGGCAAGTCTTTCTTCATCAGGTGACAGAGATTTATTTTCTATTCCATTTACTGCTTTTTCAGAAATATCAAAAACTGGAATCTCTTCTAGTCCACGAGTCTTCACCTTGATTACAGTTGGAGCAGAAAAAAGGGAGAAAAAAAAAAAAAAAAACAAAAAAACAAAAGAAAACACAACAAATTGAAATTTACTTTTAATAGGAGTAATAGTACAAACACTGGAAAACATATTGCGTAGAACCTATGTTCTACCACCCATCACAATTAAGCGCTAATACTGCTAAAAAAGTAGGTTCCAACTACACAAAATAAAGCATTACAAAGTATTTCCTCAAAGAGAGGGTTAGAATTTAACAATATTTAATAATGGTTTTCTCAAGAAATATAGCCATGGCAGCTAAGAAAATTACATTCTATTTCCCAAGTTCAAGAATACGGTATAAAAAAAGTCTATGCCAGAGATTTCCAAGCTTAAATAAAACACAGAATTTAAAAAAAAACAACACACAATTTTCTGGCTGGGTGCGGTGGCTCACCCCTGTAATCCCAGCACTTTGGGAGGCCAAGGTGGGTAGATGACTTGAGGTCAGGAGTTCAAGACCAACCTGGCAAACATAGTGAAACGCCCCCTCTACTAAAAACACAAAAATTACGGTGCCTGTAATCCTAGCTACTCGGGAGGCTGAGGGAGGAGAACTGCTTGAGTCCAGGAGGTGGAAGCTGCAGTGGGCCGAGATCACGCCCCGCCCCTGCACTCTGGCCTGGGTGACAGTGACACTGTATTTAAAAAAAAAAAAAAAAAAAAAGAATACAATTTTCTTAAGTGTTCCTAGGACCTATGGACCACTGATTGAGAAAATACTAAGTTCAGAAAGTTAACTTTCTGAAAATAATAAGTTCAGTAACCATATGACTCAACAATTCCACTTCTAGGTATATATACGAGAGAAATGAAATCATCTATCCATATAAAAACTTGCAGACACAGCAGCATTATTTGTAATAGCAAATGGTGGAAACAACCCAAATGTCTGTCAACTGGATAAACAAAATGTGGTATATGCATATAATGGATATTATTCAACCAAAAAAAGTCCAGGACCAGACGGATTCACAGCCGAATTCTACCAGAGGTACAAGGAGGAGCTGGTACCATTCCTTCTGAAACTATTCCAATCAATACAAAAAGAGGGAATCCTCACTAACTCTTTTTATGAAGCCAACATCATCCTGATACCAAAGCCTGGCAGAGACACAACAGAAAAAGGGAATTTTAGACCAATATCCTTGATGAACATTGATACAAAAATCCTCAATAAAATACTGGCAAACCGAATCCAGCAGCACATCAAAAAGCTTATCCACCATGATCAAGTGGGCTTCATCCCTGGGATGCAAGGCTGGTTCAACATACGCAAATCAATAAACATAATCCAGCATATAAACAGAACCAAAGACAAAAACCACATGATTATCTCAATAGATGCAGAAAAGGCCTTTGACAAAATTCAACAGCCCTTCATGCTAAAAACTCTCAGTAAATTAGGTATTGATGGAACGTATCTCAAAATAATAAGAGCTATTTATGACAAACCCACAGCCAACATCATACTGAATGGGCAAAAACTGGAAGCATTCCCTTTGAAAACTAGCACGAGACAGGGATGCCCTCTCTCACCACTTTCTATTCAACATAGTGTTGGAAGTTCTGGCCAAGGCAATGAGGCAAGAGAAAGAAATAAAGAGTATTCACTTAGGAAAAGAGGAAGTCAAATTGTTCCTGTTTGCAGATGACATGATTGTATACTTAGAAAACCCCATCGTCTCAGCCCAAAATCTCCTTGGGCCGATAAGCAACTTCAGCAAAGTCTCAGGATACAAAATCAATGTGCAAACATCACAAGCATCATATACACCAATAACAGACAAACAGAGAGCCAAATCATGAGTGAACTCCCATTCACAATTGCTTCAAAGAGAATAAAATACCTAGGAATCCAACTTACAAGGGATGTGAAGGACCTCTTCAAGGAGAACTATAAACCACTGCTTGACAAAATGAAAGAGGACACAAACAAATGGAAGAATATTCCATGCTCATGGATAGGAAGAACCAGTATCGTGAAAATGGCCATACTGCCCAAGGTAATTTATAGATCCAATGCCACCCCCATCAAGCTACCAATGACTTTCTTCACAGAATTGGAAAAAACTACTTTAAAGTTCATATGGAACCAAAAAAAGAGCCCACGTTGCCAAGCCAATCCTAAGCCGAAAGAACAAAGCTGGAGGCATCATGCTACCTGACTTCAAAATATACTACAAGGCTACAGTAACCAAAACAGCATGGTACTGGTACCAAAACAGAGATATAGACCAATGGAACAGAACAGAGCCCTCAGAAATAATACCACACATCTACAACCATCTGATCTTTGACAAACCTGACAAAAACAAGAAACGGGGAAAGGATTCCCTATTTAATAAACGGTGTTGGGAACCATTTATTGGCTACTACTACTGGCTAGCCATATGTAGAAAGCTGAAACTGGATCCCTTCCTTATACCTTATACAAAAATTCAAGATGGATTAAAGACTTAAATGTTAGACCTAAAACCATAAAAACCCTAGAAGAAAACCTAGGCAATACCATTCAGGACATGGGCATGGGCAAGGACTTCATGTCTAAAACACCAAAAGCAATGGCAACAAAAGCCAAAATTGATTAATGGGATCTAATTAAACTAAAGAGCTTCTGCCTAGCAAAAGAAACTACCATCAGAGTGAACAGGCAACCTACAGAATGGGAGAAAATTTTTGCAATCTTCTCATCTGACAAAAGGCTAATATCCAGAATCTACAAAGAATTATTCAACCTCAAAATGGAAATTTTTGAGGATAAACCTTGAAAACATTATGCTACGTGAAAGAAGCCAGTCACAAAAGATCACAAGTTGTATGACCCCACTTTTATGAAATATCCAGAATAGGCAAATCTATAGAGGAAAAGTAGGCATTGGCTGGGCAGTGGAAATGAGGACTGATAGCTAATGGGTCAGTGTTTCTTCTCTGGGTGATAAAAAAAGATTCAAAATTAGATCATGGGGAATATTATTTAACTCTGTGAATATATTAAAAACTAACTGCACACATAGGGTAGGTGAATTTTACACGATATAAATCATACCTTAATCAAGTTGTTAAATAAAAACTAATTCTCATAGACTTTCCCAAGACCCATGGAAACTGAGTAAGAAAATACTTTAGAAACTAAATTCAATCTGTGAGACAGAAAATTACTAGTAGTTTTGGTTTTCTCTTATGAGTAACCGGTTAACGAATGTTTAGAAGATCACAAATAAGTTAATATAAAATCAAGGACCTTCAAGAATACAGCAGAAGTCTTCAGTGGCTGGCAAACCCCAGGTCTGAGAAATTCTGATTCAGAACACTGCTTATTCTATTTTTCATTTATTCAAGACTTCTGATACAGGTTGAGTATGCCTTCTCCAAAAATGGAATCTTTTTTGGATGGAATGGAATCCAAAATTTGAAGCTTTTTGAGCACTGACATGATGCCCAAATGCTCTAATGAGCGTTTTGGATTTCCAGATTAGGGCTGCTAAACTGGCAAGTAGCTGCATAATGCAAATACCTCAAAATTGAAATAAATCTGAAGTCCAAAACATTTCTGGTCCTAAGCAATTCAGATAAGGAATACTCAACCTGTAGTGTCAATGGATAGAGGGTCTCTGAATGTGCTTCAGTAGTCTGTGAATCCTTCTGAAATTATATACAAAATTTTCTGTATAGTTTTATAGCAGGGAAGAATCTTAGCTTTCATCAGAATCTTGAAAAATGCCCATGACCCAAAATGTTCATGTGCACAATACTGACAAAAATGAAAAATAAGAAAAATAAGTCACAAATGTGGTAGGCATCAAAATCAAAATACTGTGACCTACAAATCTGTATGGTTTTGGTAGATGTTTGGATTTTAACATCTAGGTTTTAGCAGTAGCAGCCATGGAATCAAATACGGAATGGTGGAAATGAAAGAGAGAAGGGGATGAACAGAATTCAAAGAGAAAACAATTTAAAAATTTATCTGAGGTGCAAGGCATAAAGACAGTACAAAATAAATGAATCAATTTGCCTGTGCCATTATGAAGTGATCTTTTAACAAACTTCTGTAACTGTACTGTTACATTATTTATTAATATACATCGTAGCTAACATCTAAGTTTTTACCTGCTGCTCATGATATATTCTGAGAGCCTTTTTTACATTGGACACTTTTGGAGAACGGATAGGAAGAGTTTTTATTTCAGATGCTGTAAGAGTACTCAAATCACCAATAGTTTTTATATTCTTAGCTCTAATGAGTTGTCCCAGGCCTCTCGCCCTAAACAAAACAGAAACAGGAAATTATAACTATACAGTTTTATTTATATGCTATTTGCAAGAGTTTATCCAGTTGAATTTCCCCTTTTAAGCTCAATCATAACTGAGGTTAGTCCACAGTGAAGACAGGCACATGTATGTGTAATTTAAAACAAAATTCGAATCTGATGTGTATGTCTGGAATAAGCAATAGTACTGGCAACTGAATGAGCCCATTGCATGCCTTGTGCTTCTACATACACCTCATTAATAGATAATTCTTAAGTATGCATAATCCCCTCTCCAACTTTAATCAGAAATGGACTTGGTATGTCTGATACATATTACTGAATCATTAAATTCCTCAGAGAAGTTTAAGAATACTTCATCTCCTATTGGGGATTATGCTATGACAGGGCAGCTTGATAATTCAATTAAAGAGAAACTATCTCAAGGCATCACAAACTACCTGTAATAATTCTTTTAATCAAGATATAGTGAGCGATCTACACACACGCATTTAAGTTTCCAAGACTTAAAACATCAAGGAAACAAACTTCTAATTAGAAACAAAACAAAACAGCTGATGAACAAGTTTTATATATGTAAGTCTCATGCTTCTTCCATGTGATGACTTAATAGCTGTGTGGTTTTGTTAACTTATCTTTGTAAACTTCATCCTATAAAGTAGAAATGATATTCATATTCCTCATAAGGTTTATATTTGGATTAAACAAGATAATGGATATAAGGGTTCAATGCAGCACCTGAAATATTATGCATACATCTTACTATATTAAATGCTTTTCATATTGCCTTATCTGGCCTACCTTCTCAGTTGCATTTTTATTTAAAAAATAAACTGTGTGTGAGGAGTACATGCCAATCAATTCTAAACATGAGAACCAAGCGTTCAGGTAAGTCCTCTTAAATAAGTGGCATCTTGGAATATAAGCAAGCCTAAATAACCACTTACCACATGTTTGATGTAATCTGAGGTAAAATGATGTCAACTGGTGCCACACAGTTCACCAGTGCTGGGTAAACACTTTCTGTTGGGCATGGTATGGATTCTCTGGCCATTTCTGAAATCTTAGAATAAATTTCAGAAGCTGTTACAAAGAGGTCAACTGACTGAACATGAAAATATAAAGTGACATGAAAACTAAAGCACTTCTTACTAAACACTTCTTTGAGCTCTTAAATTTAGGGCTACGTGATCCTGGGGACAGAAATCCTTTGGCTGAAGTGGTATTATGCTAGATAGAAGAAAGGAGAGAAAAAAATACTCAGAACCCTAGATGACTATAATTTTACAATTTTTACAACTTAGACTGCAATCATTTCTTTAAAATTTCAAAAAACATAAAAAGAGTAATCTAGTAACTAATCAATTACTTGCTGGATCATTACTGCCTCTTACCACCTCTTCTCTTCCTTTCTGCTTACCATGTAGTAGACAAAAGAATGTATTTTAAACTAAGGAAGAAGTTTTTCACATATATAGTTCATTTTATGACACATCATGTACATGTAATTCTGTGTCGGTATACATATATGTATATTTTAAAGCCTATAGCTTACCTTAGATTGTGCAGTAGGAGAAGTTTTAACACTTTTTCCTATGAGAGAACTATTTGAAGAATGGGACCTAACAATAGAGCACCGTCTATCAATGTCATCTGCCAATCCTGCTTGGTATATTGGATCTGCAAAGGAGACACGGCGAACCTGAAAACACAAGTCAGGATTTTACTTAACAAAACTAAAGTTTTTAAAAAATTACACCATAAATTTTCATTATGAGGTTACCCAAAAACAGCATGTGGGTTTAGAAAATTTATTTCACTAGAAGTCAGCTGCACAGTTCCCAGCGACTGCCTTCACAGATCATATTAACTCAATACCACAATCATTCTAATTTTCTGTATTTTAAACTGTCTCTGCATAATACCAAAGATGGTGAAAAAGGCACAGTAGCAAAAAGTTAACGAAGCCACATGTGGTAGTTAAAAGTGTATGATCTGATTCTAGTAACTTTATGGGATTACCAGACTAGAAAGATGACTGATGTAAAAACAGAAATAGGCCAGGCGCAGTGGCTCACGCCTGTAATCCCAGCACTTTGGGAGGGCAAGGTGGGGGGATCATGAGGTCAGGAGTTCAAGACCAGCCTGACCAACATGGCGAAACCTTATCTCTACTAAAAATACAAAAATTAGCCGGGCTTAGTGGCACATGCCTGTAATCCCAGCTACTCAAGAGGCTGAGGCAGGAGAATCGCTTGAATCCGGGAGGCAGAGGCTGCAGTGAGCCGAGATTGTGCCACTGCACTACAGCCTGGGCGACAGTGAGACTCCATCTCAAAAAACAAACAAACGAAACAAAAAACAAATAACTTAATCTCTAGATTCTCAGCAGAAGAATTTTCAGTGTATCTTCCAAAGTTTAGACACATGAATAACAGGAACAGGGATTTTGAAGGAACATTTTTTTTATCTTTTTTTTTTTTTTTTTTTTTGAGACAAGTCTCACTCTGTCGCCGGGCTGGAGTGCAGTGGCACAATCTCAGCTCACTGCAAACTCTGCATCCTGGGTTCAAGAAATTCTCCTGCCTCAGCCTCCTGAGTAGCTGTAACTACAGGTGTGTGCCCCCATGCCCAGCTAATTTTTGTATTTTTAGTAGAGACGGGGTTTCTCCATGTTGGTCAGGCTGGTCTTGAACTCTCGACCCTCAGGGGATCCACCCGCCTTGGCCTCCCAAATCCCATGCCTGGGATTACAGGTGTGAGCTACCGAGCCTGGCCGAAGGAACACTTTCAAAGTGTGTTTGTTGAAGGCAAAAAACAAGGTGTCATGTCTATATACTCACGCTTGTATATCTAAAATGTATTCTACAATGAATAGCAGGTTCAAGTTCAAAATTAAGGAATGCCAACATCATACCTTTTCAGGACATCTATTTTGTTAAGCAGAAGGCAAATTGAGTTACGTAAGTACATTTAACTTTTCCTATTTTTTTTAATTCATTCATTCAACGAACTATGTGCGAGGCACAGGGCCTGAAGCTAAAGCAGATATATAGATAATCCATCTTTTCTAAAGTAAAAGATCTATAATTTAGCTGAGGAAATGGGGACATAAATAACTATAAATAAGATAACATCTACAAGTTGATGAAGGCACGAGATTTTTTAATTAGGTATGGTCTGGAACATGTATGTAAAACGTAAAACAGCATAATGTTCCGACACATGACAACTACTAAATCTGCTTTATCAATGGCAGTGTTGCCTGCATTCCTAAATCAGTTTCTTCATATGATATTATGGTATGGGGAGCAGAAAAGATGCTAGGAGCCTTATTAATTTTGCCAAAGGTGAACAATGTGCACAGTTGCAAAAAGATCTTTAGTGTTGTAAAACGAAAGACTTATCTAAAAGGCCTCAGTCTCCTTTTTTTGAAATCTTTTCTTCTACCTACCTTTTCCCTAGCAACCATTATGGTAAATAATCAAATGAGTGGCCATATAATTGTAATATTTTGTCACTCACCAGAGGTCACTGCATGGCCAAAATATCCCAACCAAACACTGGGTTCCTTAATATTCAGCCTCATTCCCCTTACCTTATTAACAGGTGATGAGATTTCATCTTCTTGGGATCTTTTTAGTCCTCTCTTTAAAATGCTCGTAGATGGAGAAGCCAAAGGAGACCAGACACAGCGTGTCTGCATGCCACTAGGACTGTCATTTGCTGACACAAGTGAAGGATCAAGTTCCCTTAGTTTTTGAGGAGATGCATTATTGTCTCCTATTATTAGTTCAGAGATAGCTGTTCCAGATGTCAGAGACTGTGATGGGTCCTCCACTTTCTCTGAAGTATGGTGATCTTCCTGTAAAATATCACTTTCCATTACCATTTGATTGTTATCTATTTTTTCTTCAGATTTACTACACTCAGTATTTGTTTCAGTTTTATTAGCATCAATGATTCCTTCTTCAATGCTCATTTCAACTGTGTCACAAACAAAGTTGTCCATTTCTGCAGTCAACATTTTTGTTTCAGCTTCATCAGGCTTTGAGGTTTTGGTAGTTACGCCCTCATTCTCTGTTTCACCATCATGGCCAGTTTCAGCCTTCACCTCGCCAATCATCACTTCTTCATAATTTTTCATTTCAGTATTCGTTTCTTCAGATGAGTATGGATCAGATACATCATTTCCTCCATCTAGTTCCCCAGTTGCTGTTTGTTCAGAAATCTCAGTTTGAGCACTCAATTTTACAGGTGTAGTATTATCAGAAAGACTAATATCTGAATTAAATTCCTCAGTTGTTACTTCTTTGGCATTCAGTTTAGCTGTGTCTGCTTTAGAGTCATCATTTCTTTTATTTTCTATTGCTGCTTCTTCAGAAATACCACTTTTGGTTCTCTCTTGTTCATAGAAGCTAGCTTCATTTCCTACATCCAATTCCATAGTTTTTGCTTTCTCTAGATTGGATTCTGTTACTTTACATGCATTTCCTTCAACAGTAACATCCTCTAGACTCAGTTCCATTTTTGGGGTTTCTTCTGGTTTTTCTTCTTTTGTCTCCAAAAATTCCCGTGAAACATTTTTCGAGTCTCCTAAACATGGGCCAACAGTTTTAAAATTTTCATTAGGTGACTCTTGGCTTTCAAGAGACATTGCTTCACTAGAATCCATATCACAAGTTTCCTCTCTAAAGTTTACTATTCCAGAAGGAAGAGATTCTTGCATAGTGTTTTCTTTTGATTTGGTTTCAGAAATAATTAATGAATCATTAATGGTATCATTATCCTCTTTGAGACCCAAATGAAAATTCACACTATGATGTTCATCTAAAAATTGTCCTTCAGAACATGGATTAGCTTGAGAAGTTTCTGATGTGCTTACAGGTGCTTGTACATCTGCCTTTTTTGTTTCACTAATCTCTACATCATTATTTTCTGTATTCTTTATCCCGACGAGTGACTTTTCCTGAGATTGTGATTTTTCCCCACAGCAATCACAACCTTTAGATCTCCTCACCCTCCTACTTCTCTTGTGTTGGCATTCAAGTGTTTGAAAAGTTTTTTCTGAAAGTGAAGAAATTTCTGACATCCCTATTTTTGAAGATTCTCCCAAACTACAATTATCAAAAGAGTCTCGCTTATGTAATCTCTTAATGGCATTTCTAGTCCTTAGATTTGATTCTGGCACAGGTAGACTTGTAAAGGAATATTCTGCATATTTGCTAGTTTCATTTTTTTCCTCACATGCATTTGGTAAATCATCAGGAACTTGCAACAAATCTGAAGTTACTGTAGAATCCTGACATATTACAGTACTACTTTCATCTTGTTTTTCACAAATCTGAGGTTTTATGCTTCCATCTTCTTCAGAACTTACTTTACAATCATGTGACTGATTTTCAGCTTTTATACATTCCTGTTTCACCACTTTCTCTTCTTGATCTTGAATGTCAACACTTTCGTTGCTTTTGTTTTTCCATTTTCCAGATCTCTTCTTCCTAGAACCTTCTTCTTTTGCCTCCGAACTATCAGATTCCGAGTTTTCAATGCTGGAAAGCAAACCCTGAGATGCTCTTCTTGTTTGATATCGTGTTCGGCCTCTGACTAGTTTCTCAGAGGACTTATCTACAATGTCCTGGGTACCATCCCCCTCAGACTTAATGTTCTCAGGGTCTGCCTTTTTTTTATTTTGTTCAGTTTCTGCATTAGCACTAGTTTCCCCAAGAGTCTTCTCATGTAAATTACCTCCTTTCTCAATTAAACTCTCCTGTAGAGTTTGTTCAGAAATCAGTTTTTGTTTAGGTAACACATCATCTTTTATATGCAATGGACTCTTCTGAAGAGGTTTTTCTTCTTCCTTACGTCGTTCCTTTTTTTGATGATTATTTTCCTTATCTTGGCTTTCAGTGGTAGACTCTACTACTTCTGAACGTCGCCTTGAAGACCGTCTAAGGGTTTTCTGATTTGGAGTTATCTGAACCTGACTATCCTCATTTACCATTTGATCTGCTGATATTACTACTGGGGGTGTATTTTCTTTGGATTCCAAATTAATTTCTACATTTTTCTCCTCTACAGTATTAGTTTCCAATAATACAGCATTTTCCATTGTTGTTGCTTTAAGCTTTGTATTGTCATGCTCCACTGCAGATTCAGAAAGATGAACCTGATTATCTGACACACATTCTGTTTGATTAAGCAAACCAGGTGGGTTATTTTCTAAGACTACAATGCCTTCAATAGATTCCTCAGTATTTTTCTCTGGCTCAGATCTCATTAAGGGCTTAGACCTTTTATTCCCTGTTTGTTCAGCTTTCCCAGCTCTCCGGCTTGATCTCTTAGTTCCATTCACTATTTTTTCAGAATCAGATTTTGAAAAAGTCCCTTCTCTTTGCTTTGCTTTTGGTAGAAAATCTGTTTTAATCATGGTTTCCTGGTTGTTTTTCACTGTAACAGTTGATGAAATATTATTCAAGGGGGATGGACTAAAAGGTCTATTTTCTGAACCATCAAACTTCTCCAAAGTAATAAAGGTTTGCCTCCGACTTGTAGGGTATGGGGGAGTTCCAGCAACAGTGGTATTAGAAACTGAACTACTGCTGACAACGCAAGAATTTTCTGTACTAGATGCACATTCAATTGATGTTTTCTTTGATGAAATTAAAGCTTTTTTTCTGTCATCATTATTACTGTTCGACATTTCTGGACTGGTTTTATCAAGAGAACCACACTCGTTATTTGAAAGGGAGGCCTTTTCAAGATGTTCATCCATACCACAGTCTTCCGTGACATCTTGAGGAATGACAATGTCACTGTCCATTTGCTCCTCCTGCACAGAAATATATACATATATATACACACACAGATTAATAACTGGCAAACGAGTTTGACTTTCTGGGAAAACTTTAGTTTTAACTTCAGTAACCCAAAGATAATCACTGACATTCAATATATGGAAACTATTCCAAAGTCAGTGGTAGATGCCTAACAATTTGTGTTCCTAATTGTAAATATTCAAGAAAAGCCAAGTACTTTTACACACACACACACAGACTAGTGTCTGCTGATATTCTGCTAGTATCTGAATGGGAGTTAAAAGGAAATCATACAATAAATCTACCATAAATCTTAAAATTAATAAAGGGAAGACCTGCAGACATTTCAGCAGTTTAACAGACTGTATAATGGAAGGGTGATTCTAAAAAGCCCAAAATATGAAATGCCAAACATACCGTAATCATCATCTTAGAATCCTCCTTTGGTTTTCTGGTTAAAGTAGGAATTTCCCTGAAATAAATATTAGTAAGAATATTGTTTTTATAATTATTTGAAAATGAATAAAACAGACATAAAAGTTTGATGGCTTCTGTACTTACATAGGCTCTTCCTGACTATCCTGAGTAAATAAGGTATCTTGGGAAACATCCAGATTATTATACATGGCAGGAATATCACACCTGAAAAAAACTGTATATAAGTAACTTCAAAAACCGGATGATATTCTTACAATTAGAAATTAAACTTATGGCCAGGTACGGTGGCTCATGCCTGTAATCCCAGCACTTTGGGAGGTTGACGTGGGTGGGCTGCTTGAGCTCAGGAGTTCAAGACCAGCATGGGCAACATGGCAAAATCCTATCTCTACAAAAAAATAAAAAATTAGCTGGGCAT
This sequence comes from Hylobates moloch, assembly GCF_009828535.3. Taxonomy (NCBI): domain Eukaryota; kingdom Metazoa; phylum Chordata; class Mammalia; order Primates; family Hylobatidae; genus Hylobates; species Hylobates moloch. Next base: position 91,273,541 of record NW_026652276.1, read on the forward strand.
GGTGGCGAGCATCTGCAGTCCCAGCTACTTGGGAAGTTGATGCGGGAGGATCACTTGAGCCCAGGAGGCAGAGACTGCAGTGAGCAGAGATCATGCCACTGCACTCCAGCCTGGGTAACAAAGAAAGACTCTGTCTCAAAAACATAAAACAAAACATAAAAAGAAAAGAAACTTACAATTCTACTAAATTGTTATAAAATCATGACCCAAATGCGTATTTCCCGGATATTCCATCAAACTGTCTTCCTCTCCCAATCTACCTCAGAGAAGAAATTCAGTTTATAAATATTTGGTAGGTTACTAGGTAGCTTTATACATTATGAAATGCATTTATGTACAGTATAACTTCTGGCATTAAAATTTAGTACACGTGGCTGGGCCTGGTGGCTCACACCTGTAATCCCAGCACTTTGGGAGGCCGAGGCGGGTGGATCATGAGGTCAGGAGATCAAGACCCTCCTGGCTAACATGGTGAAACCCCATCTCTACTAGAAGTACAAAAAAATTAGCTGGGTGTGGTGGCACACGCCTGTGGTCCCAGCTACTAGGGACGCTGAGGCAGGAGAATGGCGTGAACCCGGGAGGCAGAGCTTGCAGTGAGCCGAGATGGCACCACTGCACTCCAGCCTGGGCAACAGAGCGAAACTCCGCTGTCAAAAAAAAAAAAAAATTAGTACACATATTTTAGTTCTAAACACAAAGTTACAGTTTTCTTGCATGAAATCTAAGGCTGAACACCAAATACCCAACTCAAAATAAAAGGCCTACAAACCGCTTTGTTTTGAGAACTTCTTTTTGATGATCAGTTAATATTCTTTCCTTTGCATCTTTTCCTTCTGGAGGTATAAACACAAAGTCAGTAGACTTTTCCTCTTCCAAAAGAATTTCACTCTTTACTTTTAAAGATGAAGATTCAAGTTTCAGCTGCAGATGTGAAAAAATAAACAAATGTACATTTTAGTTTCCAAATTATTTTCCAATATTTCTATCACTCTCTTCTGACACCATTTTTCAATAGTGATTATGAAGTTGATGATACTCATGATCAGTAACAAATTAGTACAATGTTCCCCACTTTCTTTCTGCCTCTAATAAATACCGACAAAGTAGAAAGTATTAAACCTCTTTACAAAGTAGTCAAGTCTGTGCTTAACTACAAAGTATGGACAAAATCGTTCGTCAGGCTAACACATGGAAATGAACTGATTTGGCAGCAAGAGAGTGCATTTGCAGCTCTCAAGTTGAGGCATGACTTAGTGAAAGTCGCCAATATATGCCCTACATACAAGTAACTTTGGTACTACAATGTTATCTTAATAAATGTTCATTGGAACCATTGCTTTAATTCTATTTATAGTTGCTACAAGAATGTGGTAGAGGTATTCTTAAAAAATAACACTTTTCTTTCGTTTCACCAGGGTCATGGTCTCAAGATTCTAGAATAACCTTTACTGGAGGTCATGGAAGACAGAACTGTTGTCTAAAAGTCAGTTAACTGGCAACTAGCATGAGCTTAACATAGGTGTCTTATCTAGGCATTATTTCTATTCAAAATATTAAGTTCTAAAATAACAATAATCCTAAACAAAAGTTCTAAAATATTTTCCTCTTTTGCTACCTATGTTAGTCATTCATAACTAGTCTCATTCCATCTCAAGGGGGCTGCTGCCTGGAATAACTACATGTAACAGTTGCTAAGCATTACACAGAAACTTACCTTTCCTAACCAGGAATCATCACCCAAGGCTTCTGGGTTACCATGCTATACTAGCAGTCTTTCTAGACCAAATGCCCTAAATTCCCCTGCAATCCCAACCTTTATTTAGTCTTTTATAGTTTTTCCATCCAATTTTTACAGTTGTATGTAAGTTACCATATATTTTATCTTAAAAATTTTGATTAAACTTTTGAAAACATACTTTGGCTGCTGGTTTCATATTTTCTTTTTTATTCTTTGTTTGTGCCAAAAATGAATCTCTTTTTCCATTTGATTTTCTCTCCATGCCACTTATCTTCACATTTAGTTGTGAATTTTCTGTCTGTTTCATTAAAAGGAAACAATTTCATTAAATACAACGGTAATATTTTGCTTTTCCTTTTCATGTTTTGAAAATTCCTGCCTAATAAATAGCAATTGCAAATATTGTCAAAATTTTTCTAATTATTCAATCCCATAAAAATCAAAGAAAGGAAAGCCACTGTCTAATTCAATAATAGCAAATGGCTTTGGTGTCTCTTTTATAGTAGCTGTTTAATACCATTCAATTTTACGAATTCTGAAAATGAGACATGTCACATAAATATATAAAGTGAATTAAATTACTAGATTCAAACACTCTACCTGTAACTGAAAATATTTCTAAGAGAATATTCAAAGCCATAGAACTTTAAACATTAAACAATTGAGGGTTAATAAAGCATGTATGATAGAGCATATTTCCCCTCAACACAATATATAGCCTTTACAGACCAAATTCCACTGAACTCTTTAACAAGTCTAATTGTTAGTTATCTGGTGGAAAATTTTTACTTCAGCCAAAACCAAATGCGATACTTAGTTGGCTATAAGTCTTTTTTCTCCAAAAGATTCTAAACAAAAACTAGCTATACCCTAGCTGCTCCTGAATAGAAAAAAGTTTTCTAAGAACACTCCAGCTCACAAGTCTATAGTACCTGTGCCTTTAACTACTAGATCTTCAGGCAGTAATCAAATATTATTAGCCAAAGAAACTTTGCTCCTAATGTGATGTGACAGCAAAGATGTGTTTTTCTGATAGAAGAAATGAGAAAATCAATTTTTTAAAAATGAGAAAATGAACAGCAGCTCTGGCTTAGACATGGCTTAGTAACCATTATTTCCAGTTTTTCCAAAGCAACAATTATGTATTTTACTCTTTGTGAACAGCACAGATGAGGTACCCGAGTTCAAAACAAATGATTAATGACAAGAATTAGAGATTTACATGAGAATCTCTAGTGAAAATCACAAAAGAAATTTGAGGCCACACAACTGACAATGTGGAAAAAGTCTATGTTACAAAACTCTTTTCTGTTCAGGTTCTACTTATTTATAACTTTCAACAAATAACTTAAATGTCCAAAAACAAATGAACAATAAAACCCCCCAACTTACTCCATCAGAATATGGTCCACTGGATTCCTCCATCATTTCAACAGTTTCCAAACCAGGCAACAGGAGCAGAAATTTTTGTTTGGCTTGTGTTAGTACTGGTCTTTAAAAAAGTACATAAAATATACACCTTAAGTCAAGTAGCGCTGGTGAACACTGATGATCTGTTAACAATAGCACTTTAATTTTTAGAGCAGCAAAATACATCTTTATTTTTAAAGATTGTTCCTTACTATGCATATATAAAACTGGGAGAAATTAGGCAATTTTTGTATTTTTCCCTGTACTTTTCTGAATTTCCAAATTTTTATCATGGAAAATTCCAATAAGAAGTACAATATTATATAAAGTATTCATGTCTAGCTTTAATAATTATCCAGGCAGGGCGCAGTGGCTCACACCTGTAATCCCAGCACTTTGGGAGGCCGAGGCAGGCAGATCATGAGGTCAGGAGATCGAGACCATCCTGGCTAACACAGTGAAACCTTGTCTCTACTAAAAATACAAAAAATTAGCCAGGCATGGTGGCACGCACCTTCAGTCCCAGCTACTTAGGAGGCTGAGGCAGGAGAATCGCTTGAACCCGGGAGGCGGAGCTTGCAGTGAGCCCAGATTGCGCCACTGCACTCCAGCCTGAGCCACAGAGCGAGACTCTATCTCAAAAAAAAAAAAAAAAAAAAAAAAAAATCGTCCATTTCCTGTCCTCCTTGTCTCTTTTATTAAGGACAATTTAAACTGCTTTTCTTGGCTCCTGAAATCAAGGTTATTCTAAGCACCAACGAAAAGGTGAAATAATGTTTAATAATTATCATGTATTCCAAATGGTAATATTTCAACTAAGGAATCCTCTGTAACAATACCCCATAAGAAAAGATTATTTTGAATCAAAATATCAATTTATATGATCACAACAGAATAGTTAGTTTGTATATAAGTTTTGTTGTTAGCATACTTTAACTCTTCAGGATAAACCAACATCGTCACTTTAGCAAAAGTGGCATTCCAGAACTGAGCACTCTGTTTTCGAATCTGTTTATTCTTGTGCAGAAATACTATGCATAATAGTGGGGACAGTTGTTCAAGAAGTTCACTGTCATAAGTTCCGGTGTAGCTGAATTGCAGACAAGCAATAATTTCTCCCAGTAGCTTTTCTAACTAGGAAAAAGGAAAAAATAAAAGCAAAAAATATACTAAACATTAACTCACAGAATATATGTTGCTATTTCAATTTTTAAAATTAAGAAAATTTTAAACTAACCCCCATTGTTGCCTTAAATATATATCCCTCTTTATAACTAGACAAATTATCAGATGAATTTGCTTTGGTTATTAATATTACAGTTCAATTTTGAACTTATTTTCTATTAACAAAAGAAATTATGTTTTTGTAATAATTATAACAAGATAAATAGTTGCCTATATACGTTCACCTAGAAAACTTTGGGTCCGATCGCCATCATATTCAAAGGGATGAGCTAAGGAGTTGATTAACTAGGCTGGGCTCAGTGGTTCACGCCTGTAATCCCAGCACTTTGGGAAGCCAAAGCAGGCAGACTGCTTGAGCTCAGGAGTTTGAGACCAGCCTGAGCAACATGGCAAAACCTCGCCTCTACAAAAAATAGAAAAATTAGCCAGGAGTGGTGGTGTGTGCCTGTAGTCCTAGCTACTTGGGAGGCTATGGTGGGAGAATCACCTTGAGCCCAGGAGGGCAGGGGTGTGGTAAGCCGTGATTGTGCCACTGCACTCCCACCTGGGTGAGATTTTGTCTCCAAAAAAGAGTTCATTACTTAACATGAATTTAAAGTATTAAATCCTTAAAAACAAAACAAAACAAAACCCTGTAAATGTGTTCATATGGTGTTATTAAATGTCCATTAAAAATGAAGAATAGGCCAAGCGTGGTGGCTCACACCTGTAATCTTAGCACTTTGGGAAGCCGAGGCAGGCAGATCACTTGAGGTCAGGAGTTCGAGACAAGCCTGCCCAAATGGTGAAACCCTGTCTCTACTAAATATACAAAAAATCAGCTGGGTGTGGCAGCATGTGCCTGTACTCTCAGCTACTCAGGAAGCTGAGGTGGGAGAATCACTTGTTCCCAGGAGGTGGAGGTTGCAGTGAGCTGAGATCCTGCCACTGCACTCCAGCTTGGGTGACAACAGCGAAACTCTGTCTCTAGGAAAAAAAAAAAAAAGAAAGAAAGAATAACCCCTTTAAAAGTCAGCAGAATTATGTTTAAGAAACTTATCTAAACCCTATCATTTTCTCATCATGAAAGTATGGTTTATAGACAATTGTCTATTTTTACCTTGTTGTTCAGACAACTATATACTTTAGGAACTTCATCAAGCCTAGGAAGGAAAACACATAAAACAGAATACCATTTATATTTCTGCAAGTTAACACTGTACTATATCTATCAAGCTAATCCTAAGAAAAAGGTAATAAAGATATAATAAATATAAACTGATGATATAAAAAGGTGCCCAAATACTTAACAAGCAAAAAAACTCAAATGCTAAATATTAAGCACAAAACCATCCCATCTTTGAAAAATGAATCAGAGAAAATATCTACAATAAACCTCAAAGTAATAATCATATTAATTGCTGGTTTCTGTACATTTCTTTTAGGCATTATTTTTAATGAAATATAGACTTAAAAGATTTGCAAAGAAAAGTTCATGGATTTGGGGGTTGTATTGTACTTTACAGTTCCTAAAACTTTCTGTTAATTTATGAAAGATAAACTGTCTTCTGATTGAACCACAAAGCTTGCTATAAAGAATATTCACGAATCCTTTCAAAATGCTTGTACAAGTTTGTTACTGGGGCGTTTTTTTTTCTTTCAGGTTTTAAGGCACTGCTTGCTTTGATTCAAATAAAGGGTGATGCAAAATTAATTCAATTTTTTTGGAGAGCAATTCAGAAACATAAACGTGTATACCCAGAAATAGTGGCAAATTTGGGCAATGGTTTACGTGTAAATAATGTTCAACTGTTATGAGGGAAAACACTGGAAAAACATGTATGTCCACCAATCAGCAACTGAGTAAAAAGTTTAACAGAATCACATGTAGACATTTTTTAAAATGAGATTCTCATGTATATGGTACAAAGATAGAAATCCCTCAGTATCCATGGGGTATTAGCTGGGCGTGGTGGCGGCTAATTCCAGGACCACCCTCCTGCCAGGATACCAAAATCATGGATGCTCAACATTCTAATATAAAACAAGTTGTATCTGCATGTAACCTAAACACATCCTCTCATATGTTTTAAATCATCTCTAGATTCCTTATAATATCTAATACAATGTAAATAATTGTCATATTGTATTTATTTGCATTAATTTTATTCTTTTTAATTTTTCCAAATATTTTCAATCCAGGGTTGGTTGCATCCATGAATGCAGAACCCATGGATACAAACAGCCAACTGTATTAAGTGCATACCATGTAATTAATTGCAAAACAGCATGTCAAGTAAGCTTTCCTATCTATCATGCATTTAATAGGTATGCTTGTTTGTATAAACAATTCTGAAAAGGTAAGCATTGAAAAGCAAAGGGAAAGGGAAGTAACAGGCAAAACAGAAAGACTTCCAATTTCTCTCTCATATTTCTATACTACTTGAACTATCTTTTCAACAAAAGTGTAGTTTATTACCCTCTCTACAAAATTGTCAAGACTACCATCTACAACACAGCTGATTAAAAAATAAAAGTTGCTACCTATATTTAAATTGTATACGTTTAATTCAAAGCTACTTTGTCCAAAATACTTACTTTGAGTTTTCATAAAATAATGCCAGAGGTCTTGTTAAAGTTGCAAATATTTTTCGGATCATAGAAGGCAAAGAAATATGTCCAAGTACACTGGAAATAATGCTGGTGATTGAGTTGCCAATAGTGAAGAGGGTATCGGAATGTGCTTCCTTGAAGCTCAGAGTGTGGAAAGAATAGATCACTTTCACAATAAGTTTAAATAAAGAAGTCAATTTCCCTAGGGGCTCATTCTTCTTTTTGGACCAATCTGAAGGTCTCTGTGGTGCTAAAAACAAAAATTGAATTAATTGAAAACTCAAATAAATTGAAAATAGCGTCACTGTCCATTTTTACAATTTATAGCTCACATTTACATGTTAGATACATCAAATACATGTCCGTTTGTTGACTGACACCCCAAACAAATCATAACATAATGTACCATTAATGGATAAGTATCACTAGAACATTATCTTTACAAATGAGAATGGGAGACGAAAACTACTTGGTGGATCATGAATATGAATTCCAGAAAAACAAGTCCATTTTTTCTCAGGAATTACAAAATGCATCTCAAGCTTTTATTTTACATTTCATAAAATTTAAACAACTAATATGCAAGAAAGTACTAAATTACGTAAGATAGGTGCCAAATTTAAATTTTGAAAGTTAGTTTTAAAAACAAAAAATTTCCACTAAGAATGACGGACCATTTTTTTGCTCATCTATAGTACACTGATCCCTACAAACATTGAACAAGTCAGAGATGCAAAGCTGAGAAAGAATGCAGTTAAGTCTACTGCCTATTTCCTAGATATAAAGAAAAAGATTTGTCCTAAAAGTACTGTCTGATTTTCTTTTGTACCCTTAGATAATCCCTCTGTAAACATCTACCTAGAAGAATAAACCCACATAGCTCTTGCCCCAAAAATTTACTCATTCCAAAATTACTTGTTTCTCTCAATCAATTCATTCTTTTAAGGAATGAGATCTCAAATTTAACAGAAAATGAATGCTTAATTAAAACTAATCTCATATGGTAACATGAAAAACAAGTGTTGCTACTAAAAGGAAGTTGATCTTTCTCCTTGGAATCAATTTCTCAGACATTAATGTACATTGAAAAACTATATCCAGAAATTCCAACAGAATGTTGAGGTGAGCTGACAGCCCTATGTCAGGAGACTGGTTACATACAAGTGAATGATCAAGTTGTAAATACATTAAGGGTAACAAAAACCAGGTTTCTCACTATTAGAGACAGTAGAGACAAACACAGAAAAGGAATGAATAGCATAATCCATGTGATATTAGATGGTAAATCAAAGTGTATCTAGAGAAACAAGTAATAATTGTGCCACAGTAAGTATTTAGTAATTAACCTTACAGTGGAAAACCTGGCAGATGCCATCCTCAAACAAATAGGAAGTGTTAACATCACCAGTAATGGGAAAATAATGAACTGAAAAAGAACTACAGCATTATTTCTGTGGTACTCCAGTAATGAATGGACCCTGAATCTAATCTTAAAGCAATATGATAATCCCAGATTGAGAGACTCTAAGAAAGTAAAATTGCTTTTTTTTTTTTTTTTTTTGAGACGGAGTCTAGCTCTGTTGCTCAGGCTGGTGGAGTGCAGTGGCATGATCTCAGCTCACTGCAACCTCGGCCTCCTGGGTTCAGGAGATTCTCCTGCCTCAGATTCCCAAGTAGCTGGGACTACAGGCGCAGACCACCATGCCTCACTAATTTTTGTATTTTTAGTAGAGACAGGTTGTAGCCCTGTTGGCCAGGCTGGTCTAGAACTCCTGACCTCAGGTGACCCACCCACCTCAGCCTTTCAAAGTGCTGGTATTACAGGCGTGAGCCACTGCACCCAGCCTAAAGTTGCTTTTTGAAGGACATAAAAGACTGAGGAACTGTTCCAGGTTGTCAACTTGTCTAAAACTATACCTTAAAATGGTTCAGCGGGGAAAAAGAATAAAATGTATATTCTGGGGGGAGGGGGAGCAGATAAGATAAATGCAATCAACCGTTAACTGAGGAACCTGAGTAAAGGAATACGAAGTTTCCGTGTAAACTCTTGCAATATTTCTCTAAATTTGAAATCATCACCAACGTTAAGTCACCAAAAAATCCCAAGGTGATCCTGATAATAACAATTTCTTTTCGGTTAGTCTTAACATTGTTTCCTCTTCTCAACTCCTTTTTAAAATCTCCCCATTAACCCAACTTTTACAGCAAGAGGAACTCTGGCTCTGTTTTGCATGGACACGGAGTGGAAAAGACATTTGTAACTGTGGGTTCCTGAATTGGATATTCGGTTAAATCTAATTTCAGAAGTACCAACATAGGTAAAATTATGTCAAAATGAGACTGATCATCTTCGCTCTATGAAACTTTGGTGGCTTGTTAATTTCTGACATCATCTGTTATACAATCTTGGTATACTTATGGTTTTCAGAGATAAGCCTATTTTTCTGACACACTGAGGTAATCAGATTAGGTCCTGGTCAGCCCAAGAGGAGAGCTAAGATCAGTATGTCAAGAACATCTATAACCTATATTTCCACGGCACTCAGGCCGGGATGCTATGACCTATAATATACTTCAGGAGCTTAACATGTTACTCCATATTGCTACTTAGTAAAAATTCAAAAACCAAAAAAGATTCTAAGAATGTTTTAGAAAATTCATCAATGGCAGATCTTACTGGTAGATAATTTTATGTTCCTAATCTTTAAACAAGAAGAAATAATATATCTCAACATTAACTAACATTTTTCATTAATGACAGATTATCACTACCTATATGATATGAACATATAAACATAGGTGGATATATCTGACTTCAATGAATCAATCAGCAGATTTTAAAAACTATTTGCTACAAAATAACTTAAAACTAACTAAGGCATATGGTTTTAAAAATCACACAACTTGTTATGATCCCAATTGTCCAATTTTAATCATTTAATTACCATTTTTCAGGTAAATGATGAGTTAAACTTTGTAACATTTCTGGAAAAAAATAACCAATTAACTGATCCCATTGTTTTCTTTTAAATTATAATGTCAATTCAATGACTATTTTAAATCAGGCTTGCAAATAAAAACATTTTAAGTTATGTCTAAGTTTCTTGTCCAGATAATCCTTCATACCAGATGGAATGGGTAAAACCATTTGTACTATTAGGCAATCTCTAATTAGAATAGTATTTATCTCTCTGTGTTGTAAAAAGGAGTAAAGACATTTTGTGTGATACAGATAAGAGAATGATACAGAGCATATGAAAATTAAAAAGAAAAAAGAGAACATGTATGAAAGCTCCTAGCATAGTAACTAACACGGTTAAACAAGATCAGAAGTTAGTAAAATGAGGTGGCCAAGGTATTGGGACTTCCCCTGGCAAAGTTCAGTAGTGCTTATGAAATACTGGACAAACGAAGGTTAAAAGATACATACTTACATTTAACTTTGGGCTGATATTTAATATTATATGGTGAGAAGTCAATGCAATCAACCATTACAGTAATAATATGAATAATTCTATCCACGAACAACAAATTCTAGGAAAGAGAGTATCACCGTTAGAAACATTCAAGTACTGGGACAGGATTCAACAAGAGTAAGCAACATGAAAAAATATAAGACTGTTACTCCCATAAATCCTATGTAACACACATGCCACAGCTTACAGTACATTAAGTGCAGCCACCCATGGCTTAACAGAGATCCATTCTGAAAAATGGGTCATCAGGCAATTTCATCTTGTGAGAACACAGTGTACTCACACAAACCTAGATGATACAGCTTACTACACACTATATAGTCTGTTGCTCCTAAGCTACAAACACATAGCCTAGGCATCTGTATAGGGGTGTAGTTATTATACTGAATACTGTAGGCAATTGTAACACTGTAATTGTAGGCAATTGTAATACTGTAGGCAATGGTATGTATTTGTGTATCTAAGCATCGAAAAGACACAGTAAAAATACCATATTATAACGTTCTGCTTAGGATATGTAGCACTAGATTTGCGGTCTGTTGTTGACTGACACATTGTTATGAGGCGCATGACCATACATGACTACAAATCTTTTTCAGTTCACTGCTGTGTGTCAAACACTGTATTTTCTCTTCCTCAATATTTAAGAAAAATAATGCACCTTTAAGATCCCCATAAAAGCCAGCATATCAACCAATAAACTGAGATTGGAAACACTAGGATCACAGATTCTCTATCAAATTCCTCTTGAAAATTATGAAGTAAAAATATTCACTAAGCCCAGTGGAAACAAAACATAAAAAGAAGTTGCTGGCCAGGACTGGTGGCTCACGCCTGTAATCCCAGCACTTTGGGAGGCTGAGGTGGGCGGATCACCTAAGGTCTGGAGTTCGAGACCAGCCTGGCCAACATGATGAAACCCCGTCTCTACCAAAAACACAAAAATTAGCCAGGTGTGGTGGTGAATGCTTGTAACCCCAGCTACTCGGGAGGCTGAAGCAGGAAAACTGCTTGAACCCGGGAGGTGGAGGCTGCAGTGAGCCGAGATCGCACCACTGCACGCCAGCCTGCGACAGAGCAAGGCTCCGTCAAAAAAAAAGAAAGAATTATTGGTTTTTTGTCCTTGCGATAGTTTACTGAGAATGATGTTTTCCAGTTTCATCCATGTCCCTACAAAGGACGTGAACTCATCATTTTTTACGGCTGCATAGTATTCCATGGTGTATATGTGCCACATTTTCTTAATCCAGTCTATCGTTGTTGGACATTTGAGTTGGTTCCAACTCTTTGCTATTGTGAATAGTGCCGCAATAAACATACATGTGCATGTGTCTTTATAGCAGCATGATTTATAGTCCTTTGGGTATATACCCAGTAATGGGATGGCTGGGTCAAATGGTATTTCTAGTTCTGGATCCCTGAGGAATCGCCACACTGACTTCCACAATGGTTGAACTAGTTTACAGTCCCACCAACAGTGTAAAAGTGTTCCTATTTCTCCACATCCTCTCCAGCACCTGTTCTCACTCATAGGTGGGAACTGAACAATGAGAACTCATGGACACAGGAAGGGGAACATCACACTCCGGAGACTGTTGTGGGGTGAGGGGAGGGGGGAGGGACAGCATTAGGAGATACACCTAATGCTGAATGACGAGTTAATGGGTGCAGCAAAACAACATGGCACATGGATACATATGTAACAAACCTGCATATTGTGCACATGTACCCTAAAACCTAAAGTATGATAATAAAAAAGAAAAAAAAATTAAGAATAATGGCAAAAAAAAAAAAGAATTATTGCTTAGGACGGTGTTTTTAAAGACATATTTGACACAAATTTTCAAGAAGGTGTAATAAATTTCAAGCTGGTAGAATTTAAGAAAAAGGCAGTAACAAGGAACACAATACCATGAAAACATCAACAGTCATTAATCTCTAATGTATAACAATATGGCATCAAAGTATTTAATAAACATGTTAATATACAGGAAATTCATAGTCAGGGAGATACCCGATCCCAAGTGTCTTATAAACAATTATAAAACTACATTATCACAGTTGTAACACAGGACGAATTCCAAAATTAGAAGTCCCAGATGATCCTCTCTGATCACAATACAGTAAAATAAAAAACTAATGATAAAATAGCAACACATATCCATAAAAAAAATCTCAACTTACAAAGCACCCAAGTTCCCCAGTGCTATTTAAAAAAAAAAAGGGGGGGGGGGGGCATCAAAGGCTGGGTGCAGTGGCTCACACCTGTAATCCCAGCACTTTGGGAGGCCAAGGCAGGCAGAATCACCTGAGGTCAGGAGTTCAAGACCAGCCTGGCCAACATGGAGAAACCTCATCTCTACTAAAAATACAAAATTAGCCAGGCGTGGTGGCACGTGCCTTTAATCCCAGCTACTAGGGAGGCTAAGGCACGACAATCACTTGAACCCAGAGGCAGAGGTTGCAGTAAGCCGAGATCGCACCACTGCACTCCAGCCTGGACAACAAGAGTAAAACTCAGTCTAAAAAAAAAAAAAAAAAAAAAAAAAAACAAAGGCATCAAAGTAGTCTATATGATCACTGATGGCAGTAATCAAAGTCTTACATGCATGTTTGAAAAAAAGCTTTAAAACAAAACCATGCAATGTATGTAACGACAAAGAAAAGTAAAAAGCTGTGTAGTAATGATCAATAAAATAAAACTACATGCTGTTTTCCTTGGTAGACTTAGATAAGCCTTTAATTACCAAGTCCAACCGAGAAAAGAGAAGACTTCAGAACAAAAAGATTGATGGGCTTGGCATCACGTAGTCCAACCCACTTGGGAGGTTGAGGCAGGATGACTGCCTGAACCCAGGAGTTGGAGCCTATAGTGTGTGTGGTGCCTGTGAATAGCCACTACACTCCAGCTTGGGCAACACAGCAAGACCTCATCAAGAAAGAAAGAAAAGAAAGAGAAAAAGAGAGAAAGAAAAAAGAATACAACTGTAGATCTGGCATTCCTCTTACACTATATAAATTGGTGAAGAACAGTTTTCTAAATCATTCTAAGAGGTCACTATTGCCATAATACAAAAGTTGAACAATGAGAACTCCAATATCACTAATGAAGATATACATGCAGAAAAAAAATTAATCCTATGATAATTTAAAAGAATAGCACTGTAACCAAGAAGTGTATCCCAAAAACACATATTTCAATACAAGGAAATATGTAAGCAACAACTTTTATGTCCTTCAGCAACAATCAAGTATGAGGGAAGAACAGACTCATTTATAATACATTAAAAAATAGCGTAAAAACAATAATCAAGTTAGGTTAACTTTAGAAGACCTAAATAAACACAAATCCTTGGAAGGAACAATTTGATTAGAAAGACGTAAATTCTTTTCCGAATTAATCTGTGAATTCACCCTTATCAAAGCCAAGCAAAATCTCAACAGGGTATTTTGTGAAATTTGATAGACTCCAAGTTTCTTCTGGAAAAGAACAAAGGGAGAAAGCCTAACTAAGACCATTTTTAAAAGGTGATAACTGAGGGTCAATCTTTTCCCGATCAGTTAGAAAAACCCGCACATTATTTATTCAGTAGACAGATCCCAGAGATAATCACCATCATGACAGACAGTGTCCCTAACCTCATGGAGTGTGGGTGAAATAACACAATAAAGTACAGAAATAAACAATTTCGAGACAGCACTAAAAAGGAAATAACAAGATGCTATGCAATAAAACTAAACAAGTGCGATTAGGTAAGTCCTTCGGAAAACGAAGCAGAAACCTCATGGGTAGTGTAAGGAGCTCAGATTTTTATTCCAAATCTAACAAAAAACTATAGTACTTCAAGAGTGACAAGATCTGATTTACATTTTTAAAGTCACTCTGACAAATGCAATTAGAATTGTGCTAACAACAAGTAGAGGATATGTATATAAGTCCATTTAAAACACTAAAACAATGAACATCTATGGGTAGTGATTATTACGATGAGAAGACGTGTGTGAAGGGGAATTTGCCTTATTGTTTGTAATCTTTTACAATAAGAACTGTTATTTTTGCCTGGGCGTGGTGGCTCATGCCTATAACCCCAACACTTTGGAAGGCTGAGGCGGGCTAATCATCTGAGGTCAGGAGTTCGAGACCAGCCTGGTCAACATGGTGAAACCCCCTCTCTACTAAAAATACAAAAATTTGCCAGGCGTGGTGGTGCACACCTGTAATCCCAGCTCCTAGGGAGGAGAATCGTTTGAACCTGGAGGCAGAGGTTACAGTGAGCCTATATTGCACCAATGCACTCCAGCCTGGGTTGTCACCCGACAATCACTGTGAGACTCTGTCTCAGGGGGAAAAAAAAAGAACTGTTATTTTTACTTTCTTTTATTCCTCATTAAAATATGTGTTAGATATAAGATGTAGAGAAAACAAGCACAACAAATATCATTTCAATAATCTGCATGGAAAAACAACGGTTTCTGTGTGAAGGCCATTACCAGGATCATACACAGTAATAAATAATTGAAACAACCAAAATGTCCTTAAAATAACAGAATTCCAGGCCAGGTGCAATGGCTCACGTCTGTAATCCTAGCACTTTGGGAGGCCAAGGTGGATCATCTCAGGTCAAGAGTTCGAGACCAGCCTGGCCAACATGGTGAAATCTCATCTCTACTAAAAATACAAAAATTAGCTGGGCATGGTGGTGTGCAACTGTAGTCCCAGCTACTCGGGAGGCTGAGGCAGAAGAGTCGCTTGAACCCAGAAGGCAGAGGCTGCAGTGAGCTGAGATCGTGCCACTGCACTCCAGCCTGGGCGGCAGAGTGACTCCGTCTCAAAAAATAATAAAATAAATAAATAATAGAATTCCAAGTAATGGTACAACCATACTACAGAATACTAGACAGCAGCTGAAACAAATAACAGAGCTATATGGATTGACTTGAAACGGAGCCAAGACAGTGTTTTACGAAAAGTTACAAAATTACTTCGGAATAAATGCAATAAGGATTTCACTGGCAAGAATAACGTATTCATATGCATATGCAAGTTATCAATATACAAATGACATGTGTAAACAGAAAGAGGTCTATTCTGGAATGACACATATCAATCTGTTTCCAACAACTGTCCTTTCAATGAGGAGGGAAGGAAAGAGAAAAGAGACTTATATTTTCTAAGACTACAAACTTTCAAAGGGATTGAATTTAAACATCTAACAGATACATATGAGAAAGTGAGGTCCAGGACAGCAAGGCCCTTGACGTGTTAATCTAGAATGACACAAGCACAAAGAGATACACAGTATAGTAAAAGATCTTCACTGTTAATGATTCCAAAACATGAACCTTAGAGCCCAGAGACACAAAACTGTTATACAAAGCATACTAGTTTTCAGTATCAACTTTGTCACATATAAATAGAAGCAACAATAAGTGATAGTTCACAAATATTATCTCCATTTACTTGAAAAGAATCCTTTAAAAACAAAGAAAAAAAGGTAGCATCAGGACAAACTCACAGAAAAGCCTTCATCTTCCAAACTGGACATTATCTTAGAAGAAAGTTCCTCACAGCACAAGTTCTCTTCTGCTGTTGCCACCAAAGCAGCACAACGAGCAAATGCTCTATATAATTCTGACCAAGTTCTAAGCAAAGTCTTCATGGTGGTCTACCAATAACAATAAAAAAAGAAGTTTTGTTAATATATACCTATCTATCAAAGTTTATAGAATCAATACATCTTTAACATTTTTTAAAAACACTGCAACATTCAGTGTGTCAAAAAAGAGACTAACGGCCAGGCGCAGTGGCTCACGCCTGTAACCCCAGCACTTTGGGAGGCCGAGGTGGATGGATCACCTGAGGTCAGGAGTTCGAGGCCAACATGGCGAAACCCCGTCTCTACTAAAAATACAAAAAATCAGCCAGACGAAGTGGCGAACGCCTGTAATCCCAGCTACTCGGGAAGCTGAGGTAGGAGAACTGCTTGAACCCAGGAGGTGGAGGTAGCAGTGAGCCAAGATTGCACCACTGCACTCCAGCCTGGGCAACAAGAGCGAAACTCTGTCTCAAAATAAAAAAGAGACTAACACAGGGTAATAACCTTTCCCCCACACCCCAGAGATCTAACTGAAGAGATGAAATAAGACCATGACACCAAAAATTATCAAAGATCCATAAGAACTTCTCTTGTCCTTCATCATTCTCCTAAGCTAATAATAAAGTCATAAAGACGTCTTATTTTAGAAATTATTGTGGGCTGGGCATGGTGGCTCACGCCTGTAATCCCAGCACTTTGGGAGGCCAAGGCGGGTGGATCACTTGAGGTCAGGAGTTCGAGACAAGCCTGACCAATATGGTGAAACTCCATGTCTACTAAAAATACAAAAATTAGCTGGGCGCAGTGGCATGGTCCTGTAGTCCCACTACTTGGGAGGCTGAGACAGGAAAATTGCTTGAACCCAGGAAGCAGAGGTTGCAGTAAGCTGAGATTGCACCACTGTACTCCAAGCCTGGACGACAATGTGAGACTGTCACCAAAAAAAAAAAAAAGACAGAGAGAAAAAGAAAAAGAAAAATCATTGTGGAAACTGATTATAAAGGATGAAATAATATTTTCAGAAAAATACAAATCCCTCAGAAGTCAATACTTGACAATGCCTTACCACTGGAAATCTCTGTTCTGAAAAAATGTGGTTTACTGGTAAAGTCAATGCACCATAGATGGCACTAAAATTATGTTCTAAGGCATCACCTTGATTTACTTCATTGGTCTAAAACAAGAAAAATAATGAAGTTAGACAAATTACCATCTTATTCTAATCCTAAGTAGTAACATAACTTATTTATAAGTAGTGGGCAAAACTGTGTTCCCCAATGATGAGATTCAAAATAAGTTTAACTCCTAACCCCTGGAACCTACGAATGTAGTCTTATTTGGAAATAAAGTTTGCAGATGTTCAGATGAGGTCCTACTGGATTAGGGTCAGCCCCAATCCAATGAACGGAGTCTTTTCTGTAAGAGGAAAATTTGGATAGGCAAAGAGAACAATACCATGTGAAGATGGAGGCATAGTCAAGTGATGCAGCTAAAACCCAAGGAAGGTCAAGGATTGCCAGCAACCACCAGAAGCTGAGAGGCATGAATAGATTCTGCCTCAGAGCTCCAGGAGAAACCAATCCTACCAACTCCTTGATTTTGGATAGCTGGTCTCCAGAACTGTGAGAGAACAAATCCCTGTAGTTTTAAGTCACCAGTTGGCTGTAATTTGTTACTAGCAACCTGGGGAAATTATGCACTATGTTTAAGTTCTAAAAAAGAATCCCAGAGCCAACTCCAAAGTCTTCTACTGTATATACACAGGATTCCAGCAAAAACTAATACAATAAAAAGGGTCTCTGTGATCCTTCTAACAGTGGGAAGCTATTTAAGAATGTAAATGACTTTTCTTCCAGAAGAATAGTGTGCTAGCTTGAGTAGCCAAAACAAGGGCTACGTTAACTGTAACGTAAAAAGCTGAGCACAGTGGCTCATGCCTGTAATCCCAGCACTTTGGGAGGCTGAGGCTGAGGTCAGATCAGCCTGACCAATACAGTGAAACCCCATCTCAACTAAAAATACAAAAATTAACTAGGCGTGGTGGCGTGCACCTGTAGTCCCAGCTACTCAGGAGGCTGAGACAGGAGAACGCTTCAACCTGGGAGGCGGTGGTTGCAGTGAGCCAAGATTGTGCCACTGCACTCTAGCCTGGGTGACAGAGTGAGATTCCAACTGAACAACAACAACAAAATTCCTTCAAGTTATTTCATTTTTGAGTTACAGCACTATTAGCCCAGAGAATGCATATTCCCATTTAAAGACTGACAAAGAGGCTGACAAATCATAAACAGAACTTGTGCTCCACAGCCTGTCACTATTCCCACTTTTGTTAAATAGATAAATATTAAGGATTTAAGTATTTAAATACACAGATTATTCAACTCTCAACAGATTCCTGACTTAAGGAAATGCTATATGGCTTTCAGGTAATCACCAACGTGGCTTAACTATGGGAATATATAGCCTAGTCAAGATAACCGCTGTTATTCCCTGTTAATAAAACTACTGAAAGAACCCAAGAGACAAGAATTTACATCTATGTGAGCCTTCTACACTTATAATCACTACTGAAGAAAATGAAGCTGATTAGTCCCCATTAAGTTATAGTTTCTTTACCAGTGAGGCAGAAATGCAATAAAACCAATCAAAAGTACGTTTGCCAATTCCACCAGAAAAAATATTTACTATCTTCTATTCAAATTCAAACTTCTATTCATTTCCCAATTGCACTAACAAAAAAAAAAGGTATATTATCCAAAATATGTAGCAGATTTATTTCATACCTGATTAATCAATTCAGTTAATGGGGTGACTATAACACTCCACATTTTCCAGAGATGCTCCTTATTTTCCAACTGCTTTGCATTTTGATTAATAACATTTAAAACTGAGTCACTGAAAGCTAGTGGTGAAGTTGGACCAGAAAGAACACAGCCTACAAGTGCTTCCAAACTGAGAAAGAACCTGAACAAAAAATTATAAACAATGCATCAACTTTTTGGCAGGAATACATTAATTTAATGTTAACAAAATTCTAAAATAACTGACAAAATGTTAACGAATCCTTTTTTAAAAAAAAAACTTAAACTTATGAAATAGTACATAATCTCATTCATTACATAACCTTTCCAAGACAAAGTTTCAAGTTAAAGTACAAACTTACCTTTCATCTGATACACCACATTCCAAGAAATTGTTGAAAATTAATTGAATTAAGAACAAAGCTGGAGTTCCCTGAAGGAGAAAATGAAGTCAATCTTCTCAGTTACAAAGAATAGAACACTTGTTTTTTATAATTGGTTATTTAAGAAATAAAACTGTTTTAAGCATGACAAATTTAACTTTTGGCATTACTTAGAGTATGACAACCATGTTAGTAAAATTATTTCCATAAACTACACACAAAAATCAAGCTCTTGGCCGGGCGCAGTGGCTCACTCCTGTAATCCCAGCACTTTGGGAGGCCGAGGCAGGTGGATCACGAGTTCAGGAGATCGAGACCATCCTGGCTAACACGGTGAAACTCCGTCTGTACTAAAAATACAAAAAAACTAGCCGGGCAGGGTGGCACGCGCCTGTAGTCCCAGCTACTCAGGAGGCTGAGGCAGGAGAATGGCGTGAGCCCAGGAGAAGGAGATTGCAGTGAGCCGAGATCACACCACTGCACTCCAGACTGGGCAACAGCCTGACTCCGTCTCAAAAAAAAAAAAAAAAAAAAAATCAAGCTCTTTATAGTCTAATCATAGCTGTTTCCTCTACACAGAAAATCAAGGAATTATGAGATTCCAAATATAAAAAGAACATCGATTTAAAACTTACTGGAATCCCAATGCCTATATCCTAGAGATACTAATTGCATTTTCCATTAGCTTCCAATATTTATGGCAGTAACCAACACTATTATCGTATATAAACAAATAGGAAACTTTCCTTTTGGAGCCATTTATTTAATCCAGGAAAATAGTTTTTTCATTCACATAGCAGCATATTTAATTCTTTACATTAACTATCAGTTTTTCCTTTAATTTGGTCAATATACTTCAAATCCAATACTCTCAGAATTTTACAAGGTTATCTTTCGTTAAAAAAAAAAAAAGGCAGGGGAAATATGGCTGGGCACAGTGGCTCACACCTGTAGTCCCAGGATTTGGAAGAGCAAGGCGGGGGGATCACCTGAGGTTAGGAGTTCAAGACCGGCCTGACCAACATGGAGAAACCCCGTCTCTATAAAAATGCAAAATTAGCCGGGCGTGGTGGCACATGCCTGTAATCCCAGCTACTCAGGAGGTTGAGGCAGGAGAATAGCTTGAACCTGGGAGGCAGAGGTTGCAGTGAGCCAAGATCGTGCCACTGCTCTCCAGCCTGGTCAACGAGAGCAAAACTCCGTCTCAAAAATAAATAACATAACATAACATAAAATAAAATAAAATATAAAAAAGGGAAGTATAAATGTTTTTGGCCATCTTCATCATATTACATTTAAGATACTTGCATTAAGAATATCCATATTAGCAACCTGATATGCTGGTGAACCTAATACTTTCTGAGGAAGTCCTTTAACTGTAATTTCCATGAGGACCTATGAGAGATAAAAGGTTTTACAGTAAATTAGCCATAAAAATATTATCTAATAAAAATCTGAGTGTTAACTGTATCTCAATTACAAGTAATGTTCATTCATTAACATAAATATAATCTCATTAGTTAAAAAAGATCAAATACATTCATTCGCTAATATGAATATACTGCATCCGTTTGAAAAGTTCGAACAGAAATATAAAAAGCAGGTAAAGTCTTTAATCTCCAATGATAATCAATATTTTCAGTTCAGAGTCTGTTTTCCTAGACCTTCTAAATTTCTGTATATGTAAGTACACAGAAAAACACACAACTTCTTGGGCAGCCAGTTATACACATATTCCTTTAAACCATTAAAGCCATTACATTGTAAATCACTAATGATATTAAACTCTGCAACTAACCTTCATTTTACCTTGTTACAGAATTTTTGCGTCAATATATAAAAATATTGCTATATGAATGTCCATTATTTAGTCAACCATTTTTCTATTAAGAGACCTTGGGGCTATTTCTATTTTTTTTATACTACTAATAGAAATTCTGCAATTAATTATACTGGTACCCAAAGCAAATATTCAAAGGACTGCTAACTAATAGTTGGGTCTAAGATTGCTAAATCAAACTGACTGAGACTACCAAATTGCTCTCCAAAAATACTACCATACTCCCTTTTTTTTCTTTTTTGAGACAGGGTCTCATTGTTGTCCAGGCTGGATTACAGTGGCACGATCTCGGCTCACTGCAGCCTCAACCTCATGGGCTCAAGTGATTCTCCCACCTCTGCTTCCATAAAAGCTGGGATTACAGGCACGTCACCACGCCTGGCTAATTTTTGCAATTTGCCCACCTTGACCTCCCAAAGTGCTGGGATTACAGATGTGAGCCACCATGCCCAGCGGTAATATACTGGTATGAACATGCACTACATAACTTAAATGTTATAGAAGAGTTATGTCAGTGAAAATACATTTTCACATATTGTCATCTGAAACAGATCAGTAATAATAATAGACAGTATTAGTTTGTTCCTGGCCCATAGTACTTTCCATGTGTCAATTCATTTAGTCTTTAACTACTGCTACATTCCCTCCTTACATATGGGGTTAGGCAAAGCCAAGGGAATAGATAAATTGCACAAATTTACTCAGCTAATAAATAGTTAGGCTGGTATTCAACCTAGTCTGCTCCAGAGCCCTTGATATTAACCACTATGCTATACTGCCACACAACAAGTAACCGTCAAAGTGCATAAAGGAAAACAAAATCAGAAGTTAAGGGTATTGTTTGTTCCATTGGAGCTTATTTTGAGATGCCCATATCATCAAAATCATATCCAATTCACTTTTCTTCCTGTACTACACGGGTTTAAAAAAAAAATGTGTTTTAATACCAAAGTAATTATCTTGGTTAAAAAAGTTAATTTAAAACAAAGTACCAGCTAACTATTAGTAGTTTTCAGCAATCTTGTCATAAAAATAAAGGACATCTGAGTTTCTTCAGTTCAGGTTTCATGTCCTTTACCCTAGTTTTTCTCTGTATGGCGGATACTTTTTTCTTACCACACTGAAGACTTTTGTGTCTGTTGTTATACTCACTTTATTAAAAAGGTTTCAAATGACTCTACAGTTAATAGAATGGCACTTATTGCAACAGGACTAGACTGCTGATGAATGCTTGATACAAAAAAAGTCTTCCCCAACTAGATCTGTGCAAATATCTTCAATATAAAATTTAACTTCAGAAAATGGTTTTTAAAGTCCAACATATGGGTATTATACTTACCAGCGTTTTTGATACAGGAAATACTTCAGACTTTACTATGCTTTCCAAAAACTTTAATAAGAGAGTCAAAACTTCAGAACCTGGTTTCTCTTTTTTGTTACCTATTTAAAAAAAAAAAAAGTAAGGGTATAGTTCTTTTTTTTTTTTTTTGACAGGGTCTTGCTGTGTCACCCAAGCTGGTACAGTACAGGAGCACAATCTTGGCTCACTGCAACCACCACCTCCTGGGTTCAAGCGATTCTCCTGCCTCAGCCTCCTGAGTAGCTGGGATTACAGGTGTGCACCACCATGCCTGGCTAATTTTTATATTTTTAGTAGAGATGGGTTTGCTAGGCTGGTCTCAAACTCCTGACCTCAGGTGATCCGCCCATCTCAGCTTCCCAAAGTGTTGGGATTACAGGCATGAGCCACCATGCCTGGCCGAGAACGGTGTATTTACTTTTTTTTTTGGAGTTTCACTCTTATTGCCCAGGCTGGAGTGCAATGGCGCCATCTCAGCTCAGTGCAACCTCCGCCTCCCAGGTTCAAGCAATTCTCCTGCCTCAGCCTCCCGAGTAGCTGGAGATTACAGGCATGCACCACCATGCCTGGCTAATTTCGTATTTTTAGTAGAGGCGGGGTTTCTCCATGTTGGTCAGATGGGTCTCAAACTCCTGACCTCAGGTGATCCGCCTGCCTCGGCCTCCCAAAGTTCTGGAATTACGGGCATGAGCCACCACGCCCGGCTAGAAGGGTGTATTTCTAAGCATGTTATTTTAGAGATGACTATACAGAGAGCTGTAAAAATTTATTTATTTTTTTCTAAATCAACAATACTAAGTACAGTTGACCCTTGAACAACACGGGTTTGGATGGCATGAGTTCACTCATATTCACATTTTCTTCCATCCCAGAAACAGCAAGTTCCACCCCTCCTCTTCCCTCCTTAGTGTACTCAACATAAAAGACAAGAACATAACCGGTTTCCACTTAATGGCTATGTTTTCTCTTATGATTTTCCTAACATTCTTTTCTCTAATTTACTATATTGTTAATGAACACAGCATATAATGCACATAACATATGTGTTTATCAGCTATTTATGTTATCAGCAAGGCTTCCAATCAACAGTAAGTTATCAGTAGTTAAGTTCTGGTGGAGTCAAAAGTTATACGTAGATTTTCGACCGTGTGGTGGGTCAGCACACCTAACCCCAGTGTTGTTCAAGCATTAACTACAAATTAAAAACTGGAAGCTATGGTAGTGCAAGAAATACTTCTAAAGTAAATTTTATATATTGCCAAAAAATTCACCGGATGCTATAAAAATCATCTGATCACCACCTGTTTCAAAAAAAAATTTGATCAGTGTAATAGTGCTTACCTGATTCAGTAACTGACTTCACCAAGCTAATTAGCTCCTTCCAGATAGCACTGACAACCACATCTGTCAAACAAAATAAACTTGAGTATTTTAAATGAAGTACATATGACTACGTACTATGACTAACACTCTCCCTTTACTTCCTTACATTAAACAAATAAATTGAACAATACTTAATTTTCCTCATGATATTCAACCCTGTAGTAAGTTTATAAAACACTATCACTTCGTTTTTGTTTGTAGAAACTAAATATGTTTATTTTTTGAGATAGGGTCTTGCTCTGTCAAGGCTGGAGTACAGTGGCACAATCATAGCTCACTGTCATCTCAACAACCTGGGCTCAAGCAGTCTTCCCACATCAGCCTCCCAAGTAGCTAGGACTATAGGTACACACCACTACACCCAACTAATTATTTTTTGTAAAGATAGCACTCTCACTACATTTCCCAGGCTGGTCACAAACATCTGCCTCAAGTGAACCTCCCACCTTAGCCTCCCAAAGTGCTAGGATTACAGGCGTGAGCTACCATGTCCAGCCATAAATGTGTTCCTTAAAACAATTATAAGGCCAGGCGCGGTGGCTCACGCTTGTAATCCCAGCACTTTGGGAGGCCGAGGCGGGCGGATCACGAGGTCAGGAGATGGAGACCACGGTGAAACCCCATCTCTACTAAAAATACAAAAAATTAGCCGGGCATGGTGGCGGGCGCCTGTAGTCCCAGCTACTCGGAGAGGCTGAGGCAGGAGAATGGCGTGAACCCGGGAGGCGGAGCTTGCAGTGAGCTGAGATTGCGCCACTGCACTCCAGCCTGGGCAACCGAGCGAGACTCCGTCTCAAAAAAAAAAAAAAAAACAATTATAACATGTTAACAATGAATTGTGTAACTAAGGGTTATTGCTTTATCTTTTTTTCTATTATCTTTCTTTTCTGAATTGAATGCCCACTACTTTTGAGGCAGAGATTGTTCACGGAGATTCAGAAGGGTATCTAACAACCAATAGAAAAAAATTATGTGATTCATTGTGATTCTTTTCCCAGTTGTTTGTTAAACAGCAAACAATATTTGAAATTGCCTTTCCTCATTATTTGATAGGACATATAACACAGGAGTTTAGGCACAGATGCTAGAGCCACAGAGCCTGACACAGTACTACCACTCGTAAGTGACTCTGCCCAACTTATGTATTTCCTGTATAACCCAGTTTCCTCATTTGTAAAATGAACTAACATGGAATGTTACGGCGAAAATTAAATGAATAAATATAAAGTTCTCAATGCATAATCTGGCCAGTAGGTGGCACCATATAAATATTTGCTATTTTATCTTATTTTTTATTTTTTAATAGAGTCTTGCTCTATCACCCAGGCTGGAGTGCAGTGGCACAATCTTGGCTCACTGCAACCTCCACCTCCTGGGCTCAAGCAATTCTCATGCCTATGCCTCCCGAGTAGCTGGGACTACAGGTATCTGCCAATATGCCTACCTAGTTTTTGTATGTTTTGTAGAGACAGGGTTTTG
Organism: Hylobates moloch; assembly: GCF_009828535.3. Lineage (NCBI taxonomy): Eukaryota > Metazoa > Chordata > Mammalia > Primates > Hylobatidae > Hylobates > Hylobates moloch. Next base: position 91,298,788 of record NW_026652276.1, read on the forward strand.
TCATGTTGCCCAGGCTGGTCTCGAACTCCTGAGCTCAAGTGATCCACTCACCTCGGCCTCCCAAAGTGCTGGGATTACAGGTGTGAGGTACTGTGACTGACCTATTTTTTCTTCTTTTTAAACACACATTTGAGCAAGTAATAAATCAAATTCTCTTACCGGGGGCATCTTTTCCAACTGCAACAAAGCTATCATGAACAGCAGTGATAACTGTATTTGCATGTTTGGAAAAAAAAGAAGGGCTGCTGATTAATGGATATTCCAGTGGCTCTGAAAGGGGAGAATAAAACATAATTATGTAAAACAACAGATTTCTGAAATACATTTCTCACTATAAAACTTTAAAATGTCTATTAAGTAGATGTGTTTTTTATAAAAGATTCATATTTCATAAACAATTATAAAATATTTTGGCTGTGAAAAAATAACATCTCTCCTCACCCCAATGCATTAAGTCCTAGACTGTTAGTAATTAAAATTATTCTTAAAACATTTAAATACCTAAGCTCAGCACAAGTTTATTTTGCTTAGCAAAACTCAAGACTTCTGGACCCAACAAGAAATGAAGCAACATTTCAAGTCCCAAAAGTTGAATGGAAGGGATTGTGGCCATTCCACCTAAATTCGAACTCAGGTTCATTCGGGGAGTTCCCGGGGCTCCATATGGGGAGGAAGCACCTTTAAGAAAAAAAAAAAGGGTAAGTCATACAAGCTTATTTTATATTAGCTACCCAAATGCATATATTTCATTTCAACGAAACTTTTAAAAACAGAGTTTAAACGTCTCAGGCATTAATCCATACCTTGAAATATTAATATGCAGGTATTCTGTAACATAAATTTTGAAGACTCAGATGGCAAACATAAAATAATACATATGATATACATACGTATATCATACGCCTTTCTATGATATACATATGTATATCATATGTCTTTCAATGATATACATAAAGAGGCACTTTATAACTGCTAAGATTTTTTTTTTTTTTGAGACACAGTCTCGTACTGCCAAGGCGGCAGTGCAGTGGTACAATCATAGTTCACTATAACCTCAAACTCCTGGGCTCAAGCAATTCTCCCATCAGCATTCCAAGTAGCTGTAACTATAGATGGATGGATGCCACTGTGCTCAGCTAATTTTTAAATTTTTTGTAGAGACAGACTCTCACTACGTAGCACAGGTGGTATCGAACTCCTGGCTTCAAGTGATCCTCCCACCTCAGCCCCCCTAAGTGCTGAGATTATAGGTGCCTGCCACTGCACCTGGCTAAAGTGTTGTTCTTGTTTTGTTTTTTTGAGACTGAGTCTCGCTCTGTCGCCCAGGCTGGAGTGCAGTGGCGAGATCCCGGCTCACTGCAACCTCCGCCTCCTGGGGTTCAAGCGATTCTCCTGCCACAGCCTCCCAGGTAGCTGGTATTACAGGGGCCCACCACCATGCCTGGCTAATTTTTTTATTTTCAGTAGAGACGGGGTTTCACCGTGTTGGCCAGGCTGGTCTCGAACGCCTGACCTCAAGTGATCTGCCGGCCTCAGCCTCCCAAAGTGCTAGGATTACAGGCGTGAGCCACCTCACCCGGCCGATGTGTTGTTTTTAATAGCACTAAGATTCTGGTTCTAAAATCAACAGTTTCACGTTAGCTGCTCTGAGGCTTTTTTTGTAATGTACCTCACATAATGTACTGAAAAAACATCCGTCTTCTAACCACAACAATGCGCTTACAACAGTAATATTAAAAAAACAAAACAAAACAGGAAAACATAATGGATTTTTTGGTAACGAACCTAAAAATTATGAAGTGCTTCATTTCAAACGAAAAACACTGAGCAAAACCTCTCAAAGCCTTTTTTTTTTTCCTACTTCAAAACTATGGTTCTAGGTCAACAAAGCCTGATTAAAAAAGCAAAAAAAACAAGAATATCTACCTCTTACCTTTATGTACAGGAGTCATAGGATTTAAACCTGGAGATGTAGCTACATGACACGAATTGCCTTGAGGTGAGGCATTAGAATCAATGCTTATTGTACTTTGAATCAGAGGCACACAAACCTATGGGGTAAAAGAAGAGAAAACATCGATCTATAAACTATACAACTGTCAGTTTTTAAAAGCCTCACATAATATAAATTTCATTAAATGGAGCCTTAATATACTGCATTTTACAGATCGTTTCCATGCACAAACAGGCTAAAAAATAGAATTTGGAAAAAATATGAACAACTGTATTTGCCCTAAATGTGTATTACCTAAGTTTGTTTATATACATAAACATCTGAATTGGTACACATTATTGGTAGACTAATTTTAACTTTTTAAAACTTTGGAAAATACGAACTAAGACAAAGCTCATTTCTAACATCATCCTAGTACCAGTCACATGTAGTTACCAAATAAATTATTCCAATTAATGTATTGGACAAATGCAAAGAATTAGCCTATTGGACCCTTATAATGGTAGAATTTGGAAAATTCATTATGATCCAAATTACATTATTGACAATGCCGATCCTCAATTACTTCATGTTGTATAAATCTGAAACTCAATATTTAAAAATTAAGAACTGAATAATAGCTTAAGTGTAAGTCCTCCTGTCCAAGAATGCATTCCCTGCTATGCAGCTATTTATATAAAACATAAGGACATATTTTATGTAAAATATAAAATATAAGGACATATTTTATGTAAAATATAAAATATACCCCCAAAATATACCCCCAGAAGTAAAATATACCCCCAAAATCCAAAATAAGTGATAAAGAAATGAAAAAGGTGTTAGTAAAGCTGCTCCTTTTAACTGTAAAAAAATTCAAAAACCAGGCTGGGCGCAGTGGCTCACGCCTGTAATCCCAGCACTTTGGGAGGCCAAGGGAGGAGGATCACAAAGTCAGGAGATCGAGACCATCCTGGCTAACAGAGTGAAACCCCGTCTCTACTAAAAATACAAAAAATTAGCCGGGCGTGGTGGCGGGCACCTGTAGTCCCAGCTACTCAGGAGGCTGACGCAGGAGAATGGCGTGAACTTGGGAGGTGGAGCTTGCGGTGAGCCGAGATCGCGCCACTGCACCCCAGCCTGGGCAACAGAGCGAGACTCCATCTCAAAAAAAAAAAAAAAATTTAAAAACCAAGGATGGAAATAATTGCAAATAACTCAAAAGATTTAGGTTAAGATTAAACTTTATATGTAAACACCAGTAAGGATATGCAAATCCTGAAAAATTCGTAAAATCATTGTGTAACAATTAAAAAGAACCTACAAATAGGATTAAGTCATTGGTTATCACTATGCAGCCTAGAAAATGGAGGGAGGAATAAAAAATAAGAACTGGTCCAACCTTATATCTACCCAGTGTAGCACTTGATTTCTTTTTTTTTTTTTTTGAGATGCAGTCTCACTCTGTTGCCCGGGCTGGAGTTCAGTGGCATGATCTCAGCTCACTGCAACCTCCATCTCCTGGGTTCAAGCAATTCTCCTCAGCTTCCTGAGTAGCTGAGACTACAGGCCCATGCCACCATACCCGGCTACTTTTTTGTATTTTAGTAGACACGGGGTTTCACCATGTTGCCCAGGCTGGTCTCAAACTCCTGAGCTCGGGCAATCCACCTGCCTCTGCCTCCCAGTGCTAGGATTACAGGCGTGAGCCACCGCGCCCGGCTGATTTCTATTTCACTGATGCTGGTTTTCTTCTCAATTATATTCCAAACACTCTAGGGAAAAAAAGACTCTTTTTAAAATCATAATGCTTGTAGAGTAAGAATGAATATTTGAGTACTTCCTGATTTAAAAAACATTTCAGGGCCAGGCGCTGTGGCTCATGCCTGTAATCCCAGCACTTTGGGAGGCTGGCATGGGCAGATCATTTGAGGCCAGGAGTGCGAGACCAGCCTGGCCACCATGGTCAAACCCTGTCTATACTAAAAAATACAAAAAATCAGCCAGGTGTGGTTGTACGCCTGTAGTCCCAGCTACTCGGGAGACTGACGCAGGATAATCACTTGAACCCAGGAGGTGGAGGTTGCAGTGAACTGAGATCGCACCACTGCACTCTATCCTGGGAAACAGAACAAGACTCTGTCTCAAAATAAATAAATAAAAACATTTCAGGTAAAGGGGCTCCATTTCAAGCAATTGAACAATATCCCTTGTGGGAAATGAATTTAAGTTCTCTGCCAGTAAAGTGAAAGATCTTTTATATGTTCTAGTGTGCTAATAAATAGCAAAAATAACACTAAAAGATTACATTGGTAAGAATTTAAGAACACATTAACAAAAACATAAAGTGCTATAGTCAACACTTGTAATGTTACCTGTTCAAAATTAGCAGGAAGATGAGGTCCAAGTCTCATCAGTAAATACCACCAGACTTCTAGTTTTGTTAATGCTAGAGTTTCTGTCCTCACATGGATGGAACTCAAAGGCTGCATTAACAACTTGAGTCTTTTTGCACTACACAGAATATCTTAAAAGAAAATAAGCACACAGTTAAAGAGACGTCCAAGCTAAAGATTAACTCTAACATTAGCTGTGCTATAGTCTTTTATCACAGCAGAAGAACAGATTTTAAAATATATTTTTTTAAATAAATCCCCAGGCTGTCCTTGCTCTACCCAAAACTTGCATTTTGATAAACTGCAGTACAGCCGAACCAAAAACACTCAATAAGTCAAAAATATATTTTAAAACAAGTAAGTAATATTTATTAGATATTGTATGCTGGGGCAATTTCCCACCAGGAAATACCTTAGGTTGGTTACAAATGAGGGGATGCTACTGACATCTTAGTGAGTAGAGACTAGGGACACTACTAAACTTCAACAACACACCAGGACAGTCCCGAAAAACAAATTATCCAGCACAAAATGCCAAAACTTTGAGAAATACTGTCCTAGCTGCTTTAGCATTCTCATTATCCCCATTTGACAAAGAAATGGAAGCATATGTTTACATTATGTCAAAAAAGGCTATCATTTTAAAAATCAATTATTAATATATTCCATCAAAAATCATTACTACTGGGGCCACTGATTTAATACATTTTTGAAATCTAAATAGATTCATTTAGATTCAGGACTGCCCTATCTTAACAATAATCATGTTGTTAAAATTCAACATAGAAATTAAATCCAATCTTCAGAAAAAACATTTATGCCAAATGAGTAAGACTGGGGATATGTAAAATTAAGACACAGTCTGTGCTAAAATAACTTGTCAAAAGGACCTTAAAAGGGCTGTGCGTGGTGGCTCACACCTATAATCCTGGCACTTTGGGAGGATGAGGCGGGCTGGTCAGTTGAGGTCAGGAGTTTGAAACCAGTCTGACCAACATGGTGAAATCCTATCTCTACTAAAACTACGAAAAGGTTAGCTAGGCATGGCAGTGGCGCCTGTAATACCAGCTACGCAGGAGCCTAAGGCAGGAGACTCGCTTGGACCCAGGAGGCAAAGGTTGCAGTGAGCTGAGATCGTGCCACTGCGCTCCAGGCTGGGCGACAGAGTGAGACTCCGTCCTAAATAAATAAATAAATAAATAGACTTGAAAAGGATTCTGAAACATCAGTCAGGCCATGTATTTGGTGGAATGGCACTCAACAATGTCTGTTACAACTACTCTGCCATTTAGCTATTTCAATTGACAGTTCTATAAGAAAATAAAGGCAATCACTGTGTGAACAAGTTCTCCAGTGTCTTCACTTCCTTTTTGGGGGTTCCTACTCTTTTTGTTCGTTCATTCACTCATTCATTCAGAGACGGAGTTTCACTCTTGTTGCCCAGGCTGGAGTGCAATGGCATGATCTCGGCTCACTGCAGCCTCCTCCTCCCGGGTTCAGGTGATTCTCCTGCCTCAGCCTCCCAAGTAGCTGGGATTACAGGCATGCGCCACCATGCCTGGCCAACTTTGTATTTTTAGTAGTGATGGGGTTTCTCCATGTTGGTCAGGCTGGTCTCTAACTCGAGAACTCAGGTCATCTGCCCACCTCTCAAAGTGCTGGGATTACAGGCGTGAGCCACCATGCCTGGACTCTATTCTATTTATGAGAAGAGCTCCATAATAATATCTCTACAGTAGCAGAGATTAATTGCCATGCAATAAACCAATCTCCTTTAATTACAAAATCTGATTTTACACAGGACAGTGATGGGTGCCCAGTTTTTGACTACTTTTTCTACTCGGCCATTGGGCCATCCTATCCAGTAAAATTTAAGTGGATGTGTATATAAGATTCTTAGAAGGCTATTTCTAGGTATAGGTGAGTAAGCTGTGAAGAAGTCTTTTCTGCTCTTCTGCCTTCCCTCCTTCCTGTCTGCAATTAAGACAAATCAAAGATGGCAGAGCAAAAACACAGTCATCTGATTCCTTGATGACTTCCTCGATCCACAGTATCAGTCATGGATTCCCTAGCTCTGTACTTATTTTTAACTTACTATCTTTAAACTACTCTTATGCTTTATCTTAATTCCTAAAGATTGTAGTCCCAAACATTACCTCACACTTCTGGGTTTACAGTTAGACCCAAATACATGCCAGCTCATAAACATAAAAATAAGCTACAATTTCAATTAAAAATTATAGTAGAATGAGCACAGTGGCTCACACCTATAATCCTAACACTCTGGAAGGCTGAGGCAGGTGGATCACTTGAATCCAGGGGCTTGAGACTAGGCTGGGCAACGTGGTCAAACCCCGCCTCTACAAAAAATACAAAAATTAGCCAGACATGGTGTCACACGCCTGTAGTCCCAGCTACTTGAGGGGGCTGAGGTGAGACGATCACTGGAGCCCAGGAGGTCAAGGCTGCAGTCAGCCACTGCACTCCAGTCTGGGTGATAGGGTAAGACCCTAAAGGGGGGAAGAAAAAAAAACCAGAAACACCTATGCCCCCAAAATGTATGTACCAGTATTTTAAATAAAAGTAATTATAGGGCTGAGAGTGGTGGCTCTTGCCTGTAATCCCAGCACTCTGGGAGACCGAGGCAGGCAGATCACAAGGTCAGAAGTTCGAGACCAGCCTGGCCAATATGGTGAAACCTTGGTTCTACTGAAAATACAAAAATTAGCCCGACGTGGCGGCAGATGCCTGTCATCCCAGCTACTTGGGAGGCTGAGGCAGGAGAATCGCTTGAACCTGGGAGGCGGAGGTTGCAGTGAGCTGAGATCACGCCACTGTACTCCAGCCTGAGCAACAGAGTGAGACTCCATCTCAAACGAAAAAGAAAAAAAAGGCCCGGCACCGTAGCTCACACCTGGAATCCCAGCACTTTGGGAGGCCAAGGCGGGCAGATCACGAGGTCAGGGGATCAAGACCATCCTGGCTAACACGGCGAAACCCCGTCTCTACCAAAAATACAAAAAAATTAGCTGGGCTTGGTGATGAGCAGCTGTAATCCCAGCACTTTGGGAGGCCAAGACGGGCAGATCACGAGGTCAGGGCATCAAGACCATCCTGGCTAACACGGCGAAACCCCGTCTCTACTAAAAATACAAAAAAATTAGCCGGGCTTGGTGATGAGCACCTGTAATCCCAGCTACTCCGGAGGCTGAGGCAGGAGAACGGTATGAACCCGGGAGGCGGAGCTTGCAGTGAGCCGAGATCGTGCCACTGCACTCCAGCCTGAGCAACAGAGCGAAACCCCGTCTCAAAAAAAAAAAGTAATTATACATTAATGCAAATAATCACAATACAAAACATATTAAAAGGAGGAAAAAATGGGATAAATAATGGTGTTTGGCAGGAAAAATATAAGATACAAATCAACATTACTTAGCAGCTCTTATAAACATACAGTATTAATTAAATCTAAGATTACCACCTAGTTAAGTACTCATACTAACCCAGTTTGGGGCTAAATATTCTTTCTTGTGATTATCAGAAAACTCCACTGGACAATAAGAAGGTAAGGTTAAAGTAAATCAAAAAGAATGACTTCCCTATATCAATATTAAACCACTATTAGGTACTCTTCTAGAGATCCTGAGAGAAGTAAGGCCATCAACCACTGAAATTTTTATTCCATGGAAATCACAACTGCTTCCTATCATCTACTGACTATATAACCTCTGGAAAATTACTCAATCTCTCTAAAATAGTTTAATCACTACTTTAGAGAGATTGAGTAATTTTCCAGAGGTCACAGATTAATAATTACATCTCAGGTCTATTGTGATGATTAAATAAAATATTACATAAAGTACTCAACTCAGTGCTAACATGTAAGAAAGCCACAAATAATAGGCTGGGGGCAGTGGCTCACACCTGTAATCCCAGCATTTGGGAGGCCAAGGCAGGCGGATCACTTGAGGTCAGGAGTTCCAGACCAGCCTGGCCAACATAGTGAAACCCTGTCTCTACTAAAAATACAAAAATTAGCCGGATGTAGTGGTGGGCACCTGTAATCCCAGCTACTCAGGAGGCTGAGGCAGGAGAATCGCTTGAACCTGGGAGGCGGGGGTTGCAGTGAGCCAAGATCCCACCACTGCACTCCAGCCTGGGCAGGAGCAACACTGTCTCAAAAAAATGAATAAATAAATAAGGAAGCCACAAATAGTTATTTTTCACTTTGTTCAGTTTTTGAAATACTGTAAAACAGATTTCATATTTGTGATTTTCAATGCCTAGTATGTGAATTCTATTTTCAGTACAAATTTATTCCTGTTCCCTTAAAATGAAAATAATTTAGTAGTAACTTAATTTCAACTTAAAATCCAAAAAACCAGAAAAACTTCATTTATCTTGCTTTAAGCAAAACGAATTCATAGAAAATCAAAATTGTTAAAATATTACTTACCTGGATTTAAAGCAAAATTATCTATTAAACTCTTCCAAGCAATAAAAGCTATCTTTTTAATCATGGGTGCTCCACTACGAAATCCAAGTTCTTCTAGTTGCAACAGAGAATTGATGAAACTCCCACTTCGATGCAAGGTCTAAAAAGGGGAAAAAAATCATTAAAAAGTTATTTATCTGCATGAAACAGAATAATTGCTATCATTCCTTTATTCATTCACTTAACAGATGCTCTTAGGACTTCATAATCTAATGGGGAGACAAAAGACAAATTATTCACAAAACATGGAGATGTGTTAAATGTTAGATATGTTAAAAGTCTTAGGAATATAAGAAAATAAACTTTAAACACACATTCTAAACTCAGGATCACAAAATATATAAAGTTTGAAGAAGCAGACAATGCATAACACAGAACATTTCTAAAACATTAGAGAAAATTAGGAGAGCAGATAAATCCCAAACTTTATCAAATCAATACCAAACAAAACATACGTTTATATTAAAAAATTATATTAGAGAAAAAAGGTGTTGAACTCTGAAAATAATAAAAATAACCTTTCAAACAAACTGAATGGAAAATTAAGGAAACATCTTATTTCATGGCTGTAAAAGAAGTATTTTTTAAAAACAGTATTATCTGCTAATAAAAAATAGTAAAAGTGAGATAAAAATCAAGAAAACTGAATAACTTTTCTTTTTTTTGAGAGGGAGTCTCACTCTGTCGCCCAGGCTACAGTGCAGTGGTGCCATTTTGGCTCACTGCAGCCTCCGTCTCCTGGGTTCAAGTGATTCTCCTGCCTCAGCCTTCCAAGTAGCTAGGATTACTGGCTAATACTACCACACCCAGCTAATTTTTGTTTTGTTTTGTTTTGTGATGGAGTCTTGCTCTGTCACCCGCTGGAGTGCAATGGTTGGATCTGAGCTCACTGCAGCCTCTGCCTCCCAGGTTTAAGCGATTCTCCTGCCTCAGCCTCCCAAGTAGCTGGGATTACAGGTGTGTGCCACCATGCCTGGCTAATTATTATATTTTTAGTTGAGGCGGGGTTTCACCATGTTGGCCAGGCTGGTCTCGAACTCCTGAACTCAGGTGATCCGTCCACCTCGGCCTCCCAAAGTGCTGGGATTACAGGCGTGAGCCACCATGCCGGCCTAATTTTTGTATTTTTAGTAGAGACAAGGTTTTGCCATGCTGGCCAGGCTGGTGACTAACTACTGACCTCAAGTGACCCACCCGCCTCAGCCTCCCAAAGTGCTGGGATTACAGACGTGAGCAACCACAGCCGGCAGAAAACCGGATAAATTCCAAATATTATGTAAGATTTAAATGGGAATACTATCAAACAAAAAGAAAAATATGAGCTCAGGAGAAAAAAAAACAAAAAAATTAAAAAAAAAAAAAAAATAGGCCAGGCACGGTGGCTCACACCTGTAATCCCAGCACTTTGGGAGGCCAAGGCAGGCGGATCACCTAAGGTCAGGAGTTCGAGACCAGCCTGACCAACATGGAGAAACCCCTTCTCTACTAAAAATACAAAAATCAGCCAGGCATGGTGGCACATGCCTGTAATCCCAGCTACTCGGGAGGCTGAGACAGGAGAACCACTTGAACCTGAGAGGCCGAGGTTGTAGTGAGCCGAGATCGTGTTTGCACTCCAGCCTGGGCAACAAGAGTGAAACTGTCTCAAAAAAAAAAAAAAGGAAAAAAGGAAAATAAAGTACAAAATGGAAAAATGACAAGTAATGCATCACAAATAAAAAATTATATAAACACTAATGCTCCTAACAGGCTATAAGCCACATATAATCTTAACAGAATATAAACTGGTAACAAAAAAAAAAATGGTTTAGAAAATAAAAAACACACAAGTTAGCTATAAGAGCTAAAGGAAATACTTCGTAATAGATCTAGCCCAAGAAGTTAAAGACAAAAGATGAAAATTATGAAGCACTGATGAAAGAAATTAAAGACCTAGGCCTGGCACAGTGGCTAACACCTGTAATCTCAGCACTTTGGGAGGTCGAGGCAGATGGATTGCTTTAGGTCATGAGTTTGAGACCAGCCTGGCCAACATGGTAAAACCCCATCTCTACTAAAAATACAGAAATCAGCCAGGCATGGTGGCAGGCACCTATAATCCCAGCTACTTGGGAGGCTGAGGCAGGAGAATCACTTGAACCCAGGAGGCTGAGGTTGCAGTGAGCCAATATAGGCAGGGCAACAGAGCGAGACTCTTTAAAAAAAAAAAAAAAACCCTAAATAAATGGAAAGACATCTGTGTTCGTGGGTAGAAAAGACAGACTTAACATCAATGAAATGCTAACTACTCAAGGCATTATATGCAGATTCATCACAATCCCTACCATGATTCCAACTGCCTTTTTCACAAAGAAGTCGATTGTCAAATTCACACGGAACTGCACAGTCTCAAAAAGCCAAAACAGCCAGGTGTGGTGGCTCACACATGTAATGCCAGCACTTTGGGAGGCCAAGGCAGGAGGATTACAAGGTCAGGAGTTCGAGACCAACCTGACCAATATGGTGAAACACCGTCTCTACTAAAAATACAAAAATTTAGCTGGGCATGGTGGCATGCGCCTGCAGTCTCAGCTACTCGGGAGGCTGAGGCAGGAGAATCGCTTGGACCCAGGAGGCGGAGGTTGCAGTGAGCTGAGATCACACCACTGCACTCCAGCCTGGGCGACAGGGACAGTCTCCAGCTCAAAAAAAAAAATAAATAAATAAAAGCCAAAACAATCCTGAAAAATAATAAAACCAGACAAACTGACTGCCAAACTCAGTATAAAGCTACAGTAATTAATACATATGCTAATGGCATAAGGACAGCCATACAGACCATAAGAATAGAATATTGAGCTCGGATATAAATCTTTGCATCTATGTTCAACTGATTTTCAAGAGGGTACCACAGGCCAGGCGCAGTGGCTCACGCCTGCAATCCCAGCACTTTGGGAGGTCAAGGCGGGTGGATCTCTTGAGCTCAGAAGTTCGAGACTAGCCTGGCCAACGTGGTAAAACCCCATCTCTAATAAAAATACAGAAAAGAAAAAAAAATTAGCCGAGCATGGTAGTGGGCACCTATAATCCCAGCTACCTGGGAGACTGAGGCAGGAGAATTGCTTGAACCCAGGAGGCAGAGGTTGCAGTGAGCCGAGATCACACCACTGCACTCCAGCCTAGGCAACAGAGTAAGACTGTCTCAAAAAAAAAAAAAAAAAAGGGTACCACAAAGATTTAATAAAAACAACCTTTTCAATAAATGATACTGAGGAATCTGAATATCTGCATGCAAAAGGATGAACGTGGACTCTCCTTACACCATATCCAAATATTCACTCAAAATGGTTCAAAGATCTACATTCAAGATCTAAAACTGCAAAATTCTTAGACGAAAGCATTGGGAAACAAAAATGACACTGGATTTGGCAACGACTTCATGAATATGATGTCAAGTACGAGCAATAACAAAAAATATATATAATACTTCACCAAAATTAAAAACTCTGCAATGGATATTACCAAGAAAGCAAAAGAGAACCCACAGAATGGAAGCGAATATTTGCAAATCACAAAACTGATAAGGGATGAATATCCAAAACATATAAAGAACTACAACTCAACAACAAAAATTCAAACCTACTCAAAAATGGGCCAAGGACTTAGACATTTCTCCACAGACAATGAAACAAACAGCCAAGAACCAAATGAAAAGATGTTCAACATCACTAGTAATCAGAGAAATGCAAATCTATACCAAATCAATCCCACTTCACATTCACTAGAATGGCTATCAAAAAAAAGGAAAATAAAAAGTGTTGGTGAGGATGTTAAGGAAGCTGAACCCTAGTGCATTACTGGTGAGAATGTAAAATGGTGCAGCTGCTACAAGAGTTTGGTGCTGGCTGATCCAAGTGGCTCATGCCTATAACCCAGCAATTTTGGAGGCTGAGGCAGGCAGATCACTTGAGCTGGAGACCAGCCTGAGCAGCATGGCAAAACCCCGTCTCTACAAAAAATACGAAAAAAAAAAATCAGCTGGGCTGGGTGGTAGTCCCAGGTAATTGGGAGGCTGAGGTGGGAGGATGGTTTGAGACTGGGAGACAGAGGTTGCAGTGAGCGAGGTTGTGCCACTGCACTCCAGCCTGGGTGATAGAGCCAGATCTTGTCTCAAAAAAAAGAAAGAGTTTGGAGCTTTCTCAAAAAGTTAAGCATAGAACTACTATATAACCCAGCAATTCCACTCTTAAGTATATACCCAAAAAACTGAAAGCCAGAATTCCAACAGATTTGTACACTGGTGTTTACAGCAACATTATTCACAATAGCCAAAAGGTAGAAACAACCTAAATGTCTCTCAACAGATAAACAAAATGTGTTATATATATAACAATTACTCAGCCATAAGAATGCCAACTTTAATATATGTTATGACATGGATAAATCTTAAAAACTTTATGCTGCCAGGCACGGTGGCTCACGCCTATAATCCCACCACTTTGGGAGGCCGAGGTGGGCGGATCACAAGGTCAGGAGATCGAGACCATCCTGGTCAACATGGTGAAATCCTGTCTCTACTAAAAACACAAAAATTAGCCGGACGTACTGGCACATGCCTGTAGTCCCAGCTACTCAGGAGGCTGAGGCAGGAGAATTGCTTGAACCCGGGAGGCAGAGGCTGCAGTGAGCCAAGATCACACCATTGTACTCCAGCCTGGGTGACAAGAGCAAAACTCCGTCTCAAAAAAAAAATAAAAAAACTTTATGCTTAGTGAAATAAGCCAAATACAGAAGGGCAAGTATGTTATAATTTCACTTTTATGAGGTACCTAGAATAAGCAAATTCACAGAGTCAGAAAGTAGAACAGACATTACCAAAGGGTGATGTATGGGTGCGGGAGGAGGGCAGAGGAAGTTTAATGGGTACAGTTTTTGTTGGGGATGATGCACAAGTTTTGGGTATAGATAGTGGTGATGCTTACAACATTATGAATAGATTTAAAGCCATTGACTTGTTCATTTACAAATGGTTAGAACATGTATATTTACATGTTCTAAATAAATAAAATATCTATTTTATTTTAAATAAAATATTTAAATAATATTTAAATAAAATATTTTAAATAAAAAAAAATAAAAAATCTAAATAAAAGCAGCACACTCCCCACCACCCAAAACCTGGCTTAATCATTGAACATACAGTTGATTCTCTCTCATTATTCATAGTAGTTACGGTTTTCTATTATATAAAGTAGCCTTGAACACTAAGTTGGCAAATACTGAGTGATCACTCCCATGGGAAACACAGGGTTAGGTTCTTTGGACACAACACTTTTGTCAGCTGTTCAATATATAACCTGCTTAACGTCTATTAGAAGGTATTTTATACTACTGAATCACTAACGTCAAACTCACAGCCAGTAGCTCTATAAATCGTGCCTGAACAAAGTTTATTTTCACCACTGGGTATATCACAGTCTTCCTTTACTTAGGAACATAAACTAGACAGCCCCTGGACCCAAGCTTTGGGTTCCAAATTTAAACAGTGAAACCAACCAGGAAAAGCACAGAAAAGTGAAAAATGTGACATTACATGGATTATAAAAAGGACACCTGTTTAAGGTATGAGAACTAAAACAAAAAGGCAGAGCATAACCTTGCTTGACCTCAGCTGGACACATGCACGTTGTGTGACTCCAATTCTTTGCCACTCTGGGTGTCTACAAATGAAGGCAAAAGCAATGCAAGTACTGATTTCAGATTTACAAATAAATTTTAGTGAGTAGGCATGAAATAATGAGCATCAGCTGTACAAAGGAAATAATGAGCATCAACTGTACAAAGAAAAGGTAAGAAAAGAAAGAGTCCAGCATGTAAAAACTGTTGACTGTTCATTAACTGGGCACTTACCCTTCCAAGTAGTTTGACAAACAAAGGCCATAATTTTAACACGTAAGTCTCATTTTTACTCATAAATAGCTTCTGAAGTTCTGAGATTAATTTCTGCAAACAAAAGCAATTAATTTACCAAACAGACTCTTAGAAAAAAAAATCCAATACCAAAGTCTAGGAATAATTTTCAAAAACTGATTCAACCAAATAGTTTTTTCTATAACAAAAATATTACCCCACCCGAGGCCAGGTACGGTGGGTCAAGCCTATAATCCTAGCACTTCGGGAGGCCGAGGCAGGAGAATCACCTGAAGTCAGGAGTTCAAGACCAGCCTGGCCAATACGGTGAAACCCTGTCTCTACTAAAAATAGAAAAATTAGTTGGGCATGGTGGCAAGCGCCCATAATTGTTGCTACTCGGGAGGCTGAGGCACAAGAATCGCTTGAACCTGGGAGGCGGAGGTTGCAGAGAGCAGAAATTGTGCCACTGCTCTCCAGCCTGGGCAACAGAGCAAGACTGTCTCAAAAAAAAATAAAAATAAAAATTTTCCCAAAAGACTCCAAAAGGAAAATTGAAGCATATAGCAAATCCGAATGAGTTTTTACAGTAAATGCTCTAATATAAACACCCAGATTCTACCATTAACACTTTACTACGCTGATCTTATCACCTATCTGGCCATCCTACCATCCATCAATCCAACTTTTTTTTTCTACTAATATACTTTACTAGTTTAAATGACACTGTATTAATATTTTCACACTAATAATGAAAAAATACATTAATAGCTTCATAATCAACAGACACGTGAAATAATTTTTAGCTCAAATTTATATAAAGAATTTCATATATGCTTTGTTGCAAGCTTGATAAATGGGTTAAAGAAACAATTTTATGCTCACACGCAGTGGCTCATGCCTGTAATCTCAGCACTTTGGGAGGCCGAGGCGGGAGGATCACAAGGTCAGGAGTTCGAGACCAGCCTGGCCAATATGGTGAAACCCCATCTCTACCAAAAATACAAATATCAGTCGGGCATGGTGGCAGGTGCCTGTAATCCCAGCTACTCCTGCTGAAGCAGGAGAATCGCTTGAACCCAGAAGGTGGAGGCTGCAGTGAGCTGAGACCACGCCACTGCACTCCAGCCTGGGCAACAATTGCGAAACTGTCTCAAAAAAAAAAAAAAAAAATATATATATATGTGTGTGTGTGTGTGTATATATATATATACACACACACACATATAGATGTTACTAAAATTGAATTCATCAGAATAAAGCTATTTATAAAGACACTCGAGTTACTGTGTCATACTGAACATTACCAAGAAGTCTTCTGCATTTTAAGCAAGTAAAATCCCAGGTTTTAGGGGCTGGGTATGGTGGCTCACGCCTGTCATCCCAACACTTTGGGAGACTGAAGTGGGAGGACTGCTTGAGCCCAGGAGTTCGAGACCAGCTTGGGTAATATAGTGAGACCTTGTCTGTTAAACAAAAAAACAAAACAAGACCTTCAAATATGGCTTTCCATGTAATCTAGAGTAAAAATCCATCCTTACAATGGTCCCTGCCATAGTCCTATGTGATTGGACCCTCTTTTCCTCTCATTCTCATTCACTCCACTACTGTCACACTGCCCAGTGTTCCCAGAACACCAACCAGGTACACAACCATTAGAGCCGGGCCTTTTGCCCTCATAGTTCTCTTGTCTGGTTCATTATCCACATGGGTAACTCCTACTCTGCCTTCAAATCACTGTTCAAATGTCCTTTCCTTTGCCTTCCCTGACCACCTTACATTCCTTTCTCACGGCACTCTCTGGTCCTTGCTCTTCTCCTTAGTGCTCTTCACTTACTACACTATGTACTTAATTATCTCTCTCACAAGAAAATAAGCTCCATCAAGCCTCTTTTGTTCAGTGCTATATTCACAGCGCCTGCAACAATGCACTGCACATATGAGATGCCCAGTAAATATGTTAGAAGAACAATGGTTAAAAAACCTAAAACCTATGGCAAGTAGTAACTAGAAAACTACAGAGACTAGGTAAGTTTATGTACATTAAATTTGTATCTACTGGGATTATACAGTAACAACCCAAACATGAGTGAATCAGTTAATGCTCTCCCTCTTTCAGAAATACAATTCCTATTTCCTGTTTGTTGGGAATGAAGTAAAATGTCTGGATTTTAGTAACAATAGATAGCTCCCTTCCTTACTACAATGTAATGAGCAATGTGCCTATGCTAACTCATGCAACTCTTAAGGTTTTGATTCAAAGCTAAAATCCTAGATCATAGTGCAACTATACTAATATGCCCAGACAGATTTTTTATTTATTTATTTTTTTGAGACAGGGTCTCATTGTCACCCAGCCTAGAACGCAGTAGTGAGATCACAGCTCACTGCAGCCTCAAATTTCTGGTCAAGCAACCCTCCTGCCTTAGCCTCCCAAGCATCTGAGACTACGAGATCATGCCACCACGCCCAGCTAATTTTTAAGATATTTTGTAGAGATGGGTCTTCACCATGTTGCCCATATGGGTCTGGAACTCCTGGCCTCAAGCAATCCTCCCATCTCAGCCTTCCGCTTTGGGACTACAGGTGAGAGCCACTGTACCTGGCCCCCAGACTGAATTTTAAGCTTAGTGCAGAACCTTCTGATGCAGTATCCAGAAAATTCTTACATAAAAGAACACTCACAGTAGTCATAAGCTGCTCCGTAATAGATGCTATTTCTTGCTGTTTCTGAAGCAATAATGGCATTCCCATCTCCAGAGCAGTTGCTCCCCGCAAATGTACCTTTTGTGCTGAATGAATCACTAAAGGTATGACCAGTTTTGCCCACCTCACTGCCTCTTCTCCCATTTGAATTGGGGCTTGTTCAATTAGCCTATGATAGAGAAATCAATGAATAATTAGCGTGACCTCATGTTTTAAGTCTAAACAAGCAGTAAAATATGTGACACACAGAAATATACACAGTACGGCCCATTTGTTTTAGAATATATACAAATATGCATATACACAAGAAATAGATCTAATTTTTACTAATTTGCACATTATTGCTTTTGTAAATTTTTTTTAAAGAACCAATATTGTCTTTAAATTGAAATATTTCAGTCATCCCTCAGTATCCCTGGGCGATTGGTTCCAGGACCTCACAATAATGCTCAAGTCCAATATAAAAAGGACAGTATAGGCAGGGCTCACACCTGTAATCCCAGCACTTTGGGAGGCCGAGGCGGGTGGATCACGAGGTCAGGAGATAGAGACCATCCTGGCTAACATGGTGAAACCCCATCTCTACTAAAAATACAAAAAATTAGCCGGGTGAGGTGGCAGGCGCCTGTAGTCCCAGCTACGTGGGAGGCTGAGGCAGGAGAATGGCGTGAACCCTGGGGGGCGGAGCCTGCAGTGAGCTCGCGCCACTGCACTCCAGCCTGGGCGACAGAGTGAGACTCCGTCTCAAAAAAAAAAAATAAATAAATAAATAAATAAAAAGGACGGTATAGTCATGCACCACAGAGCAAGGTTTTGGTCAAAGATGCAGCACATTCACAATGGTGGTCCCATAAGATTATGAGGGACTTGACAAGTTTCTATCACCTAGTGACATCGTAGCTGTCGTAACACTGCAGTGCAATACATTATTCATGTTTCTGATGACACTGGTGTAAACAAATCTACTGCACTCTCATTCATATAAAAGTACAGCACAATTACATACAGGACATAATACTGTACTATATGATAATGATAATAAATGACCGGCTGGGTGCAGTGGCTCACACCTGTAATCTCAGTACTTTGGGAGGTGGAGGCGGGTAGATCACGAGGTCAGGAGATCAAGACCATCCTGACCAACATGGTGAAACCCCATCTCTTCTAAACATACAAAAATTAGCTGGGTGTGGTGGCACATGCTTGTAATCCCAGCTCCTTGGGAGGCTGAGGCAGGAGAATTGCTTGAACCTGGGAGGCGGAGGTTGCAGTGAGCCAAGACCTCACCACTGCGCTCCAGCCTGGTGACAGTGCAAGATTCCGTCTCAAAAAAAAAAAATAGTAATAAAAAAAAAAAATGACTATGTTACTGGTTTATGTATATACTACACTATAATTTTTATCATTAGAGTTTACTCCTATTTGTATTTTAAAAAAGTTAACTGCAAAGTAGCCTTGAAGGGTCCTTCAGCAGATACTCCAGAAGGCAGCATCAATCACAGAAGATGATAGCTCCATGCATGTTATTGCCCCTGAACACGTTTCAGTATGTCAAGATGTGGAGGTGGGAGACAGTGATAATGATCCTGACACTGCAGAGGCCCTAGGCTGATGTGTTATGTTGTTAACCAAAAAGTTACGAAAGTTTAAAAAAAAAAAAATTTAAAATTAAGGCTCCTAGAATAAGGATCTAAAGAGGGAAAATATGTTTGTACAATTATATGTTTGTGTTTTAAGCTAAGTACTCTTTTTTTTTTTTTTTTTGAGACCAAGTCTCACTCTGTCACCCAAGCTGGAGTGCAGTGGTGCAATCTCAGCTCACTGCAACCCCTGCCTCCCGGGTGCAAGCAATTCTCAATGCCTCAGTCTCCCATATAGCTGAGATTACAGGCACGCATCACCACGCCCGGCTGATTTTGTATTTTCAGTAGAGATGGGGTTTCACCATGTTGGCCAGGCTGGTCTCAAACTCCTGACCTCAGGTAATCCACCCACCTGGGCCTCCCAAAGTTCTGGGATTACAGGCGTGAGCCACTGTGCCTGGCCAAAGCTAATTATTCTTACAAAAGTCAAAAAGTTTAAAAATTTTAAAGTTACAGTAAGCTGGCCAGGCACAGTCGTTCACGCCTGTAATCCTGGTACTTTGGGAGGCCAAGGTGGGTGGATCACCTGAGGTCAGGAGTTCAACACCAGACTGGCCAACATGGCAAAACCCCTCTCTGCTAAAAACACAAAAATTTGCCGGGCGTGGTGGCTGGCGCCTATAATCCCAGCTACTCGGGAAGCTGAGGCACAAGAATTACTTGAACCTGGGAGGTAGAGATTGCGGAGAGCTGATATCACACCACTACACTCCAGCCTGAACAACAGAGTGAGACTGTCTCAAAAAAATAAAGTTATAGAACGTAGACGTTAATTTATTTTGAAAATGTTTTTATAGATTTAGTATAGCCTAAGCGTAGTCTTTATGAAATCTACGAATAATGCACAGTAACGTCCTAGACCTCCACATTCCCTCATCACTCCTTCACTGACTCACCCAAAGAACCTTCAGTCCTAAAAGCTCCATTCGTGGTAAGTGTGAGATACAGGTGTACCATTTTTTAATCTTTTTTTATCATATTTTTACTGTACCTTTTCTATGTTTAGGTACACACATAGTATCGTGTTAGAAGTGCCTACAATATCCAGTACAGTAATACACTGTACAGGTCTGTAGCCTAAGAGCAACAGGTTATACCATGCAGCCTAGGTATATAGTAGGCTATTCCACCTAGGTTTGTTTAAGTCCACTTTACAATGTTTGCACAATGATGAAATTACATAATGATGCATTCCTCAGAATGTATTCCCATCATTACGTGACACATGACTGTATTTGCATATAACCTATGCACATCCTCCCGTATACTTTAAATCATTTCTAGATTACTGATAATAGCTAATACAATGTAAGTGCTAAGTAAGTAGTTGTTATACTGTACTGTTTAGGAAATAATGACAAGAAAATCAGAGTCTGTACATGTTCAATACAGATGCAATTTTTCTGAGACTTTCAACCCTAAACTGGTTGAATCTAAGGATGCAGAACCTACAAAGGGCCTACTGTATTACTTATTGTTATATTACTAAATTCATCATTGTTATAGGATAGCCAGAGAACCATGACATAATCTTAGCATCAATCAGAGCATTCAACAATAGGGAAATTAAAGCAAGTAACTCAACAAGAAAATTTTAAAGAACAAAAAACAGGGAAGACAGAAATGTCATCAAAGAGTTTACACTTAAAAAAAAAAAAGAGTTTATGCGTTGGCATGCCTGTTATAACAAAAATGAAGAAGGTACTCTATTCCCTGCTGAACACCAATTGCCTTCCTAAACAACCCAAGCCCAATTATGAGTTTATATTATTTTTTAAACCCTTACACAAGCTTTAACAGAACCTGAACTGTGTATGTTACTAGCAGGAACATAACCAAGACTTCACCTTGAACATGGTCCCAGTAAAAACAAACAAAAAACCCAGTAACCTATGCACATCTACTTCCATCTTTTTCCTGTTACTTTTTATCCTTGAGTCGTTTGGTGTAAATGACATTCCCCCTTTTAATGTCTGTCTCTCATTTAAATCCCAAAAGCCCTCTCCTTCAGCTAAATTTATGAAAACTATTCTTCAATTTGCACAGCATCCAAATGCATACCTTATGATAACATTTAATGCTTCAAAATCAACAACAGCAGAATGCGTCTCTCCTTTGTTAAATAGCACTTCTAATGAATCAATTATACTGGATACCTAAAAAACAAACCAAATGAATACAAATGAAATAAGCCTGAACTGCTTTTATTGGCATTATAGTTTTTTATTTTTTAATTGGCATATAGTTAAGATGGCATACCCAAAAACTATACTTACCATTTTGCCAACCACTTCAGAGGGAAATGTCTGCTTAGATATCACCCAAAGGGCTCTGGTACGTACATTTTTGTCTGAACTCTTAATGGTATCATTCAATTTTGAAAGCAATTCTAGAGCATTTGCCTCTGAAAAAGAAGCAGTTTTAATTTTATATAGAAATATTTGAGACTTTAAAGAGTATCAACTAAAAACTAGAGAAAACAATATACTCATCAATCATAAAATTAAATGTATATCCAGAGAACAGATCAGAGAACCAATGCTGATACCAAACTTCTCCCCAAAACACAAAATTCAGATTAGAGGGGAAGATATACTGAGAGAAAATAAAACAATAGACACCAAATCAGATATCTTGTGCAACTGAAATAACTAGATATCGTTGTAGGTTTGAATGTACAAGACAATTATTGGTAAAATGTTTCCAATCCTGCATCTCTGCTCCAAAATGAACAACTCCTGCTTTAGGTTGCTAACACTTCCATGTATAAAAAAGAGCAGGCAGCAGCTTTTCCCTCAAAAACAGATGGTAGGCCGGGCGCGGTGGCTCACGCTTGTAATCCCAGCACTTTGGGAGGCCGAGGCGGGTGGATCACAAGGTCAGGAGATC